>NC_056626.2:14118754-14441648 GCF_002870075.4 Lactuca sativa
CATGGAGCTGTGGAGGATGAAGATGCAAAGACTTTAGGGCATCCATAAACTCACTAAAGCAAAGAGAGAAATTTAGAAAATGAGATAAAGATTGTGTACTACTTCCTCTCTCAAACATTTCTGACTATTTCCTTTTTATGTTTTCCAACACATGAAGAACTACGACATCATACTATGATACTCGCCTTTCGTTTCCTGCCTCTCTGTCTTCAACCACTTTGGTGACGGTAACACGACCCAGAGAATTAACGCTTCGAGATTTTTTATGCTATGGGCCGCTGTCATGCTCAGGCCGGCCACCGCAAAACTTCCCCACCTAAAATCAGTTATCTCATGAAATGATTAGTTGGGTACACATTACAAATTCATCCTCAACTCTGAATCTATTATCAAAAAAATAAAGATCTGTAAAAACATCACCCATGTCGCTGTAATTTTGTTTTCGGTACAGCGGGGGAAGCTTTCCTTATATATGGTTGGGCTCAATCTGAAAAACAAAACTGAACGGGCCTTCACTGATCGAAACATATCGGAGGATGACATCACTTAACGTAGCCACTATCACTGGTGAGGATCGAATTTAAGAGCCATGGCGCGTTCGACAACAATGCAGCCGGTCTGTCGACAAAGATGATCGAAACAGAAACTGATAGGAGGATTGCATCTACTATGTTGAATGTTTAAAACCAATAAACTCAGAATTATACCTTATAACATGAAAGTTTCATTTTTTTAATCCTTTAAGACTAACGATAGATTCAGTTATGATTTTCGAATAAAAAATAAGCTGCTTTATTTATTTTCAATATGAAAACACATGTAGTGTTTTTTTAATTTGAATTATTTGTTTAGTCTTTTTAATTCAATTTAAAAAGTAATTTTTTCCCAAAAAGATATACGTTTTTGTTATGTAAACGTTGTCAAAATGATTATTCAAGATAAATATGTGTTTTAGAGAAAGTTTTAATTAGATATAGTGACATCAAGGTTCGTTTTTCTTCAAATTGTGTTTCTCGCGTGAAACGTTGTTTTTAGGATTTTCTTGTTGATCTTTATTAAATAAAAAAGATAATGTTTGTGTGAATACTTGTGCACATGAAATTATTTATGCAGATACAAGTATGATACGAAAAGTAGAAACTAAGGGACACAAGAACGAATATTAAAAAACCAAACAAAACTAAAGAGAATATATGAACACACAATCTTTTGAATATATAATAGAATCATATCCCACTTCTTTGTAAATGACAAATTTCATTGAGCAATGGAGAAACTATTTAGATACAAAGGGGCAAACATCATGGAACTCGATATGACAAGCGTCAACAAGAGAAAGGAAACCGAGTGTGAATCCGCGTCGGTTGTAAACACAAAAACATTTTCTGTGTTGTTTGAGTTCATCACAACATTTTTCGGTTGGTGGTGTACCAGGGTCATCTAGTGGTAAAAAACAATCTTGAATATCAAGCATGTTGCAAACCCTGGATTGTGGATATACTTTTCCCGCTAGCAGTGTGAGAATTATCATCAAAATAACAAGAAAGCCAAAAGGCTTCATAGGTATTCAATATAGAACAATGATATTGATATTAGGGACTAAAAACAAAAAATGTATATGAGTTTTAGAAGATCTATGTTGGGTATTTATGGATGTTACAAAATTAATTTAAAGATTAAAAAAATATACTAAAATACAACATTAATTTTGATATAAATTACTCTCCTCGTTATGTATAAAGTAATTAACATGGAGAACCAATAAACGGTTCAAATTATAAAAGAAAACAAATTAAAGATAGATTTACATGTCTACCAGAAGCAAATAGGAAAGTTATTTAAATCAATGTAATCAATCAATAATCAGTTACTATTGAAGAATTACCATTGTTTCTTCATATATCCTACAACTTTCATTATTTGAAGTTTTTATTTGATATGGCGCCAAAGAAAAGTAAATCTTTTATCTATCGTCTCTAATACAAAGTTCGTCATTCATGTGTTTTCCCTGTAATTTTTGTTGAATCTCTTTCTTTGCTCTTGTGACCGAGTATATTTCGATTAATTCTTTATGGCTTGTAATTATATGTTTTTGATGAAATATAAATGTGCCGTTTTGACGATCCATGATTGTTGTGGCTTTATTACTGTTTCCTACCAAAATCGGCTACCCATTCATGCAAATGTTCCCTAGATACATATAAGGTTTTCACTTTTCAGCAATTAGTATGTACATTTGATGGAATCTGATGAAGCCCCTTGCTAATTTCAGATGCATGACATTCTGTTTGCAGTGTCTTAATCAAACATGTTGGGTGCTTATACATGTTATTGGCACCAAGTTTAGAACCTTTGTTGATTTCCTCTGATGAACCTTTCATTTTTTTTTGTAAAATAACCCACCCATATACTTTCTAGGGGTTTCTTTGTATTCTTCCTTGGGACATTTTCTGATATATGGACGAAGGCATAAAATTATAATAAAGAACAAACTTTTGTAAGCCATTAAGCTGTTCTTGAAAGACATTCATGTTCAAGTATCATTCTATTCATGCATAGTGGAGGCACTATGAATTAATGGTCAGGATGAGAAGTCTCTTTTCTTTGATCAAAATCCTGTTATTTTTTTTTTATTATTTTTTTGCACCAGTTAACAATTTAAATAATATATCATAGGTATTTTAATAAATAGGGTTAGTTAACAATTTAAATCACTGTGTTTGTATCACTGAACAATTTCAACTTGATAGAATATAGAAATGTACAATGTCAAATTCTCAAGTTGATGGAATATGGCTTCTTAATTTCATTTGTTAATCCAACAATATAATATGAATGGCTTGTTGGCGCACAATCCAAACCAATGAAGTTGGAAAAATTAGATTTCGCAAGAATCATTAAAACTCCACCATCGACAATTGATACATGGGGTTTAACTAAGTGAAACAAGCATTTTTCACACAAATGAGACAATAAGATTGGTGTACACTCATAAAGAGGTGCAAAATGAATCATAACCTTGAAACAAAATTTAAAGGATTTTTTTAGTTTGCTCAAATATGGTGAGTTATTCACTTGACTAAGATATATCAAAATTAATCTAATTCATAATTGCGTCAATCAAACTAACAAATTATTCATTTGTCAAAAAAAACTCAGATGCAAATATTTTGTTTTTTTTATTAAAGAAATTAGGTTAAAACCCTCGGAACTCATGGGTGCTGATTTCTAATTGAATTTAAAAATTAATTATATAATAAAATAATATTTCATTAATTTAGAAAACCTATGAATTGCAATATTGCATTTTTCAATAACTTTATGATTTATAAGTATTTAATTACACAGTAAATGATAAGTATTTAATTAGAATTGGAGATTTTTAAAACCTTAATTTTTGGTGTATGGTTCTCGTTGAACATTCACAAATGATGCATTATCAATGTGTGTAATGAAATTAACATAAAAAATACAATACATAATTATATATAAATAAAGTAATATGACGGATTAAGTGTGATTTGCTAAAAATGACTAAAAGGTGCTACAAAAAAGTAGGCTATATATTTCGAAAAACTTCCTTATAAACAACTTTGGAAGTTTTATTTGTGAGTCCGCAATTTTTATCTGAAATTAATAATTTTAATCCTTTTCTGCTTGGAACTCTAGATAAGGCAACATACAATTGTCCATGTGAAAAAATTGGATCTTTGAGAAACAAACCAGCCTTTGATAATGACTGTCCTTTACTTTTATTAATAGTCATTGTAAAACATACGACCAAAGGAAACTATCTTCTTGTGAATTCGAACGGATTTTTTTTTCTAATGGAGTTAAAAACATTCTTGAAATAAAAGTCCGGTTTCCAATATTAGTTCCAGTTATTCTATGTGCCTCAATAACACGTTTTCCCAATGATATCAACTGTAGTCTTGTGCCATTACATAATCTATTTTTCTGATCAATATTTCTCAGTAACATTACCGGAACACCAATTTTTAAAACTAACTTATGATTTAGTAGACCGGATACTTTGAGACCATTTAATACATCAGGGGAGTATAAAGTTGCATCAAACTGATCATGGACAAATTTGGATTCACATATGCTGTCTGAACATAAATATTCAACCTCGTCTCCTAGAAACTTCTTAAGCAAACGGTCGTTTATTTCCTAAACAACTTCATTTTTTGGAGCAAGTATCGCTCTTTCTTGGAAATAATTTGTATTGCTATAGTTCTTGAAAATTGAAGGATATACAAACTTAATTAAGGAACCTATAGGATCATGTGAATCATTAATGACCATATCATCCAGAATATCGATAATCGTTTCACCGTCGTTCGGACCACCAAGTTTGCCTTCTCCTATATCCAATAGCCAATTTGCATAATCTCTTATTTTTTCTATATCCGATTGATCCTTCCAACAGTTAGCCTCATGTTGTTTTGTTAATCTATGGACTTTGCCATGTTGCCATAAATATGAAGAACTCAAAGAAGCATTTACAATGTTCTGTCTACTGCCAACCGGAACAACAGGTAGAATTTGTCTGAAATCTCCTCCAAAGACAATACCTTTCCCTCCAAATGGAATATTTGAGATGCTTGAATTTCCGCACCTTAATTCATCTTTCAAAGTTCGATCTAAAGATTCAAATGCATGCTTATGGACCATAGGTACTTAATCCCAAATTATTAAAGAGGTTTTTCTTATTAAGCTAGCCAACTCACCATCTGGATTTATTTTACAAAAAGAATCCTATGAAAGTTCAAATGGAAGTATAAATCGAGAGTGTGCTGTTTTACCACCGGGCAATAATAAGGAAGCAATACCGCTTGAAGCAACATTTAAAACAATATTACCATCAGATCTAATTGCTGCAGATATTGTCTTCCATAAAAAAGTTTTATCCGTTCCACCATAACCATAAATGAAGAAGACATCTCCATTATTTTCTTTAACAACACTCATGATTTTAAGGAAAATGTTACGTTGCTCATTTGTTAATGCAAGAAACATACGATCAAAGTTAATCTTTATAACGGGAATGTCGTAATCTAGCTCCTTGGTGATAAGTTGATTGTTTGAAGAAGAAACAGATTCAACATTTGGGTATGGCATCTTTGTGAAGTTTTTGAGAGTGGAGTTGTTTCGAAGTAAAATTTGTTCTATTTCGAACAAAGTTAAGTTCTTAAGTTCATCTACACTGAGTGATAATTCTGCACCAAAATATATAATTATTTAGAAAATATGTGGTCAATATTTAATAATTTTGTTACTAATTATTTAATGGGTGTTGAATAATAAAAAGAAAATATTTTAAATAAAAAATAAGAAAAAAATGTAACATCTGCAGACTTAAATCTTTGTCTTTGGTTATGTAGAATTCTATCTGCCAAATATTCCCTTGTATTTTCCTAAACGACCTCTGGTTTAGACATACTATTACACATTAACAATGTAGCAAATAAGAAGCGTAGATAGAAACCAGATCAGAATGACTTGCTTCTTTAATTGCATCAACGTATTCCTTGTCATCATATAATAGCCAGAGTGCATAACAAACATCTCTAAAAGAAGAATGTGTTTCACCATTTACCGTGCGAATATCATCAAATGACGTCGGACCTTTTACTTTATTTAAAAGAATCCTTAAGAAATATGCTTCCCCTAGATTAGGTGAAACCGAATGAATTCTACCAATGGCTTTTCCTACTTTCCTTCGCTTCCAAAACCGACCATTTAATATCCAAACAAACTTTATAGGAAATTCAACATATGTAAGTATTCGTGCTTCACTATCGATTACATTACATTCCATCCAAGATGTGAACTTTGAAGCAACAACAGAAGGTTTGTCCAGAACATTGTCAATATCATCGTCTTTACCATATACAATCTGTTGTTGATTTGGAAGATGAAAAGGTAGTCTGACCACAGAAGGATATCTGCACTGAACATCATATTTAAAAATTCGACATGATGCTTCACATGCTGATAAATATCTACAATCGTAATATTCAGCTATTTCATCGACAACATCATTATTTTCACATTCATTGTTGGCTGGTACAACAGCAACTGTCGCTCTATCAGGACCCTTATTTGTGTATTTAAGCAAATACTTTATTGAAGATCCCTGATTACACCATTCAACATTAATATGTGCCTGATATCTTTTCAATAGATATTTGTTGTATGGAACAACATTTCTGTTATCCAACTTGACACCCAATATTTCTACAAAATGACTATTGTTTCTTCGCATATATAATGGAAAACCATTTTGATCAAAAGACGAATGATTACATAATTGTGTTGGAAAGCTTTTAGAGCACTTTTTATCCACCATGCATGGACAATTCATATTTTCACCTCCACATGGACCATGAATCATAAACTCATTCAAAAGTGAATACAATTCAGGATCTTCAATTCTGTCTAGTATCTCGGCGGAAATTATCGGATCGATAAATTCAACAGTTGGTAGATTGTTGTCAGAATGCATAAATAGACATATATGACTATGCAGCAAACCTCTCGTTTATATTGTTTCGGCTAGAACTCACTCGATCTCAAAATCGAACTTCGGGCTTCATACTGTTAAGCTGAAACTTAGAAAAATCATAACTTCCTCATACGAAGTCAGATTTGGACGTTCTTTTTATGCACACTCTCGATTTAACGTAGTCTACGACTTTCGTTTAGATCGCTAAGCCCAAATATATCTCTATCGTAAATTCACAATTTACATCGCGATGTGTCGTGCCGGTTCTGTCGCGAAACTTCGACAGGTCATAACTTCTTCGTTATAACTCGGATTTCGACATTCTTTATACATCCAGAATCCTTGTCACGACCACTACAACTTCAGTAAGATTATTCATTACAAATAATCTTCTATAAAAAAAATCATTTTTGACGCTTATCATCTCTAAATTGACTAGCCCTGATCTACGGGCGTTATAGTGCTGACACGTGGCATCGCACACAGGTGAAAATTAGCCGATTTTCAAAAATTCATAACTTTCGCATACAAGCTCCGTTTTCGACGTTTTTTATATCCACGCGTAGGAAATAATAAGATCTACAACTTTCATTTTGACTTCCATTTTCGTCTGTCTTTCTATCGTTGAGTTCCTATTAACGAGATCTTCAACTCTCATTTAGGTCGCGTAGGCCAAAAACCACTCGATCTAAAATTCGAATTTCGGGCTGTGCACTGCTAGGCCAAATCTTAGAAAAATCATAACTTCCTCATACGAAATCAGATTTGAGTGTTCTTTTTATGCAAGCTCTCGGTTTAACGTCTACTACAACTTTTGTTTTGATTTCTAAGGCTAAAAATTCCTCTATCGTAAATTCACTATTTACAATGCCCAGTGTCGTGCTGGTTTTGTCGCGAACTTCGATGGACCATAACTTCTTTGTTATAACTCGAATTTCGGCGTTCTTTATATGTACGGAACCCTTGTAATATATACTACAACTTGGTTAAGAATGCTCCTTTTAAATAATATTCCATCAAAAACTCATTTTTTGATGCTTATTGTCTCTAAATTGACTAGCCCGAATCTACAGGCGTTACACAAATCAATCAAGAAATTCAAAGGGACTGACCTCACGTCGTGAGAAGCCTCCTCTCATGTTGTGAGCTCCAAGAATATAACCAGAAAAAAGGGTCATTCAACCCTTACTTCATGACATGTCATGTCTCACATCGTGAGATTAGTTTGAAGCCAAAAGTTCAACTTTTAAGACATAAATCCATTAAGCCTTCAACCCAAACGTTCCAAAGGGTCTTTAACTTCTTAATACACCAAAAAGGTGATGTTTTTAGGACATATATGTGCAATACATGTCTAGATCTCATTTACTTCAAAAGTTGAAGAAAAGGCATCCAATTTTCATACAAGGTTCTCAAACCCTAAAATGAGGTTAGAAATGCTTAGATACGAAGGAAACCCTAAAATGATCATGGGCTTGGGCTCCATCAGCTCTCACTTCATGAGCTCCATTTCTCAAGTTATGAGATTAGTCTTGGAAAAAATCTTCAAGCAACCCATCTCACGTCATGAGCCCCCTATGTCTCACGTCGTGAGGCTCTTTTTCTCAAAAATCCAACTTTTACTCCTTGAAACCCTAATTTGATTCATTCTGGAAAACGAGTGTTACATGAGTGTTGGTGGCAAGGCTCTTTATTGTATCTTCCAAGGACATATTAGACCTGCCAAATTGCTGATTGGATTTCGTATTCAGAAACTGGCGTTGTTGCTCATTCGGAAAATTTTGTTGATGCTGAAAATTAGACTACTACTAAAATCCAGATGCTGAAATAGTTGCTTTTGCCACAAATTACCATTCCATCCTTGATTATTTTGCTAATAAAAAAAATTTATGCTGATATCCTCCAACAACCTTTAACGCAAAAGTTTCTTCTTACAGTAATGGACACATATCAGTTGGGTTTCCATCATTGAGCTGTTAGTTTTTAGACAAAATTTCATAATTTGTCCCTATGATTTGCAAAATATTGCACTATAAGGACTTTTATGAAAAATGTCACGCCACTGGTCATTATGGTTTCGAAAAATGCATGAATGGTCATTCCGATGTTAATTTTAACTTTTGAGTAACTAGTTTTTTTTCTAAAAGACCAAAATGCCCTTGGACCAAGTCTGAAAGTTATGTATATATACCTCAAGGATCCATTATGAAAATTTGAAATTTTTTATATATATATTAATTACAAATATAAATTTGAATATATATATATATATATATATATATATATATATATATATATATATATATTAGTTTTTTTCCAACAATTTGATAATTTTCTTGCCTTTTTGATATTTTGTTTTCCATTTTGTTTTTTATTTTAGTTATTTATGGTTTTTCTAATGCTTTTTTATTTAAATTCAAGTAAACGAACTTAAATTCGATAAACTATGTCGGAACTGTTTTTTCTTTAATTTTTGTTTTTTGTATATTGAACCGATAATGTTTTTTTAATTTTATGTCGTTACGGTTCATTTTTTTTATTTGGATACTCCACCAAAAAAACAAAGTTGTGGTTTTTATTTATTTAAAATAATACTTATGTTAAAGTTTATATTGAATTATGTGTTTTAAAATATTCCATAGTGATTATAGTTAGCAATATTAAGTTTGCAATTATAATTATCATTATTTGACTTTTTTTTCATTTCCCACTAAATCGGTTCTCGTTTATTTGGTTCTCGGTCGAATTTGGTCTGGATCTGAATTTAACCTATTGAAAATAATAATTAAACTAATCATCTAGTCCGACTCTTATTATTTTTTTATTCTTTATTTTTGTCCATTATCAAATTGAAAAATATTATCTGGATTTTGACACACTGATATCACATATAAATATATGATTTAAACACTGAAAAAGTTATAAAGAAAATAGCAAAGTCTTTGAGTTTTTAATTTTAATTGGTTGTAACATAAATATAATAGCCACCAAATAGAAAACAAATTGGATGGAAATTACAAATATAAATATTACATTTCCAAGTACTGTCAAGAGCTTTCTAATTTATGTATATTTATTAGTTACAACTTAAGAGTTTTTAACTTATGATTATTAATTCGTAATCACTAATAAATTTTTATTTTCCTTTCTTATATAAGGTTGTAAAGTTTTGCTCATTAAAAACAATAATGTATTTGAATAGATTTGTGATTTAAATATGAAAAGTTAATATAAATGTTATAATAAATGTTTTAGTGGTTTTATGTTATTAAAAGTTGTAGTGTTTATTTTTCGTAGTTTTTATTATTCGTTGTATATCTATATTTTTTAATACAAATGTTATAATAGATATTTTGTATATTTATGTTACTAAGAGTTGTAGTTCATATTTTTGTTCATACATTTTGTTAACCGTTATATATAGATTATCATATGTTTGATATATAATTTACACAATTTTAAATGTTTTATAAAATTATCAAATAATTGTATATATCACAATGACTTAAAAATTAAAACTATAATCATCATATCATACTATATTATAAAGGAATCATTTTTTCTTTCACCACATTCATTTGAAACTCCCGAGTTCTTCATATTTCCATACAATATACTTAATTTATTAACTTAAATATGCTTTTAGTTGTAAACATTATCATAAATGGAAGAATTTGTGACTTATCAATATGATATACTTAATTTGTTAACTTCAATATACAGTTAAATAAATAACCTACATTAATATATCAAATAAGCCTAAAAATTTAGTGTAAAATTTAAAACCTAAAGTAAAATATCAAAAATGGATTAAACTCTATCATAGTGAGATGCCACTTTGACATTCAATGGATTTGCAGTTCAATCACCATTGAACTCTTCACTGAGAAAAAAGGAAAGTTTTTAATTCTTAAATATATAAAATAAATTAGCTTTTGTAATTTTCTATTGAAATCTATATTGAGTTCAATGCATTGTAGAAAAACGTTGATAGAGTTGCATAGAATGTAAAAAAAATGATATGGAATCCATTGAACTCTATGGATTTCAATGCATTGTGGATGCCCTGAATGTAAATGACAATATTACAGATTGGTCAAAAGTTCTAAACTTGGTGCCAATTATTTGGATAAGAACCCAACATGTTTCATTAAGACGTTGCAAACAGAATGTCATGCATCAGAAATTAGCAAGGGGCTTCATCAGATTCTATCAAATATACAGACTAATTACTTGAAAGTGAAAACATTATATGTATCTAGGGATCATTTGCATGAGTGGGTAGCTGGTTTTAGTAGGAAACTGCAAAGAAGCCACAAAAATCAAGGACATTCAAAAGGGTACATTATATTTCATCAAACACACATAATTAAAAGCCATAGAAACTAAAAAGGATTAACTGAAATCTACACACTAACAAGAGCAAGGAAATAGATCCCACCAAAATTATAGGCAAAACACATGAATGACGAACTTGTATAGGGACAATAACAAAAATATTCACTTTCTTTGGCGCCATATCAAATAAAAATTCCAAAATAAGGAAGATTATATGGTATATGGGATAAATATAAGTCAACGCTCGATATTTTCCGGATTGGATATGTTCACTACTAGAAAAACAACCTTTAACGACGCTCATTTCGCGTCGTAAAAGGCTCAGATGACGCGCAAATGCGCGTCAAGGAAGGCCCTATCATATAGAGATACGATGCGCTTTTGCGCGTCGTCTATAGACGACGCGCATTTACGACGCTCATTTATGATGCGCAATTACGACGCGCGTTTACGACACGCAGTGCGTATCAAGGAAGGCCCTGTCATAAAGGAAGACGACACGCATTTGTGTGTTTAAACCTTACGACGCGCGTGTTAATGACACGTGATGCGTATCAAGAAAGCCCCTGTCAAGAAAGGTCATGTCATAAATGAAGATGACACACATTTTTGTGTATCATAATTTTAAATGTTTAAAAAAATATATTTATATGTTTATTAATTTTTAAATTAAATTTGCATTTAATGTCTCATAATATAAATAAATTACGATATACAAAAAATACAATCCATTGCATAAAATTTAGTGTCATACAATTCTATTTCATTACAATATATAAATTTGTATTCATCTAATCTACTCTGTGTTTCATAGTAACAATTGAAATGAAGAATGCAACACGTGTATTTGCAGCATCTTATCTCTTTCAGCTTGAGCTTTCTTTTCCTCTTCTAACTCTAGAGCTATTCTCTTTCATCAATCCTGTAAAATTAATTCTTATTACGACACTCTACTTTTAAACATACCAAGTTCACAGGTAAGATTGCAATTCCACTTGGATTAACACTTGAATGCAACCTTGGGATCCCTTAAGTGAATGCAACATTCATTTTATTTATTTCTTTGTGTTTATTATTTAATCAGGCTGTGGTTTATTCTAGAAAATGTGTTCAGGAAAAAGTTTTATCCATTTGGATCAACACCAAAAATACCAAACAAAACTACAGAAATGGTACCTGTTCTATCCTTCGCCACTACACTCATTATCTGTTTCAGCCTTCAAAACTTCACCACCAAACTCACCTGAAACACCATACACCTCTCATTCCTGTTGCAAATGAAAACCAAATCTGAGAAATGGTTTTATTATTGGACCTATTTAACATACGCATGGACTTATTAAGTTTATTCATGAAAAAGAATAGAATAGAAAAGCTCCTTGAGCAAATCTACCCGGTTTTAGCAAATCTATTACAAATACAAGAGCTGTTGTACCTCAACTGCTCTTGCTTCAAAAAAGTGATCATGTATGGGCGGATGACCACCATCATGCTGAAGGATTCTAAGTTTTCCTTCCTACAACCAAAAATAAATAATAAAAATAAAAATATAGACTAAAGTTTTTTTTATTAGATAAAGTACAGACCTTGGTTCCATAAAAAAGACCAACTCCAGCAAGAGGATGAAAGCAAGCTACATTGACCTCATCTTCTGCACTCGGAAGCACACTCACAAGTTCCATATCTGAAACTCTATATACCTGAAACCCAAAACCATATGTTCAAATAATAAACAACCATCAATTATTATTATTATGATTTATGATGCCTTTACTTATGAATACTCATTTCTGAAAAATAATGCTTGAATCAGTCATGTAGGAGACACATTAGTTAATATTTGGATATGGATTATTTCGGAGAGGTTTTCTTCAACAATGACAAGTAAGTAATAATAAATATACCTAAACTTACATCTATAATCCAGACATGAACTTTAAATTTTTTTTGGAAAACCGTTAGACTCTTAAGTGTCCATTCTCTTTTCACATTTTAAATCTAATTAGAATTATATTAAATTCTTAAGAAATAAAGGTTAATATGAACAGGGCAAGTTTATTTCAAGCATTAGGCATATCCTATGATTGTATCAATATTTATCTCATACATGAGTGATGACTTATTAGCACATTTATATTTGTTTTTATCTTTTCAAATATTTTGACATTTTCAAGATGGTTAGAACCTGCATCTGTTAATTTTTAATTTTTCATTTTGAAGTTTAGATTATTTATATCACTCTCACTCACTTTTTCATATAAGTCACACCCATTACCCCTACAGAGCACAAGAAAAAGAGTGTTGATAAAGACACAGGTGATGCGAATCTCCAACAACTTACATATGATGATGAGAAGATGTCAAAGGTTGCTATGCAACGTAAAAGAGGAGACTTTATGAATCCATGAAGACATGCTTTCATTTTTTTTCTACTTTTATTAATAAACGAAATATGTATTATTCATGTTTTTAACGTTATATTTCATTCAAATTTACCAAGAAAAGAAAAATACAAGTGTGGACACCCTCAAGACAAAGAAGACAAATATTCACAAAATCAAGAAAATGACATCATATTGAAGTTGAATTCTCTCATTCAAGGTCCCAACTTTCATTAGCAGTGAATTTAATTTTGTTGTTATTTCCATTTTTACCTATAGTTGTGATGCTTCTTTTTTTAACAGTGAATGGACACTGGACTATAGTAAGAAATTACAGAAATGGTCCCTGGATTAATGGAATAGTAATATGTTTTTAGTTCCCTGGATTAATAAGTCTATTTTTGGTCCCTGTAGTTTTAAATTTCAGTAACTATAGATTTACCGAATGTAGTTTTTTATTTCAATAATATATTTCATTCCATGCAGTTTATAATTTATATCAATTTGATTTTTGGTCCTTGTAGTTGTTAATTTAAGATAGGTATAGTTTTATTCCCTATACTATAGTTTTGAATATGTAGATTTAATCCGTGTGATTTTTAGTTTCGATAACTACAGTTCTAGTCCTTATAATTAATTACTTGCATTAGTAACAATTTTGGTCCCTGTGATCAGGGTAACCCTACTAGTTATAACTTTCATTAGTTACAATTTTGGTCCCTGTAATCAGGGTACCCCTACTAGTTATAACTTGCATTAGTTACGCGAGAGTATACTTAAGGAATGGAAAAATTCTGAAGCAGTAACAACCTGATGCTGGTGCTTACAAGTGTAAAAGGTATATATATGAACGAAAAGCATGCAGATACCTAGACATAAAAGAACATAGGATGGTTTGGCACACGCCAGGGAAAATCGATTCCTGGTGATTGTCTCTCATTGATTGTTACTCCATTTTTGAGGGTACCTTCGGAAAATATATTGGAAGGAAACTCTGAAAGTGATGGATGCATACTGAACCTGTAAAGTAGAGGCAAAAAGTCATTTATGGCCTACTTCCAAAATATACTAAAAGAGTTAGACTCCTAAAATAACTCAAAAAAGTTTAAAAAACTAAATATTCCAAAAACACCCCTGGGACTCTTTTTGTCCCACAATCTGAATTAAGTCAACAACAAAATCTAAAATTTGCCAACCAAGGATCTCCGAAACCAACACATGTGCAACAAATGACATCAACACTCTGAGATATCTGTCGTTCTGTAGCGTGCTTCAGTGCTTTATACTTTTTCTCGTCACTGCTGGACAATTCCCCTGCGTAAGTTACCAAATAAATATCTGTCAACTCAATCCACCAACCATAATTTTGATAATTTACACAAAAAGTCAGGAAGATCAGGTTAGGTGTATAAATGACATTAATGGTGCTAGGAAAAGAAAACAATGTCGATAACACAGGAATGAGATTTGACAAACAAGCAAGAAACGCATTAGCATTTGTAACCCTAAGAGCCGATGGAGAGTGTGAGTTCATGTTCTTCCACCATCCAAGTGCCGATATGCTTCTCACAGAGGCAGAACTCGATACAGATTTGATCCAAAAGGTACATTCAATCATCCATTTTTGATGGCTGTATATTTAGAAAGATTAAATTGCGACCATTTTTTGTTATTTAACCAGTCGACAATCTTTCACTACGGATCCATTAGTTTGATTGAAGATCCATGCAAATCAGCTCACATAGCTGCATTGAAAATTGCTAAAAAAAGCAGGAAGCATTCTTTCATATGATCCTAATTTGAGACTACCTTTATGGCCATCACCTGAGGCTGCTCGAAAAGGCATCCTGAGAATTTGGGATCAAGCAGATGTTATCAAGGTGCAAAATTTCACAGTGGGTTGACTTTTTTTGACATAAACCTTTTGATGGGTTATTGACTTTTCGGGAAATTACAGATTAGTGAAGATGAAATTATGTTCTTGACTGGAGGTGATGATCCCTATGATGACAAAGTTGTCTTGACCAAACTTTTTCACCCAAATCTCAAGTTGTTGATAGTCATAGAAGGTCCTAATGGTTCCAGATACTACACCAAGGTTATTTTTGTAAATTTAATATGATTGTTGGATTATCTTAATTGATATCAATTTGCGAGTTTTATTTTCAGGATTTTCATGGGAAAGTTGGTGGTGTTAAGGTGAAGTGTTGATACAACGGGTGCAGGTGATGCTTTTGTTGGAGGACTCCTTCTCAATTTGGCCAAAAATACTCAATTATTTAAGGTTAAACATTTAAACAAATTGGCTGAAAAAATCATTTTCTGAATATATTGATTTTTAAAAGATTTATGTCATGCCTCATTTTATGATTAAAATAAGCTAAGAGATGCATTGAGGTTTACAAATATTTGTGGGGCCATTACAGTCACAGAGAGATGAGCGATTCCATCATTGCCTTCTAAGGAAGCTGTTTCATAAGAAGTTGGAAGAATCCGAAAATAAATAACTTGTGTCATTTTTTTGGTTTGAAATTAGAAGAAATGATTATTAAACAGTCTTCTACAAGGTAGAATGTACTAGAGAACAAATATGAACAAAAAATAGAATTTGTTCATTATATAATTGTATTTATGTATTGTTCCTTTGCTTGTAGTTCTTGAATTTGTTCATTATATACTTGCATCTGAAACACCAACAATTAAAGTCAAAATAAATCAAAGAATTTCGAGCTCAGATGAATGAAAATCCGTATTTGAGAGTCAACTTCTTATTCTTTTCTGTGATAAAAGTCAACCTTTCAAGCACAAATGATGGATACACTCCTCTCTAGCTGTTGTTCAAGCTTTTGTAGTTAACCAATGGTGCTTGATCCCAGACCTTCTCCGAAAAGTTTCCTGTAATACAAATACCAAGACCATATATATATATATATATATATATATATATATATATATATATATATATATATATATATATATATATATATATATATATATATATATATATATATATATATATATATATATATATATATATATATATATATATATATATATATATATACTTATTACTTACAGATACCAAGACCACCCCATCCTTTGTTGATGATGCCCCTTTGTCCTGATATTTCTAGGGCTTTAATGATTGTCTGTGTTATTTTCTCAGGCTCTTGAACTGGCTGACAATGGATAAATAAAATTGTGGGAATTTATATTTAGATTACTTTTTTTTATAATATCAATTATAAAAAGCATAAAAGAACTGATGACATGGATAAAGAAAACTCACAAGGCTACCAAATCTAATGTAGATAGCCTTTGGGCCAGCTTCAAGCCATCATACAAGTTCTTCAGGGGGTTTGTAGTTTGATGCGAGATCAAGGAAACAAAATCGAACCACATAAATTTTAGGTCCCCAATCTGTGAATATTATGATTTGATTAATCCATCTCATATAATAAAGTCAAATAAATAGTTAATATAGGGAAAATTTACCTTTTGGTTTAGGAACAAGATGAGGACTCCATATGTATCCATGTGGAATAACAGTCTCAGAGCCTTGAGAACCACTAAAATACGTGACAGGTCACAGATTCAACTTTTTCTTCCTAACATCAGTTATCATGTCTCGAATTCCAAGCCAAATTAAAGAGTCAACTATCTATCTGATATGACAACTGCAACAACACATGTAAAATACAAAAGTTAATTATGTAATAGAAACAAAAAGAACTAATAATATTAATGATTGAACTTACTCTATATCCAGCTGGTTGCTTGACACGGGATAGAGGATGAGGAAATTCCTCCTGTTGAAGAAACTCCATGTTTAAGTTAGACAATATCCTAGCTCGATCACACTCTGGGATAAGGATAATGGGTTCATCATCAAGATAGCGAACTGGATCTCCATAAGGGCCCACCATCAGAAGTATATCATCCCAATACAGCAATACACTGTCCATTCCACACCAAGCAAGTTGCTCTGGAGCTAGGGTAGAATGTAGAAGAAACAAAAACAAGAAATCGTTATATAAGGAGAAGATAATGAAACCTGATTGAAGCCCTGAAGTTGCAGGGACGTCAAACTGAAGACAGAAAGAAGAAAAAATTTATTTGTGAGAGAAGACACATGAAGAATGTACCTTTTGGGAGTGAACCAAGAAGGAGTAGGATCAGATAGGTCTTGACGGGCGGCACGTAGGTCAGCGACTGTGGCGGAGAGGAGAGATGGGTTGGAGGAGAAGGCGGAAGTGCTTGCTTAGGTTGATGGCGAGCTTCAGCTTTGATTTCGTTCCAGACCCAGTCGCATTCGTTTTCTCAGCCATTAAGGGCGGTTTGTGGAGATGATGATGGCATCGTGGACTACAACATGGCGTTCCGATCTTGAACCAGTATCTTGAGATGGCGGAAGTGTGTGCTTAGGTTTCTAGATGCACTCCAAACTCTTAAAGCTTATCAGGTTCGATGTTGGTGGTGGCAGATTAGGGCTTGCAGAGAGAGAGAGAGAGAGAGAGAGAGAGAGAGAGAGAGAGAGAGAGAGAGAGAGAGAGAGAAGTCGATTCAAAAGGATGTGCTGATTTAAAAGGATTTTTAGGGTTCTATTGTAGGATTCTAGTGTGGATTGAGTTTTTAAGGTTCAATGGCGGTGGCAGTGGCGATAGCTTAGGGTTTACAGAGAGAAGGGAGGAGTGAATGAAAAGGGAGATACTGCGGAGAGAGGGTAGAAGCGGGGTTCTTCAAAATATTAGAATTTCAGACGATTTCGTTTTCCCCCTTTAAAAACGCGCGTTTAGGAAAAAAAAATATATAAAGCGTCACATTTAGAGGACGCACACTTTATGAAATGCGCCATCCGCATTTTTTTTTTCTTTTCTTACACTAATTTTAGGGCATGCACAAATGCGTGTCCACTATCCTTCAAATTTTGCAAAATTGACATTATTTTTTAGGGCACACACCAATGCACGTCCTCTATCAGCGAGTGTCATTGTTTGCGCGTCATTAAAGGGCTGTTCTCTAGTAGTGTTTAAATTAAAGTGGCCAACGGTTAAGGGCTATATATGAGGAAATAATAGTAATGCTTCAATAGTAACTGATCACTGATTGATTTTTCCTTGATTTAATTAACTTTCCTAATTGCTTCTGGTAGACACATAAATCTATCTTTAATTGCTTTTTTTTATAAAGTTTATAACCATTTAGTTGATTGGCTTTCCTTATTAATTAGTTTATTCATAATGAATTTGACATTGTGTTTTGTATTTATACCTCTTTATTGCTTAAATTCGTAACGAACAAAGTAATTTATGTCAAAGTTAATGCCGTATTTTAGTATATTTAAAATCTTTAACTTCATTTTATAACATCTATAACTATCAAACATCTATAAATACCGAACATATATATCTTCTAAAACTCATATAAGTGTTTGCTTTTAATCACTCCCCAATATTGATCTATTTGGAATAATCATGAAGCCTTTTGTTTTTTTTTGTTATTGTGATGGTAATGCTCACATTGCTCTCTGGAAAAGTATATCCACAATCTATACAATGCAACATTCATGATATTCAAGATTGCTTCACAGCAATAGAAGAGCCTAATGTGCCACCAACCCGAAAATGTTGTAATGAACTCAAACAACATAGACGTTGTTTTTGTGTTTATCAAGAACGTCACTTCACATTCGGATCTGTTGTTGATGCTTGCCATATCAAGTTCGATGATATTTGCCCATTGTTATCTAAATAGTTTATATTTTACTCAATAAAATTTGTCATTTACAAAGAAGTGGGATATAATTCTATTTTATATTCAAAAGAATGTGTTTTCATATATTCTCTTTAATTTTGTTTGGTTTTATAATATTGGTTCTTGTGGCCCTTAGTTTCTGCTTTTCGTATCATACTTGTGTCTCCATCAATAATTACATGTGCACAAGCATTCACATAAAAATTATCTTTTTTATATGAGAAAGATCAACAAGAAAAACTTAAAAACAACATTTCGAGAAACACAATTTGAAGAAAAAAAACCTTGATGTCACTATATCTAATTAAACATTTCTCTAAAACACATCTTTATCTTGAATGATCATTTTGACGACGTTTACATAACAAAAAAATATATCTTTTTGGGAAAAAAAATTACTGTTTAAATTGAATTTAAAGGACCAAACAAAAAATTCAAACAAAAGTTACAACTCTTTTTATATTGAAAATACATAAAGCAACTGATTTTTTATTTGAAAATCATAACTGAATCTATAGTCTTACAAGATTAAAAAACAACAGGGACTCTTGATGTCCTAATATTTAAATCTGACCTTAGTGGTTTTAAACATGCAATATAGTCGATGCAATCCTCCAATAAGTTTTTGATTCAATCATCACCGTTTGTAACGCCCTGATAACCAGGTATTGATTTATGTAAGAATCTACTTGATTTTTGGGTCTACTCAACGAGTTGGTTGCCTTACTCGTCGAGTAGCAGCGGGTTGGTCCGCGTGTTTTAATGATCTACTCGTTGGGTCCAAGAAGGGACTCAACGAGTAGGAACTGGCTGATGAAACCCTAAATTTTGGGGAATTGCACCCTATTTAAAGGATCATTGGCCTCCCCCAGCCTCCCCTTTACTGCTTCTTGTCCCTCTTAAACCCTAAATCGATTATGTGTGTCCTTTTGCCTTTTGGTGTGTCTAAGCTTGGAGGAGGGATTTTTGGTGGAGGAAACACGTGGGGAAAGCAAGCAAGTAGAAGCAATAACTCGTGGGATTCAAGATCTACATCAGGGGACACTCTCTTGAAGGTATTAGACTGTTTCCTTGGCTCATTTCATCTAAAATCTCTTTTGGATGGGTTTTAGGAAAGGCTTTTTATGTTTGAGCTAAGATGTGAACTTGTAACTTCAGATCTGGACTCCTTTTGGTCTCTAGATCCATAAAGTTATCAACCTTGTCAGTTATGAACCCTCCCTCAAGTGTTAGACTTCATTGAAAGCTTAGATTTGTCATTTTAGGGCTCTGAAGTCTTGCATGCACATAAAGTTTGCAACTTTACGTCATAAGCATGCCTAGGGAGGTGGGATCTGCTATTTAGAGCTTTTGCATGGCATAAAAAGCATTTGTATGGATTGTGGACTGAAGGGACTCGGCGAATGGCAATGTCAACTCGGCGAGTCCGTTGAAGATGGTCGTGGGCTCGGCTAGTCAGATGAGTGACTCGGCGAGTCCGATGAAGATTGCCTAGGACTCGATGAGCCAGTTGAAGTGGCTCGGTGAGTTGGAGAATTGAGCAAGAACTCGACAAGTAGTTGAGGTTACTCGACGAGCTGAGGTCAACATGGACTGTTGACCTTGACTGTTGACTGTTGACTTGGGGTTGACTAGTTGACTTATGGGACACCTTGAAAGGTTGGAACTTATGAGTATGGTTCTATTGTGATAATAGGTGGTGGAGTTTGTGGCAGTGATCCGAGAGTTTGAGTTTATCTTCCAAGCCGACATTTGCAAGGTGAGTTATCCTCACTATATCCATAGGGTCTAAGGCACCAAGGCCGGCCCTTTATGGATTGTTTTCTGGTTACCCTATAATATGCTTACTGATTTACATCCTGGTAGTTAGGATGGTGATATGCTATGCTAGTGACCTGGGTAGGTCGGTATCCTGATGTTTAGGATGATGTTATGCTAGTAACCTGGTTAGGTCGCTATCATGGTGTTTAGGATGATGCCATGTTAGTGACCTGTTAGGTCGGTATCCTGGTTGTAGGAATGTTGCTATGTTTTGTGATCTGTTAGATCGTTTTGACTGTTATATATGCTAGCTTATGATATTTATGTGCACATAGTTATTTTGGGATGGGTGTGGGTTGAGGCGGTCCTGCTTTGTGCTGTAGGCCAACATACCCAGTGAGCGTTTCAGATAGGTTGTAGGCCCTGCGAGGTGGTCCAGTTAGGCTGAAGCCTCAGGAGTGGTCCAGATAGACTGAAGGCGCTACGAGGCGGTACAATCAGGCTGAAGGCTCACTATGCATGCTATTATGTAGTTGTTGATATGTTGTCAATTCGGTTTTGTGAGATTGGTATTTTGGGGGAGAACTCACTAAGCTTTCAGGCTTACAGTTTCAATTTTATGTTTCAGGTACATCCGGGGACCGCGGCAAGGCGAAGGCATGATCGTACAACTCATCTCGTTTTGAATATGTTTCTGGGAAAAACTCTGATATAAAGTATTTTGAAAACAATATGTAACGAATATTGGTTTAAATATGTTTTTGAAAAAAGTTTTAAATTAGCTTGAAACTTTTGGGTATTACAAGTTGGTATCAAAGTCTTGGTTTGAGAGAATTGGAGGAACACTCGTGTGAATCTAGTCTCAAATCAAGGAACGGAATTTGAAAATGATTTTAGAATGGTTTTCAAAATAAACAAAGGAGAACGCAGAGTGTACGTTCAACCAGAGCTAGTAAGTTGACCCCAAAATACCATTCTGTTATTCGATTTTTTTGATGTGTTAGAACAACATGCTAGAGATAGGCTAGGGATCTTCGGGAATTGCATGATATAATTGCCTGACTATAAGATGCCTGCTAGCCTAGGGTTCCTTATATGATATTGACATCATTACTGTAGTTGCTTAGTGTGTACTTCCCAACCGTATATAATCAAGATCTTATCGCCCGAGAATGTTGGGTTGGCCTTAGGTTTTATTCTCATTTGGGCACATCGGGTAGGATTGGATATTCGAATGTCTATTGGGTCCACGTTATGTGGAGCTAGCATGCACTAGTGCTACAAGGGGGTTGGTGGAAGTTTCATGGTCTAGTGGTTGGGCATGATCGGTAGGTCAGTTGTGAGACAGTTAGCCTTCCTCTAGTGGTGAGGTTGAGCGGGTATCAGGTTCATGTGTGATGTTGTGTTGTTGTGGTGATACTTAAGACAAATATGGGTAGGTGTGGAAGGTAGTATGGGCCCGTAATATTGAAAGCACAGGACCCATACGCGTAGCAAGGAAGTCACAACAGTTAGGGCTCAGTTGGAAATTGATTCTCAGTTTTGATGCGAAATGTCAGATATTTTCCTGTTATATTTTCAGTATGGTGGTTACGAGGTGCTTTGCGACTAGATCTGGATCAGGATCAGGATCAGGTGAGAGCAGTCAGGAGGGGCCGACAACGCCCGAGGTTGTGGTTCTAATAGGGATGGATGAGCTTGATTCCAGGATTTGGGAAATCCAGCATGATGAGGTTGCTACCTTGTTCCGGGCTCAGCTACCAGAGATGTTTGGGTCTATCAAGACCTTCATGGTGGAGTACTTTGATGAGCGTTATGAAGCCCTTGCAGAGACAACAGTCGAGGCAACTGCATCATCTGTATCTGCGGCAGGGGGAGGAGGAGCCAATCGGGGCTTTCAGTACAGGGACTTCGATAACACAAAGGCCCCTACTTTTGATGGGATGTAGGACCCCATCAAGGCTTTGAGATGGATCTTAGGTGTGGAGGGGTGTTTCTTCACTTGCTCGTGTCCTACTGAACAAAAGGTCAGATGCGCCCTAAACCTATTAAGGGTCAGGGCCAAAGACTGGTGGAGATTGGCGACTGGGTCGTACACTGATGATCAGACGGCTGTTGTTACTTCAGAGCAGTTCAGGGATATGTTCCGCTCCCGATACATTCTGCGGGTTGAGTGAAAAACAGTTGTCACATGAGTTTTTGAGTTTGAGACAGGATAGGGAGTCGGTAACGGAGATCACCCGTATGTACACTGAGGGGGCGATGTTCTGCCCAGAGTTTGCTTCCGAGCAGGCTCAGATGACCCATTATCTAAGCATGCTCAAGACTGAAATCTGTCAGTTTGTGTCTACCCAGCAATGTGATACTCTATTGGAGTTGTAGGAGGCCGCTAGGCGGTGTGAGTTGGAGATCGAGTTGCAGATGAGGGAGCAGTATCCGGCCCCGACATAGTCCCAGCCGGCGCCGAAGCGGTCTAAGACCGCTGATTCTAGGACTGGGGGTCAGCAGAGCCGCACTTGTGGAAAGTGCAGTAGGAGTCATTCTGGAGCTTGTCGAGCGGGTTGTGGGTGCCAAAAGTGTGGCAAGGAGGGGCACTATGCTAGGGACTGTCGCCAGTCCGCCCCTGCATCAGATATGAGGATATGTTATCATTGTCATCAAGTTGGTCACTTGAAGACCAACTGTCCACAGCTCACCGCTAGGCCGGTGCCAACTCCAGCACTTGCTACATTAAGGATTGTAGAGGGGAGGCCGGTCAAGACCAAGCTTCCGAAGGCTCAGGGGCATGCCTTCCACCTTACAGCCAAGGAGGCCAGGACAGCACCGGATGTGGTTGCTGGTATGTTTCTATCCTTTATCTCATTTAATATATCAATATTATGCTTATATGTTATACCTGTGATTAGGTACGTTTTAGTGAACTCCTTATCTTCTTCCGTTTTATTTAACTCGGGGGCGAGTCGGTGTTTCGTTTCTCAGACGTTTGGTAAGGAGTTCGGTATGCCAGTTGGTGAGCTAGAATGTCCGCTGTGAGTTTCTATCGCCAACGAACACGGAGTTTCTGCTTCTTCGGTCTACCGAGGGTGCCAGTTAGAGATCTTCAGAGTGACCTTTCCGATAGATTTTATTCAGATTCCCATGGGGGAAGTATGCATGATTGTGGGTATGGATTGGCTTAGTCGATTTGGTGCCATGATACATTGCGAGGGCCAGCGAGTGGTACTTCGAACCCTAAGTGGGGGAGAACTGGTTGTATATGGCGAAGGCACCAGAGCAGGGTCAGGGTTCTCTTCAGCCGCCAGGGCCCGACAGTATATTCAGCATGGGTGTATGGGTTTCCTAGTGTATGTGGTGGATACGCGAGTTAGAAATCAGACTACAATTTCAGAGGTTCCAGTGGTTAGGAAGTTTGCCAACGTGTTTCCAGAGGAGTTGCCAAGGATACCTTGATGGGTTTTGAGCATTCTAACACTTCCTAAGTGTACATGCAACCCTAATAAACCTTGGATCTATGTTTGTCTAAATACATGCGAAATTTGGTTTCCAAGGTTCATAATCCTATCTAGCATACATGGGAACTTTAATCGTAAAAGGATAGCTAGAAATACATACCTTGTAGTTGGTTTTGATTTATTGAAACCTTGTGAGCCTAGCACCGCAAGTGTGATGCCTCAAATGCTTCACACAACACCAAATGCTTTTGGAATGACTTTAGAGAGAATGCACACACTCTAAAAATCAGCCTAGCCCTCACTTCTCTTTGTGTAGCCGATTTTTGTGGATAGTATGTTCCTTATATAATGTTGACACATCTAGGGTTACACCATGTAAACACTAATGTGTCATGGCTCTTCATTTCCATAACCCATGGGTTTGTAACTCCCATGGAGCATCCATGGAGCATCCTATGGGTTTAACCCAACTTGATAATCCATGGAGCCTCTTAGCCCACTATACAAGTTATGGATGATTTACATAATCAACCCATATATTTAATTAGTTATCTTTTGATCACTTAATTAATTCCAAATTAATTATTGATCAATACTAATTAAACAATACTATTAATATATTAGAACTTATAATATATTAATAAACCACAAGTCTTATTTCTCTCATTTAGTCTATCCAAATGCATGGTGCCATGCAACCCAAATGGACCATGTCGGGTCGGGTCAAGTACATACCAGAAATAGTTATGGACTTAGACACCTTATCCAACAATCTCCCATTTGGATAAGTCTAATAACTATATCTACAAGTATGACTTCAGGAACCGATCAACAATCGTAGCTCTTTCAAGGTCTCTCGGAACTAAGAAGATGATGATACGTCATTTAAGATAAGTGATCATATAATCCTCTGTTCTAGATATCAGCTGGACAAATACATGGAACAATGTCTTACTTATTGTCCAACAGTTTGTTTCCTGATTTCCGATTTGTTTGACAAAGAACTTAATTGAACACATCAACTTAGTTCTGATCGGGCCCGATACATAGGTCAAAATAGAATCATCGAGGGGCCCATATATCAGCTTCTAATCCAAGAAGGAACAGGTAAACTTCGACTCATATGTTTGCTCTACTACTTATTGAATTATACACAAGAGCATGTTTTATAACATCGAGTTACTAATGCGTTTTCATACAATCAATGCATAACCAACTCATAAGTAACAAATCATATCTCTAGGTTTGAAGACTTATATGATATTACTGTCTCATGATCACTCGAGATAAATTCCATGAAGTGATTCCAGTGAGCGTGGGTTGATTCCAATGCTCAGAACTTATGAGCACTCATGAGTGTTGTAGCCATGTCCAACACCTTAGACCTCTACAATCAAACATGACAGTCTTGATTCATACTTACTTCTAACATATGACCGACTGTGGAGGTTCGAATAATATGATATACCAAACCTAATTATTCTAGAAGTCAAAACATGCAAAAGAAATATAGTAAACAATCAAAAAGAGATAGCAACACTTTACTCATAAATAAAACACCTTTTATTCATCATCTAATGTTAATTACACTTTACAAATTTTGAGGTTATCTGACTACTAAATCTAATATCATCCTTCAGCCCTGTACTCTGAGCATGCTGGAGATGCTTATCCCGAGTCAGTCCCTTCGTGAGGGGATCTGCTGGATTCTCATCCGATGATACCCTCTTTGCCACGAGGAGTCCTTCTATTTGATGTCTGTTGAAATGGTATTTTCTATCAATGTGTCTGGATCTCCCGTGATCCCTTGGTTCCTTGGCTAAGGCAACTGCACTTTCACTATCACAGAAAATTTCCATTGGCTCCTTAATATCTGGTACAATTCCAAGTTCTTCAATGAAGTTCTTCAGCCATATCGCCTCCTTTGCAGCCTCGATAGCTGCTATATACTCCGTTTCGCAAGTTGAATCAGCCACTGTCTCTGACTAGGAGCGGAAATTATCCCTATCAGTCTGAAAGCAAGCATCATTTACCCTACAACTCTCAATTCATCACTCCCACCGAGGGTAAGGACCCAGTCCTTAGTCCTCCGTAGGTAGTTGAGGATATTCTTTACCGCAGTCCAGTGTGCCTTGCCAGGGTTCCCCTGATACCTACTAACCATGTTCAAGGCCAAGGCTACATCAGGTCGAATACATGTCATAGCATACATGATCAATCGTACCGCCAACGCATAAGATATTCGACTCATTTCTGCTATCTCAGCCTCAGTACTAGGGCTTTGTGTCTTACTCAATCTGGCGTTACTCTGGATGGGTAACTCTCCTTTCCTGGAGTCCTACATGATGAAACTCTTTAGCACCTTATCCAAGTAGGTACTCTGACTTAGTCCAATTAGTCTTTTACTCCAGTCTCTCAAGATCCTTATCCCTAGAATATAGGCAGCTTCTCCTAGGTCCTTCATAGAGAAACACTTCCCAAGCCAGGGCTTAACTTCCTGTAAAGTTGGGATGTCATTTCGTATGAGTCGTATGTCATCCACATACAATACCAAAAAGCTAACTATACTCCCACTAGCCTTGACATATACACAAGATTCCTCTTCACTCATAGAAAAGCCAAATTCTTTGACTTTCTCATCAAAGCAAAGATTCCATCTGCGAGGTGCTTGCTTTAATCCATAAATGGATTTTTCAAGCTTACACACTCTATTAGGGTACTCTGTATTGACAAAACCCTCTAGCTGACTCATGTAAACATCCTCAGCCAACTTTCCATTAAGGAAAGCGGTTTTGACATCCGTTTTCCAAATTTCATAGTCATAAAATGCAGCTATGGCTAACATAACCCTAATAGACTTAATCTTGGCCACTGGAGAAAAGGTCACATCATAATCAACTCCCGAAGTTTGTGAGAAACCCTTTGCAAATAGTCTTGCCTTATAAGTGTGTACATTACCATCCATGTCGGTCTTCTTCTTGATGATCCATTTGCACCCTACAGTCTTACGACCTGGTACATTTTCAACCAAGTTCCAAACTTGATTGTCATACATGGACTGTATCTCGCTGTCCATTGCCTCTTTCCACTTGGTTGACTCAGGGCCTGTCATGGCTTCCGCTTAACTGTTAGGTTCAACCAGACCTATCAGTGTCTCATCACTGATAAGTGTATCACCTTCCGCAGTAATATGGAAACCATAGTAATGCTCAGGTGCATTCCTAAACCTTGTATAACGCCTCAGAGGTATAGACTTGTCAATTGGCTCAACAGGAGCTTCATCCTCAAGTTGAGTGCTAGGGTTCAAAGTTCCTTCACCACTTGACTCTTGAATTTCTTCAAGGTCAACTTGCCTCCCACTATTTCCTTGGCTTATGAACTCTCTCTTTCGAAAGAAAGCCTTCCTAGCTACAAAGACTGTAACAACGTAAATTTTCAACAAATTTTTCATTTCAAAAATAAAGTATTTCCATTCAAACAAGGCATAAACATTCCAAGTGTCATGTCGAAATACAAATCACATAAATCCCAAGATCATAAAACATCCATCAGTGTGTACAGATCATGCCGGCGCCTTCCCACGGTCCTCGCTAGTACCTGAAACACATACACAAAACTGTAAGCACGAATGCTTAGTGAGTTCCCCAATATACAACTTACGCACATACGCCTTTCCAGGCCCTGACCTTCCGGTCCATGTGTCTCAGGGGACTTCCGTCCCTGCTGGGTAAACCTTCCGGTCCTACCCACGCCAACCTTACGGTTCACAACACAACGCCTTCCGGCCCATAACATAATCGCCTTCCGGCCCGTAACATAATCTCCTTCCGGCCCATAACATAATGCCTTCCGGCCCACATAACATACATAGCACGTATAACGAATAACTTACCACATATATCACATATCATATCTGACCTTCCGGTCACACAGTCAAACCCTTCCGGGTACAGTATAGTGAGAAGACTCACCTCGTGAATATCAAAAGCTAGCAAATCCCGAAATCACTCGTGCTCGATCCGCCGAGCTACAATCTCCCTATAACATCATATATCTCTTATTAACACTTTTATCTTCTAAGTTTGACTATCCCTAAGAAGTCATACATAGGTCAACTCTGGTCAACGGTCAATGGTCAACGGTCAACTTGACCGGACTCGGCGAGTGCTAGGGCGACTCGGAGAGTCTAGACGTCCTCACCAATTCTCTAGGATTCCCTTTCTACTCGTCGAGTATCCTCCTTGACTCGACGAGTTCCTCCTGGAAGAATCGCGGGGCCACCCCGACTAAACTCGCCGAGTCTGAAGAACAACTCGACGAGTCCCAGTTAATCTTCAAGCTACTCGTCGAGTCTGTTCATCGGACTCGGTGAGTCCATGCCATGCAACCGCTCAAACTGCTTTCTAAGGTCAGAACTGCTCCGACCATTCATAGGTCTGGCCTTCCTAGACTGATTTATCACGTAAGGTCCTCATTTCGGTGCTCATAATACACCCCATGACTCATAATTTACATTTTGACCTAAGGCATAAGGATTCCAATCCAAAACCTCCATTGATTCCCGAAATGCTCAGGCATGGGACATTCTAGACTTCCAAAGATCCCAATACAGGGTTCCAATCGTTTGGGGGACTAAGGTAACATTCAATCTAGCAACAAAAGGGTTCAATAAACCCTAAATCCATATACACATCAACATAGAAGAATGCAACTCGAAATGTTACCTGAATAACGTGCTCTCTGTGTCCCCAATCCTCAGAACGTGGCTTCTCTTGTTGTTCCCTTAACCAAGCCTCCTCTTCCTTGCAAGACAATACTTCCAAAATCAACAATGGTCTTCTACCTTGCTCCAGATGCTCACAATCGAATTAGGGTTTCTCTCAGCAGGCTAGGGTGAACAATGACGGCCATAAGATCCTTCATATACATCCCAAACCTGAACGGTTAGGGTTTTCGCTAAACAGCGCAGACTCGTCGAGTCCATATCCAGACTCGTCGAGTCCAGTCGTGAACCCGTGACCAGATCCGCGATCCTACTCGGCGAGTCTAGGCTCCAACTCGCCGAGTCCCCTCTTAAAACACCCAAAATCATAAATATAACAATACCTGAAATTCCGGGCTGTTACAACTCTCCCCCACTAGGACTAGACTTCTCCCTCGAAGTCTCACTCTGAAAATAGCTCCGGATGCTGCTCCCGCATCTCACGCTCCGGCTCCCAAGTCATTTCCGATCCCTTCCGGTGTTGCCACTGAACCAACACCAGAGGTACCTCCTTGTTCCTCAGAACCTTGATCTTCCGATCCCTGATGGCCACTGGTCTCTCGGCATAATTCAGGCTCGCATCCACCTGAATATCCTCTAATGGAACCACTGCCGACTCATCGGCTATACACTTCCTCAATTGCGACACATGAAAAGTGTCGTGGATCTGCCCCAACTCTGCTGGCAACTTCAAACGATAGGCTACCCGGCCTATCCTTGCAATCACACGAAATGGCCCAATATACCGGGGTCCCAACTTGCCCCTCTTCCTGAATCGAATCACTCCTTTCCAAGGAGAGACCTTCAGGAGAACGAAGTCGCCGACTTGAAACTCAAGCTCGGATTGGCGTCTGTCTGCATAACTCTTCTGTCGGCTCTGGGCAGTCAATAACCTCTGTCTAACCTGCTGAATCTGCTCTGTCGTCTGAAGCACGATCTCTGTACTGCCCATCACTCTCTGTCCTACCTCTCCCCAGCAAATGGGGGTCCGACACCTCCTACCATACAACAGCTCAAAGGGTGGCATACCAATGCTCGAATGATGGTTGTTGTTGTAGGAAAACTCTGCCAAGGATAAATACGCATCCCAGCTACCCCCGAAATCTAACACACACGCTCGAAGCATGTCCTCCAGCGTCTGAATCGTTCGCTCGCTCTGACCGTCTGTCTGGGGATGGTATGCGGTACTAAAATGCAATTTAGTACCCAGCTCCTCATGGAATTTCTTCCAGAATCTGGAAGTGAAGCGCACATCACAGTCTGAAACAATCGAGATCGGCACCCCATGTCGAGATACCACTTCTCTCACATATATATCCGCCAACTTCTCCGCTGAAGAACTCTCACTGATGGCAAGGAAGTGAGCGCTCTTCGTCAATCTGTCTACAATCACCCAAATGGCATCAACTCCTCTGGCAGTCTTCGGCAATTTGGTGATGAAATCCATAGTGATCTGTTCCCACTTCCACTCGGGAACCTCCAATGGCTGCAACTTGCCATGCGGTCTCTGGTGCTCGGCCTTAACCCTACGGCAGGTCAAGCACCTCTCAACGAACCATGCGACGTCCCTCTTCATACAGGGCCACCAATACTCCTTCCTCAAATCCAAATACATCTTCATAGCCCCAGGATGGATCGAGAATTTCGATCGATGAGCCTCTTCCATCAAAGTAATACGCGTACCGCCCACGAACGGTACCCAAATCCGACCCTGAAACGTCATAAGCCCTCGTCCATCCGTAACGAACTCTGAAACCAACCCAACGACCCGCTCTCTCTTCTGCATCTCTGTTCGCACAGCCTCGGCCTGTGCCCCACGAATAGCATCCAATACTGGAGCTATCACAGTCAATCTCAAACATACATCTCGCAATGGAGTGCTCTCCGCCCTGCGGCTCAATGCATCGGCTACCACATTAGCCTTGCTTGGGTGGTACAGGATCTCACAATCATAATCCTTGACCACATCCAACCACCTCCTCCGACGCATATTTAGGTTGGGCTGATCCATCAAATACTTCAAGCTCTTATGGTCCGTGTATATCGTACATCGAACCCCATACAAGTAGTGACGCCAAATTTTGAGAGCGAACACTACTGCCCCCAACTCTAAATCATGCGTGGGATATCTCGCCTCATGAGGCTTCAGCTGCCTCGACGCATAAGCTATCACATGACCCCTCTGCATCAACACTGCACCCAGCCCCGAAATCGATGCATCGGAATATACTACAAAATCCTCCATCCCTTCCGGGAGAGCTAATACCGGGGCTTCGCACAACCTTTGGCGAAGTGTCTCAAAGGAGGTCTGCTGCTCGGGTCCCCATGAGAATGCAACACCCTTCCGGGTCAATCTGGTGAGCGGCACTGCGATCTTGGAGAAATCCTTAATAAATCTCCGATAATACCCTGCCAACCCAAGGAAGCTCCTGATCTCAGAGGGTGACTTCGGCACCTCCCAACTCATCACCGCCTCAACCTTGGCCGGATCGACCAATATCCCTTCCTGATTAACAACATGTCCTAGGAATTGGACCTCCCGCAACCAGAAGTCACATTTGGAGAACTTTGCATAAAGCTTCTCCGATCTCAATACCTCAAGGACCTCTCTCAAATGCTCCTCATCCTGTTCTCTAGATCTCGAATACACTAGAATATCGTCGATAAATACAATCACTGACCGATCCAACATCAGCCTGCATACCCTGTTCATGAGATCCATGAACACAGCCGGGGCATTGGTGAGCCCGAAAAGCATCACCACAAACTCATAATGCCCATATCGCGTCCTAAACGCTGTCTTCTGGACGTCCTCATCTCGCACTCTCACCTGATGGTACCCTGACCTCAGATCGATCTTGGAAAACCAAGATGCTCCCTGCAACTGATCGAATAAATCATCGATCCTCGGTAACGGGTAACGGTTCTTGACCGTCAACTTGTTCAACTCCCGGTAATCAATGCACATCCGGTGTGAACCATCCTTCTTCTTCACGAACAGAATAGGTGCTCCCCACGGCGAGCTGCTCGGCCAAATGAATCCCTTCCCCAGCAACTCCTGAAGCTGCGAGGACAACTCTTGCATCTCTGGAGGTGCAAGACGATAAGGCCCCTTAGCAAAAGGCGCGGCCCCCGGAACTAGATCGATACCAAACTCTACTTGCCTCACAGGAGGTACTCCCGACATCTCCTCGGGGAAAACATCTGGAAACTCACGCACCACTGGGACCTCCTCAACTGATCTCGGTCTCTCGGAAACCTCCCGCGTATCCATCACATACGCCACAAAACCCTTACAACCCTGCTGTAGACACTACCTCGCCCTAGCGGCCGAACAAAAAGCTGATCCCGAACGGGTACCCTCGCCGTACACCGAAAGAACTCCCCCACTAGGGTCTCGTATAGTCACCAGCTGACGCTCACAGTCGATGACGGCGCCGAATCGGCTCAACCAGTCCATGCCCACAATGACACAGACATCACCCATCGCAATAGGAATCAGGTCAATCGGAAACTCGACCCCGAAAATCTCTAACACACATCCCCGGAGGACCTCCGTGGCACAAATCACTCTCTCGTCAGCTATAGAAACTCTCAGAGGCCGACTCAACGGCTCACGACTAACGCTGATATGCTGACTAAAAGCCAAGGATACAAAGGACCGACTCGCACCCGAGTCAAATAACACTAAAGCAGGCACAGAGTTCACAAGGAAAGTACCTACGCATATCCTAACATAAGCATAACATCTCGACATCAAAATAAATACATGAAATAAAGCATACCTGCCACAACATCGGGCGCAGCGCGGACCTCCTCCGCAGTCAGCTGAAAGGCTCTCCCACGAGCCCTCAGGGCCTCGGCCTTCACCGGTCGAGTCGCAGTAGCCCTGGCAGTAGGTTCAGATCCCTGAAGAAGCTGAGGGCACTCGGCCTTCCGATGGCCTGTCTGGTTGCAATGAAAGCAAACCGTAAACCCCTTGGGGCAATCCCTAGCAATGTGCCCCTCCTTGCCACACTTGTAGCAAGCACCAGATTGACATGCCCCATCATGACCCTTGCCGCACTTTCCGCAAGTGCGGCCCTTCGGACCTCCCGTCCTCGAATCGGCGGACTTAGTCCGCTTGGCTGCCGGCTGAGACTGAGCCGGCCGCTGGTCCACCCGCTGAGACTCGGCCTCCTCCCTGGCCTGGGTCTCCAACTCGATCTCGCGCTTCCTGGCATTCGCCTGAAGCTCAGCAAATGTATGATAGGTGGAGTTTGACACAAACTCCCGAATATCCCTCCTCAAAACACCCAAGTACCGGCTCATCCGAGCCTGCTCTGTGGACACCAGCTCGGGGCAGAACATCGCCCTCTCATGAAACTTCCGCGTGATCACCGCAACCGAATCAGTACCCTGCTTGAGGGTCAAGAACTCCTGAACCAATCATTCCCTCTCCACCGGGGGAACGTACTCGTCTCTAAACATAGAGGTAAACCCCTCCCATGTCACTACTGAAATCTCTGCCAAATTGAGGTTCGCCGTCACGAACTTCCACCAATCCTTCGCTCCCAGACGGAGCTGGTTCAAAGCGAACCGTACCCTCAGATGCTTCGGGCATGAACAAGTGTAGAAGCATCCCTCAATATCAGCGATCCACCTCATCGCAACAATCGGATCCTGCGTCCCATCAAACTCAGGTGGCTTCGTGTTGCTGAACTCCCGAAACAGCAACGAGTCACCCCCCTGTGGCCTGGCAGCGGCCACAGCTACGGTAGCTGCAGCGGCTGCAGCCTCAGTCAATGCGGCGTACCGCTCCTCAAAAGTCTCCATCAAGGTGGTCTTAATAGACCCAAACATCTCCGGAATCTCAGCCCGGATCGCTGCAGCTACCTCCTCATGAATCATCTGACGAATCTCCTCGTCACTCACACCGTTCGAACTCGCTCCGTGGCGTGGTCTAACCATGATGTCTCTGAAATACAACATAAAACTATCAGAGACTCCATTGAGTATAATCGCACTCGATAACGCAACCCTACTCAGTCTCCGATATCCAGGGATTCTTACTTGGGTCTCCCAGTGACCCGGTGTCTTCGGTAGTACGGGCCTAATACTACCGACCACACCGCATCAGCATTCATCCCAAATCTTCCTCCCCAAACCCCGGATAGTGAGTACTCTACTTTTGATATGCACTATCTACCTGCACGCTATCAAGCATCTCATATCGGCAAACTTCCCTAGACTAAGGCATCACAAATCAGGCCACTCTAGTCCTATCATGAATACCTAGTCTTCTAGCATGCATAACAATTCATATTATATCTTATCTCTTAACATAATATTGTAAGGTATTTTGGGGATCTTTACCGTTCGGGCGCTGACTGATCGTACACACTGCTTCTTTCTTGTTTACCACAAGATCATTTACAAAAGTTTATGCCTTTATTTTAAAAGTTTTCCTCAAATCCTCGGCTTGAGTTCAGTTACGCCCGAAGGTGCACCCGAATCCCTCAAACCAAGGCTCTGATACCAATTGTAACAACGTAAATTTTCAACAAATTTTTCATTTCAAAAATAAAGTATTTCCATTCAAACAAGGCATAAACATTCCAAGTGTCATGTCGAAATACAAATCACATAAATCCCAAGATCATAAAACATCCATCAGTGTGTACAGATCATGCCGGCGCCTTCCCACGGTCCTCGCTAGTACCTGAAACACATACACAAAACTGTAAGCATGAATGCTTAGTGAGTTCCCCAATATACAACTTACGCACATACGCCTTTCCAGGCCCTGACCTTCCGGTCCATGTGTCTCAGGGGACTTCCGTCCCTGCTGGGTAAACCTTCCGGTCCTACCCACGCCAACCTTACGGTTCACAACACAACGCCTTCCGGCCCATAACATAATCGCCTTCCGGCCCGTAACATAATCGCCTTCCGGCCCATAACATAATGCCTTCCGGCCCACATAACATACATAGCACGTATAACGAATAACTTACCACATATAGCACATATATCACATATCATATCTGACCTTCCGGTCACATAGTCAAACCCTTCCGGGTACAGTATAGTGAGAAGACTCACCTCGTGAATATCGAAAGCTAGCAAATCCCGAAATCACTCGTGCTCGATCCGCCGAGCTACAATCTCCCTATAACATCATATATCTCTTATTAACACTTTTATCTTCTAAGTTTGACTATCCCTAAGAAGTCATACATAGGTCAACTCTGGTCAACGGTCAACGGTCAACGGTCAACTTGACCAGACTCGGCGAGTGCTAGGGCGACTCGGCGAGTCTAGACGTCCTCACCAATTCTCTAGGATTCCCTTTCTACTCGTTGAGTATCCTCCTTGACTTGACGAGTTCCTCCTGGAAGAATCGCGGGGCCACCCTGACTAAACTCGCCGAGTCTGAAGAACAACTCGACGAGTCCCAGTTAATCTTCAAGCTACTCGTCGAGTCTGTTCATCGGACTCGGTGAGTCCATGCCATGCAACCGCTCAAACTGCTTTCTAAGGTCAGAACTGCTCCGACCATTCATAGGTCTGGCCTTCCTAGACTGATTTATCACGTAAGGTCCTCATTTCGGTGCTCATAATACACCCCATGACTCATAATTTACATTTTGACCTAAGGCATAAGGATTCCGATCCAAAACCTCCATTGATTCCCGAAATGCTCAGGCATGGGACATTCTGGACTTCCAAAGATCCCAATACAGGGTTCCAATCGTTTGGGGGACTAAGGTAACATTCAGTCTAGCAACAAAAGGGTTCAATAAACCCTAAATCCATATACACATCAACATAGAAGAATGCAACTCGAAATGTTACCTGAATAACGTGCTCTCTGTGTCCCCAATCCTCAGAACGTGGCTTCTCTTGTTGTTCCCTTAACCAAGCCTCCTCTTCCTTGCAAGACAATACTTCCAAAATCAACAATGGTCTTCTACCTCGCTCCAGATGCTCACAATCGAATTAGGGTTTCTCTCAGCAGGCTAGGGTGAACAATGACGGCCATAAGATCCTTCATATACGTCCCAAACCTGAACGGTTAGGGTTTTCGCTAAACAGCGTAGACTCGCCGAGTCCATACCGGACTCGTCGAGTCCAGTCGCGAACCCGCGACCAGATCCGCGATCCTACTCGGCGAGTCTAGGCTCCAACTCGCCGAGTCCCCTCTTAAAACACCCAAAATCATAAATATAACAATACCTGAAATTCCGGGCTGTTACAAAGACCACATTTTCACTACGTCTGTAGAAGAGGTAACCAAAGGATTGATGTGGGTAGCCGATGAAAATACACCTCTCGCTTCAAGGTTCGAGCTTATCATGAGTCTCGCTTCTCACGAAAGCCTTGCAACCCCAAATCTTGACGTGGTCTAGTTTGGTTACTTTACCAGTCCACATCTCATGAGGAGTTTTGGCAACTTTCTTTGTAGGGACCAGATTAAGGATATGGGTGGCAGTCTCTAAGGCATACCCCCAAAATGAGATTGGTAGCGAAGCTCGACTCATCATGGAATGAACCATATCCAACAAGGTTCGATTATGCCTCTCAACTACACCATTCAACTGCGGTGTCCTGGGAGGTGTCAATTGTGAGACAATCCCACATTCCCTAAGATAGTCGAGGAACTCTGAACTAAGATACTCAGCATCTCGATCGGATCGATGCATCTTAATGTTCCTACCTAATTGATTCTCGACTTCCTGTTTAAACTATTTAAACCTTTCAAAAGTCTCTGACTTATGCTTGATTAAGTAGACATATCCATATCTACTATAATCATCAGCAAAAGTCAAATAATAACGATTAGCATCCCTTGTGGCATGTTTGAAGGGTCCACATACATCCGTGTGTACGAGGTCCAACAAACCTTCACCCCTTTCACAAGAACCTGTGAAGGGTGACTTTTTCATTTTTCTAAGTAAGCATGATTCGCAACTATGATCTGACTTTAGATCAAATGACTCCAACACTCCATCCCTTTGGAGTTGGCCTATGCGTTTCTTGCTTATATGTCCAAGACGAAAATGCCATAATGATGATTTATCCAAGTTATTATCATTAACAAAATCAATACACAATACATTATTTCCTAAGTTATCAACCACAAATACAATTTCATACACACCATCAAAAGGTAATGCTTTAAAATAAAGAACATTATTAAAGAAAGCATTAATCGAACCAACTTCATTATCAAATGAAAAGGTGAAACCTTGTTTATACAATGCATGAAAGGAAATAATATTTCTTGCCATTTCTGGCGAATAAAAACATTTATCAAAATCTAAACTAAACCCACTATAGACTCTAATCTTGGTGACAAGTAAAGCTTTCCTATTCCCCATGGTTAAGTTTATTCTTCCATGCTCCACATTCTCACTTCTTCTTAGTCCCTGCAAATTAGAACATATATGAATACCACAACTGGTATCAACGACCCAAGAGTTAGAATGAGGTGAGTTATTAGATAAGATAATGTAAATACCTGCATGGTTGGGTTTAACTTTCTCATCCTTCACATCTTGCTGGTACTTTGGGCAGTTCCGCTTCCAATGTGACTTTTCATGACAATAGAACCATTCAACCTCTTTTGGGTCAGAAGAAGGAGTGACAAAACCTTTCTTGGTTACATTTGAAGAAGAGCCATAAAGGGTCCTAGCCTTGGTACCCTTCGAAGAGCTCTTTCTCTTCTTCCCTCTACCTTTCCCGATTGCCAAGACAGAGGCGGAGTTTGGAGTAGGAGTGTTAACAACCAACTTTCCTTTAAGACATGTTTCTACGGTCTTGAGGAGTCCCTGAAGTTTGATGAGTGTGACCTCATCCTTATTCATGTGATATGCCATGCGGAATTGATCATAGCACGATGGTAAGGAGTGCAAAATGATATCTATAGCAAGCTCCTCAGGAAAGTTCACATTAAGCTTTAGCAAACGATCCACATACCTTTGCATTTTCTGCATGTGTCATGATGGACTCTCCGTCCTTCATCATGGTTGTTATCATGGAGCCGATGATTTCATACCTCTCTTGTCGTGCACTTTGATGGTATCTTTCCATCAGATCTTGGTGCATTTCAAAAGGGTAGAAGTCCTCATAGGACTTTTGGAGTTCTGCTGTCATTGTGGCCAACATGATGCATGCCACTGTGGTCATGTTACAGTGGTCTCATCAATCTCCTTAAGCTCCTTATCGAGGACATATTCTTTGTCCTCGTGGCGGATAATCATCCTGATGTTTTTGATCCATTCATTGAAGTTGGATCCATCAAAAGACTTTCCCACACAAGTTCAAAAGGGTAAAGGAGCTATTAGGATTAGAGCCAGAAGCAACATTGTTTGAAGACATCTGAAAGAAGAGGACAAGATTAGTTTAAATATTAAGAGAATCCTTAATAGAACTCCCAAATGTAATATTAAGGTTAGGATCCAAACACAATATATTATAACTTAGAAGAGGTATGCCATAATCCAAGCTATAACATATTTAAAAGGTAGGTGAATGACGATTCACCAATTTCCACCATGAAAAAACGAAATATAAATATTAGGTTTTTAATTGGTTCTAAGAAATTCCTAGATTCTTTTGAGATTCAATGAACTTTTCAAAGGCATGTTTCAATCTCGAGTGTGCCCTCCAAGTTTTGTGACTGGGATACCGAGGATCACAAAACGAGGTGTGAAGTAACCATGCAAATCACTTGGTACCCTTAAAGTTTATCACTCAATCGATGTGCCGGTAAACCACACACGCTCCACCGATACTATGATAAACCTCAGGTCATCCTTTACCTACCTTGTTAAGTCCAAGTTAGTGTGCCGGTTAACCACACACGCTTCACCAACGACTTAAACAAAGTGTAAAGTGTAATTTCATGGATTAGCACCTTATTCACATTTTCCTAAAGTAAGTAAGATTAAGAATTTAATAAACATTTAGTTACTTTATAATATTCATCATACTTTTAATGAGAATTTATAAGTCCTTGTCCTACCCGTTCGGCTAATGACCCTCCACCGATCAAGGAAGCGGTGGGTGAGAGTGGACACTCATTAAGTTGCCATTTTATAGGCAACAACCTTATACCCCCTTATAGACCGGCTTCGTGAATGAAGCGTACTAGCGGTAATACGACTTAATCTTATATATATATATATATATATATATATATATATATATATATATATATATATATATATATATGTTATTAACTTATAATATAAAGTATAAGGGTTGAATTTTATCTTTTAAAATTCCAAGGGTTGGAACTAAAGTTTATTAAGTGACTTTACATGTTCCAAAACTTGAGGGCAAGTTTTGTAACGTTACAAAACCTTTCATATTCACAACTTATGAGTCATTAAAATGAAGGTTCTTCATTTTATAACTTTTGTGTTCTTTTAATGGCTTTTAACACAAAGAGACTTTTGGTTATCCATAACTTGAGGAAAGTTATGGACTCCATTAAAACACATAAAGATCATGAACTAATCATATAAATGATCTATCAAGAACTCATAAAAACATGAACATGCATATCAAAATTTCAAGAATATATGAATACATACAATCATGAAAAATTGTTATTAGCATAAACATTACACCATCTAAAACAAGTTTTATAACACCAAAACAGTTTAGGGTAATGTTTCTAGTCCATTTCCAGCAGCCAAGCTCCAAAAACTGCTCACTGGATGACAAAGTCGTCGAGTTCAACTGGGAACTTGTCGAGTTCATGCTATAACACACAAACTCGGTGAGTTTTTGGCCAGAACTCGTCAAGTTTTCTTGTCTGGACAGTTTTTGGCTTTTGAAAAACAAGTTTGCATCAATTATTTAACAAACAAGCCTAGGCTCTGATACCACTGATGGGTTTTGAGCATTCTAACACTTCCTAAGTGTACATGCAACACTAATAAACCTTGGATCTATGTTTGTCTAAATACATGAAAAATTTGGATTCCAAGGTTCATAATCCTATCTAGCATACATGGGAACTTTAATCCTAAAAGGATAGCTAGAAATAAATACCTTGTAGTTGATTTTGATTCCTTGAAACCTTGTGAGCCTAGCACCCCAAGTGTGATGCCTCAAATGCTTCACACAACACCAAATGCTTTTGGAATGACTTTAGATAGAATGCACACACTCTAAAAATCAGCCTAGCCCTCACTTCTCTTTGTGTAGCCAATTTTGGTGGATAGTATGTTCCTTATATGGTGTTGACACATCTAGGGTTACACCATGTAAACCCTAATGTGTCATGGATCTTCATTTCCATGACCCATGGGTTCGTAACTCCCATGGAGCATCCTACGGGTTTAACCCAACTTGATTATCCATGGAGCCTCTTAGCCCACTATACATGTTATGGATGATTTACACAATCAACCCATATATTTAATTAGTTATCTTTTGATCACTTAATTAATTCCAAATTAATTCTTGATCAATACTAATTAAATCATACTATTAATATATTAGAACTTATAATATATTAATAAACCACAAGTGTTATTTCTCTCATTTAGTCTATCCAAATGCATGGTGCCATGCAACCCAAATGGACCATGTCGGGTCGGGTCAAGTACATACCAGAAATACTTATAGACTTAGACACCTTATCCAACATACCTCCGGAGAGGCAGGTCGAGTTCCGGATTGACCTAGTGCCAGGTATGGCTCCTATTGCCAAGGCGTCGTACCGTCTGGCGCCACCCGAGATGCAGGAGCTGTCTTCGTAGCTGTAGGAATAGTTGGGCAAGCAGTTCATTCGACCTAGCAGTTCTCCATGGAGAGCAACGATCCTTTTCGTCGGGAAGAAGGACGGTTCGCACTGGATGTGCATTGATTATAAGGATTTGAACAAGTTGACGGTGAAGAACCGCCACCCACTCCCGAGGATAGATGATCTCCTTGATCAGTTGCAGGGTGCATCTTGGTTCTCCAAGATTGATTTGCGGTCGGGGTACCATCAGGTCCAGGTCAGAGAGGAGAACATGGAGAAGACCGCATTTCGGACTCGTTATGGTCATTACGAGTTCGTGGTGATGTCGTTCAGGCTCACCAACGCACCAACAGTATTCATGGACCTGATGAATCGGGTCTGCAGACCGATGCTTGATCGCTCGGTCATCGTGTTCATAGATGATATATTGGTATATTTCAGGACCCAAGAGCAGCACGAGGAGCACCTTAAGGAGTTGTTGGGAGTCTTGAGATGAGAACAATTGTATGCCAAGTTCTCGAAGTGTTAGTTTTGGCTACGAGAGGTCCAGTGTCTTGGACATCTCGTTAACCAGGAAGGGATTTTGGTCGACCCAGCAAAAATCGAGGCATTCATGTAGTGGGAGGTGCTGAGGTCTCCTTCAGATATCAGGAGTTTTGTATGCTTGGCAGGGTACTACCGGAGATTCTTTCGAGATTTTTCCAAAATTGCAGTACCCCTCACTCGGCTGACGAAGAAGGGGTGGATTTTCGGTGGGGCCTTGAGAAGCAGAGAGCGTTTGAGACCCTTCATCAGTGGTTATGTGAGGATCCGGTCCTGACACTCTCGGAGGGAGTTGATGACTTCGTGATATTCTGTGATGCATTCATCACAGGTTTGGGGGCAGTCCTCATGTAGAGAGGACGAGTAATAGCTTATGCATCGTGGCAGCTGAAGCCGCATGAAACGATATATCCTACACATGATTTAGAGCTGGAGGCGGTGGTGTACGCTATCAAGATATGGAGAAACTACCTATATGGGGTCCGTTGTACCATATACACGGATCATAAGAGCTTGAGATACATCATGGATCAGCCGAACCTGAACATGAGGCAACGTAGGTGGCTGGATGTTGTCAAGGACTACGATTGTGAGATCCTTTACCACCCTGGTAACACGAATGTGGTGGCAGAAAAGTCAGCTGGGTCTTCTACCCCAGTGAGCTGTATGAGGATAGCAGTGGATTTCCCACTTGTGAGCTTAATCAGAGATGCCCAGGTCGGGTTCATGTGGCTTGAGAACTAGAACTTGGAAAGGATCAGAGGTGAGAACACCTGGTTTGTGCAGGATATTCGGGGATTATTGACCCGATGCGGTCGAATATGGGTCCCGATGTCTGGTGGGGTTAGATAAACAACCATGGAGGAGGCTCATAAGTCTCACTTCTCTATTCACCCGGGGGCCACCAAGATGTACAGGGATCTGAGTTTGAGTTATTGGTGGCCATGTATGAATCGAGAGATCGCTTGGTATGTTGAGAGGTGCTTGACATGTAGGATGGTCAAGGCCGAGCATCAGAGACCGCATGGTAAGCTGCAGCCCCTTAAGATTCCCATGTGGAAATGGGAGCAGATCATGATGGATTTTATCACCAAACTACCGATGACGGCGAAAGGGTTTGATGCTATATGGGTCATCGTAGATCGGTTGACTAAGAGTGCTCATTTCTTGGCGATATGGGAGAGTTCATCGGCCGAGAAATTGGGCGACATATATGTTCGCGAGATCGTTGCTCGCCATGGGATTCTGGTCTCCATTGTTTCAGACTGAGATGTTAGATTTACCTCCCTTTTCTGGCAGAAGTTCCACGAGGAACTGGGCATGCGGTTGCACTTTAGCACAACATTTCATCCGCAGACCGACGGTCAGAGCGACCGGACCATTCAGGCCCTCAAGGATATGTTAAGGGCGTGTGTCATTGACTTTGGTGGGAGTTAGGATTCCCACCTACCTCTTGCAGAGTTTGCCTACAACAACAACTATCATTCCAGCATTGGCGCCCCGCCTTTTGAGTTATTGTACGGGCGGAGATGTCGCACCCCGGTGTGTTGGGGCGAGGTCGGACATCGAGTGATGGGACAGACAAAGGTAGTTCTGCAGATTTTCGATAAGATTCAGCAGATTAGACAACGATTGCAGACCGCTCAGAGTCGGAGAGAAGAGTTATGCCGACAGACGCCAATCCAAGTTAGAGTTCCGGGTGGGTGATATAGTACTTCTGAAGGTCTCACCCTGGAAGGGTGTGATCCGCTTCAGGAAGAGGGGAAAATTGTGTCCTCGTTGCATTGGGCCGTTCAGGATCTTTTCCAGGGTTGGCAAGGTGGCATATAGGCTAGAGCTACCAGAGGAGCTTAGCCGGATTCACAGCACATTCCATGTTTTCGCAATTGCGAAAGTCCATTATGGACCAAGAGGCAGTAGTATCGTTGCATGATCTCCAGGTCGATGAGTGCCTGAATTACATGGAGACGCCTGTGGCCATTTTGGAAAGGAAGATGAAAATTTTGCGGAACAAAGAGATACCCTTGGTGAAAGTGCAGTGGGAGCACCGGAGGGGATCCGAGTGGACGTAGGAGCTGGAGGCAGAGATGCGGGAGCACTTGTAAGGTCCTATAAACGGATCTTAACCAGTGATCAAGCAATAAAACAAAAAAATAGAATGAGAATTGGAGTAGAAGAAGAATAAGATCAAGCTTGTACATGTTAATAACTCGAAAAATGTCAGGTACAACTTGATAGACTCTGGCCGTGAACTCTCACTGATCAACAACCACAAATAACCTAAAAAACCACTATATATAGGGAACACTTGCCATAAAATAGGGTTTACGGCCGTAAACAGACCACATGGGCATAAACACACTAAAAACCTAGATTTACACCAAAATGACTCAAAAGAACTTAAACAATAGAGGGCCTAGACCAAACCATTAACTGGACCCTTCAATCTCTCCCTTGGTTTGGTGCTAGCTTTGACTCAATCCTTGTCGACAACCAACACGTCTGACTTCCCCATCGCCCCATACCACATCTTCTTCTCTATAATGTTGGCAACCATGGATGTATACTCTTTAGCAGCAGGCTCAAAAATGACTTCAGCGACCATGATTTGATGAAGAGCAAATTGGTGAATATCCTATATTCCAAATTGCAACATATCCCTCTTATCATATAAGCAAATGCAATCATCTGGAAGCTTGATGACAGTAGAAGTTGTTGATTCATCAAAACCCAGTAAAGCATGTTCTTTAACGATCCATCATTAAACTTCTTCAGCACCAGAATCTATTTGACTTGATCGGTGGGAGGCCACACCATAGTTTGAAATGGAAGATTGGTTTTGGGATCAATGATATCAGGGTTTTGTTTGATGATAGACTCTGCAGTCTTAATCTCCGGAAACCCCTTCTTCACTTGGCTCTCCAAATACAGCTTGAAGTGTGTCGCCTTGGGATCATTTGAAGGATTTTCAAAGGGAGCATTTGATAACTTTGAAAACCCTGGTCCGGGATTGGAAATCTTGAAAAGATCTATAAAGTTATGTATTTCCGCTTTTGCGTCTCACGAGCCACATGTTTAGAGTATCGTGAAAGCCCCATGAGACAATCCCTGACCTATCACCATATACGTCTCTAAAACGTTTTTCTTCAAGATCTGTAACGGTGCATTTTAGGTTAATCCCCAAGAGCATTTTGATCTTAGCTCATTTTAAACAAAAGTTGTCCTTTCTAAGCAGATTTGGCCAATTTGGCACATTTCAAAGCAACAACATTCGGAGCTTGAGCTGGCTCCTTATCGAATCGATCCACAATACGAGATGTTTGAGCAGATGATGGAACAATGGGGTAGCTTGAGTAGGCAAATAAATTCTTGGCTCATCAACAGATGATTTAAACTTATCACCAAGTTCTTCTTCTAATTTCTTCTTCAAGTCGTAGTAGCTAGCGGTGAGAAGACCGAAATGAGTCTGAAGATCAGTAATTTGATTTGTCTGTAAAGCCTTGTCTTCTTCAAGATCAGGAACTTGAATCTTAAGCTTGGTGTTTTCTGTCAAAAGATTAGCCACCCGAATGTCAAGCTCAATATTCTTCTGATTAAGCACATTTATTTCCTTCTGAAGGCCAAGGAAAGTAGGATTATCTCTTCCTAAGTGACCTTCCCAATAGAAATTCCTTTAGCTCGGTGGGGAAGGCATTGAGCTTTGTTCTTAGGCCAAATGCATGGCAAGCCTCACAGAGACAACATCATGATTAGGCCTAGGGGGAGAAAATCTAGCGGAAGCTGAAGAGCCACCGGCTTCAAAGATGGTGCTAGGACCTTCATGAATCGGTCGAGACAATCGCAGAAGTCGTTATTGGTTGTGTTGGAAGGCCATGAGATAGATCTGGAATAAGAATTCCCTGTCTTGGATCGCGTCTTCTTTTCTTTAAAGGAGGCACAGAGGTCTGGGTTGTAGTATGATCACTCTCAATTGGCTCTATATTTGGAGCAACAATATCAAGGGGAGGAATCCCTGAAACTATCTCCATTGGAGTTGTAGCATAAGCCATTTGTTTGGAGATAGAAGGCATTGACTCGAGAACATCTTTAGTTTCCCGTATCTCCATTACTGGATGAGCAACATCATGGGTACTGTCAAAGAACAAGTCGAGGTTTTCGTTTGACAGCAGATTTTCATTGCTTCCAAAGTTTAAAGGAATATCATCTTTGTCATAGCCAGTGAGATCAAGATCCTCGTATGTATCTTTCTGAGTTGCATTCTCTGTTGTTCCTTCGCTGTAATCACTTTGAACTGGAACGGATGTCAAGTCGTGCTCTTCTGCCACAAACGCACTAGGGATAGGAGCTTCTACCTCATGATCTGAAACTATGATAACATCATCTTTTGTAAACACTTGCTCTGAAGATGCATGCTCAGAAGTCCCTTTGTCAGTAGATCCATGAGATTCAGACGCCTCATTTAGCTCATCAAATTATCTTATCGCTTTATATTTTAGTATATGTTTAACATTTTAATTATAATAATAAGTTTCTTTTAAAAGTTTCCTTGCGTTTATGAATAATAATAACGGGTTTTAAAACTAATGAACAATAATTATAAATAATAAAATCTAAATCTAAAAATCATGGATATGTCATACTATCCATGCAAGTCTCTTTTGAAATGCATATTGTCTATCATATAAGTTTATTATTTAGTGTATTTTCTACATTTTAATAGTAATATTAAGTGTTTCTTAAAATTCTTATTTAACTTATTAATAAAAAAGTGGTTTACCACTACAGAAAAATAATTTTAAATGATGATAACATCAATTTTTAAATTACATAACGTTAACAACAAATAAATTGTATTTTAAATGAACATCATTATTGAAATTACAAAATAATCGCATAAGTAAAAATTTAAATTAATCAATCATAACAATTGTCAAAAATAATATTAAATAGATAATTATATTAATTAGTAAAGCAACCTTTCGTGCTAGGTGCTCACTTTTTTTTTCTGGGTGGAAGCTGGTATATTTAATTTCATTAATGAGGAAGGCGGGTTGATGTCAATGAATAATATTGTTTAAAATATTATGTCAAAGTTAATGTCAATAAAATAACCATTTTAAACGTATATTTTTCAACATTTTAACAATATATTTTTAACATACGATGTGCAACGTACGGGAATTCGTATAGTATACTTATAAAGGATGCATTTTTTCCTTTCACTACATTCATTTGAAACTCCCATGCACTTTTTCTTTCACCAAATTCATTTGAAACTCCCATTACTTTTCAGTTTCTTTCTAATAATGATTGTAAGTTGGATAATAAGGTTAAATAAATATCAAACCTAAAGTGTAATCATATATAAACTAAATTTCAATATTAAAAGAATATATTTAATTCTACTTATAAAATTATGTTTTTTAACTTTTAACATATTATAATTAATTTGTTAGTTTTAATATATTGTTGGATATTAACCATTATCATTTTACAGATATAACTTTTGAACAATTTGTATAAAATATTTAAATTATTAATTGATATAATATTATAGAGTCAATTTTAAATGAAATTTAGTTTAACTTAAACACCCCAAAGAGTATTTTCTAAATACTTAAAAGCGATAAATTGTAGTGTCTTTCTAATAATGATTATAAGTTGGTTAATAATGTTAAATAAATATCAAACCTAAAGTATAATCATAAAAAAGTAAATTTCAATGCTAAAATAATATATTTACTGCTACCTATAAATTATGTATTTAACTTTTAGCATAGTATACTTAATTTATAAGATTTAATATGTTGTTGTATGTCAACCATTATCAGTTTAAAACTACAACTTTTGAACAGTTTAGACAAAATACTTAAATTGTTAATTTAAATATAACATTACAATGTCAATTTAAATATAAATTAAAACCCAAATAATATTTTGTGAATAGTTAAAAGTGATAAATTGTAGTGCTAAATACAAAGTTGTAATTGTAATCTCAGTTTAACTAAAATATTTCCTAAATATATTTTTATAATTGTTAAAAGTTTTCAAATAAGTAGCTTAAAATAACTTAAAATAAAATAGCTAAAAATAACTCTATATAAATGATTATATTTTTACTTTAAAAATCAAAACGTTTGATGTTTTAAATAATTATAATAATAGAGATTAAAATGTTAAGCAAATAAATTTTCAAAAATTAATTTAAAAAAACTATAAATAACATTAAACCATATATAATATTTGATTTTATTCATGAGTAATTTGCAGGTAGAAGACATTGAAACTATTAAGATAGTGCAACTTTAATGGATGTATATATTATCATATAATTCAAAACAATCGATATACTATATCAATTTAGTATATGAATTATTATATCAGATTTAACAACAACGTTATTGTTATATTTTAAAAAAAATATATTTGATAAGATTTCAACTATATATATATATATATATATATATATATATATATATATATATATATATATATGTGTGTGTGTGTGTGTGTGTGTGTGTGTGAGTGTGAGTGTCTCTGTGTGTGTTTCTGCGCAACGCACAGGCATTCGCCTAGTATCATTATCATTATCATTATATATACTTATAAAGCTAGCATTTTTCCTTTCACCACATTCATTTGAAACTTCCATACATTTGTCCTTTCACCGCATTCATTTGAAACTCCTATGACTTTTGAATTTCTTTCTAATAATAATTATAATTTGGTTAATTAGGTTAAATAAATATCAAATCTAAAGTATAATCATACATAAACTAAATTTCAATATTAAAGTAATATCTTTACTTCCACTTATAAAGTTATGTTTTTTTAACTTTTAATATATAATACTTAATTTAATAGTTTTAATATATTGTTGGATGTAAACCATTATCATTTAGAGATACAATTTTGGAACAATTTGTATAAAATACTTAAATTGTTAATTTAAATATATAACATTATAGTGTAAACTTAAATACAAATTTCAGTTTAACTTAAACAACCCAAAGAATATTTTGTAAATAGTTAAAAGTGATAAATTGTAGTGTCTTTCTAATAATGATTATAAATGGGTTAATAATGTTAAATAAATATCAAACCTAAAGTGTCATCATAAATAAACTAAATTTCAATTTTAAAATAATATATTTACTTCTACGTATAAAGTTATTTTTTAACGTTTAACATATTATAATTAATTTATTAGATTTAATATGTTGTTATATGTAAACCATTATCAGTTTAAAGCTACAACTTTTGAACAGTTTGGACAAAATACTTAAATGGTTAACTTAAATATAAAATTATAATGTCGAAATAAATATAAATTTTGGTTCCACTTAAAAAACCAAAGAATATTTTGTAAATAGTTAAAAGTAATAAATTGTAGTGATAAATACAAAAACTAAATTGTAATCTCAATTTAAGTAAAATATTTCCTAAATATATTTTTATAATCATTAAAAGTTTTCAAATATGTAGCTTAAAGTAACTTACAATAACAATAGTTAAAAGTAACTTTATATAAATGATTATATTATTACATTTAAAATAAAAAAATAATGATTGATTTTTCAAAATAATTATAATGATAGAAATTAGAACATTAAGCCAATAAATTTTAAAAAACTAATTAACAATAACAACAACTATAAATAACATTAAACCATATATTATATTTAATTTTATTCATGTGTAATTCGTGAGTAGAAGTCATTCAAACGATTGAGATTATCAAATTATAATAGATGTATATATTGTCACAAATTCAAAATAATCAATATATTATATATCAATTTAGTATACAAATTATTATATCAAATTTAACAACAACGTTATTGTTATATTTAAAAAAAACATATATTTATAAAGACTTCAACTATATAAGTGTTTCAGCGCAACGCGCGGACATTTACCTAGTATACTTATAAAGGAAGCCTTTTTTCCTTTCACCAAATTCATTTGAAACTCTCATGCATTTTTCCTTTCAGTAGATTCATTTGAAACTCTCATGACTTTTCAATTTTTTTCAAATAATGATTATAAGTTGGTTAATAAGGTTAAATAAATATCAAACCTAAAGTGTAATCATATATAAACTAAATTTCAATATTAATAGAATTTTTTTACTTCTACTTATAAAGTAATTTTTTTTTAACTTTTTACATGTTATACTTAATTTATTAGTTTTAATATATTGTTTGATGTAAACCATTATCATTTTAGAGCTATAACTTTTGAACAATTTGTAGAAAATACTTAAATTATTAATTTAAATATAACATTATAGGGTCAACTTAAATATAAATTTTAGTTTAACTTAAAAACCCAAAGAATATTTTATAAATAGTTAAAAGTGATAAATTGTACTTTCTTTGTAATAATAATTATAAGTTGTTGAATAAGGTTACATAAATATCAAACTTAAGTGTAATCATAAATAAACTAAATTTCAATATTAAAACAATATATTTACTTCTACTTACAAAGTTATATCTTTAACTCTTAACATATTATACTTATTTATTAGATTTAATATCTTGTTGTATGTAAACCATTATCAGTTTAAAGCTATAAATTTTGAATAGTTTTGACAAAATACTTAAATTGTTAACTTAAATATAACATTATAGTGTCAACTTAAAAAAGACAAAAAATATTTTGTGAATAGTTAAAAGTGACAAATTGTAGTGCTAAATACAAAAACAAAATAGTAATCCCAATTTAACTAAAATATTTCCCAAATATATTTTTATAATCGTTAAAAATTTCCAAATAAGTAGCTTAAAATAACTTACAATAACAATAGTTAAAGTTAACTTTATATAAATGATTATATGGTTACTTTAAACATCAAACATTTGATGTTTCGAATCATATATTGATAGAAATTAAAATGTTAAAAAAATAAATTCTAAAAAATGAATTAACAACGGCTATAAATAACATTAAACTATATATCATATTTAATTTTGTTCATGAGTAACTTCCGGGTAGAAGTAATTCAAATGATTGAGATTATCATACAATTCAAAACAATCAATATATTATATCAATTTAGTATACGAATTATTATGTCGGATTTAAAACCAACATTATTGTTACATTTAAAAAACTTATATTTGTAAAGATTTCAACAATATATGTGATTCTGTGCAACGTGCGGGTATTTGCCTAGTATACTTACAAATGAAATATTTTTCTTTTCACCACATTCATTTGAAACTCGCATGCATTTTTCCTTTCACCACATTCATTTGAAACTCCCATGACTTTTCAATTTCTTTCTAACAATGATTATAAATTGGTTAATAAGGTTAAATAAATATCAAACCTAAAGTGTAATCATATATAAACTAAATTTCAATATTAAAATAATATCCTTACTTCTACTTATAAAGTTATGTTTTTAACTTTTAACATATTATACTTAATTTATTAGTTTTAATATATTGTTGGATGTAAACCATTATCATTTTAAAGCTACAACTTTTGAACAATTTGTATAAAATACTTAAATTATTAATTTAAATATAACATTATAGGATCAACTTAAATATAAATTTTAGTTTAACTTAGACAACACAAAGAATATTTTATAAATAGTTAAAAATGATAAATTGTACTGTCTTTTTAACAATGATTATAAGTTAGTTAATAAGGTTAAATAAATATAAAAGTTAAAGTGTAATCATAAATAAACTAAATTTCAATATTAAAATAATATCTATACTTCTACATATAAATTTATGTCTCTAACTTTTAACATATTATACTAATTTATTAGATTTAACATCTTGTTGTATGTAAACCATTCTCAGTTTAAAGCTACAACTTTGGGATAGTTTGGATAAAATACTTAAATTGTTAAGTTAAATATAAGATTACAGTGTCAACTTAAATATAAAGATTAGTTCCACTTAAGAAATCCAAAGGATATTTTGTAAATAGTTAAATGTGATCAATTGTAGTGCTAAATGCAAAAACTAATGTTTAATCTGAATCTAACTAAACTATTTCCTAAAGATATTTTTATAATCGTTAAAAGTTTTCAAATAAATAGCTTGAAATAACTTACAATAAAAATAGTTAAAAGTAATTTTATATAAATGATTATATTATTACCTTTAAAATCAAAAAACAATGTTTTATGTTTTAAATAATAATAATAATAATAATAACTATTATTATTATTATTATATATATATATATATATATATATTAAGATTGTGAAAAATTGTAATAGTAAACAACCACATTTTTGTCCATTTCAGCCCTCAAGCTTTTGGTTTTTTGTCGTTGTTTGTATTAGATCTAGCCCACTTCTTTTGTTAAAATACAATTTGCCCCCTGTAACCCCTGTATGTTGTATATTTATTTCTTCTTGTCTTTTTATTTCCTTCTTTTTCAGGGGTCCTTTAGTCTTTTTTTTAAACTGGAGATGTAGACGTAAATTCTATCTGTACTTCACCGCCCGTGTAATCCAATCAGATTAGGATCAGTGTCAATGTCTTTTTGTCTCTGTTTCCCACCTCTTATTTTACCTTTCTCCACACCGCCGCTCCAATCGATCCTTCCAGTTTCAAAATAAGCGATCGTCTCTCTCTCCATCACCGACACCCCAGTGCTTTCTAAGGGCGTTCGTCTTGGTGGTGATAGACGAGTAGGGGTCTCTACCGGAACTGGTGGGGTCACTAAGTCGATTGTCTCCACCATAGAGAAACCTTCTTCAATGTTGAACGAAGCAAAATCTTAGAGACCTGTTCATTCGTTCCTTTCAACCTCCGTATTGTAGCGATTGAGATCAATTTTACTTGCAATTTCTAAAATCGAACACACACACACACATCAATTTCAGTAAGTCAGTTCTTATCCATTCAGTGATTATTTTGCATTACTTTGGGAAATTTTCCGTAGTTTATTCACCCACAACTCCATTCACCGTTGACTTCTAATTTCAGACGACACCCAGTTCAATTACACGCTGATTCGATCTTCCACCGTTTCCTTTCCCACTGCCTCAAAGTCCATTGGAAATTGATGCTGACTCTCCCCATCGCTTACCGGTCCATCATCCACCCACAATCGTTGCCCAACACCAACAGGGCTGCTTGGCATCAACACATAACCAAGAGATGTGGCACCTAATTAAAATAGGAGTTAAATAAGTTTGGTTTTTTGCTGAAAGAGAAGCCACTGAGTCTTCCGCCCATGACAGTCAACACCAACCTCAGGTCGATTTCTTCCAATTTCCTTCTATTTCCAGTTTTAATTATTTCGTTTGAAATTTAATAGATTCCATTGAATTTTAAAGGTTATGTTTAATTAACTGTCTGAATTGATTTGCACCTAACTCTCTGTGGCCTTCGTTTGTCACATCTACCACCGACCTGTTTTTCATTAATGATTTTTTTTTCTTTACCAGATCTTGACAGATTTACAGCCATACCAGGCTTTTTTTGACGGCAAGATTAGGGTTTTCTTACTGCACACAATGTGTTCGACAAAATGTCACACTGAAGATTTTCTGCTTTGATTGCCTTCAATTGTCAGGCTTGCATTTTTCTATTTTGTGGTTCTTTTTTTGCGTAGTGTTTGACAAGATGTAGGTGGGATCTTCTGTGAATATAGTAAAAGGTTGAACTGAGTTGTGCAGCTCCGTTGCCAAGTCTCATGTTATGTGGTTTGTATTTCAACATATTATGTATTGGTATTATATGCATGTTATTGATTTTTGTTATTTATTTATTTATATTATTATGTGCTTGTGTTTCTGTAGTGTTGCATGTGGTTCAGCGCATTTCTTGGTGGTGGTTGATAGGTCAAATATGGGGAAATGGCTTGACAAGGTATTCGTTCCCTTATCTCTACTATGAAATGGAATGCTTAATTCCATAGGAATCAAAATACTTTTGTTTGTTTTCTTTATAGACTGAAATCCGGCGAAGTTCATGGTTGACAATCAGCATAATATTCAAAAAAATAATCATAACAATCTATATCATATATACATTGTCATATACTGATTTTTATTTTTTAATCATTTTTAGGAAGGGCATATAGTATTGTGTTAGCCGAAAGAGTTGTGGTAAATTTGATCCAAAGAATGAGTGGCATAACCACACTCACAAAGATAACAATAAATCAGTCGCTGAAGCAGGTGATAGCGACATTTAGGAATCCGGGATTTTTTTTCTTGACAGATTCTTATTGACGACTCAATTTCCCCTGTTTCTTTATCTACTCTGTATGTTGACTATCTACTTTATTCAGGTATCATCTTTATTATGGGAATTATGAGCTTGGTCCACGACTGGAGGTGCTCATGTAGTATGCAAAGCACGCGGTAAATGTCAGTAGCTATTTGGTTCCAATTTGAAGTTTTGGATAAATGAGCAGACACAGCCGAGATTTTTGATTCCTCCGATTTTGGTTTGTAAACTATTCGACTAATTACTCCAAAGAATAATCATATTTTCATTTTTCAATCTATTGAGTTTGTTTGATGTTTATTTACAGAATTTGAATATGAAAACCTCTATCTTCATTTGTGTTTTATTTTTCTAGCATGGTCAACTCTACATAACACCATATCAAGTGGACAAAAAGGGAAATGGACATGATGATATATCAGCAACTGAAAAAAGATGATGAACTGCCAAAAATGCCTGCTTCACAGTATTGTAAAACATTTCAGTTCATAGGAGCACATCAGATCCCTTTGCCCCCCGCGAACCGGGGGTTACCAATCTAGTTATAATGATGGAAATTAAAATGTTAAACAAATAAATTTTACAAAAATGATTAACAATAACAAACACTAAAAATAACATCAAATCATATATTATATTTTATTTTATTAATGAGTAACTCACGGCTAGAAATCATTCAAACGATTGAGATTGTGTAGTTATAAAAGATGTATATATTATCATATAATTTAAAACAATCAATATATTATATCAATTTAGTATACAAATTATTATGTCAAATTTAATGACAACGTTATTGTTATATTTAAAAAAAACATATATTTGTAAAAATTTCAACTACATAGGTGTTTTTGTGCAACGCACTAACATTCACCTATTCATGTTGTTGGTTTACTCAAGTATAAATAATCACAATTCCAAAGTCCTCCCGTAATATAATGGCAAAATAGATTCATTACTCCTAATATGTTATGGTTTAAATCATAAAAACATGTATGATTTCTACACTAAAACACTTAAGCCACATGTATACTAATAACCACCAAGGTTTATAGTCTAGAAAATGATTAATTTGAACGAAACCCCCAACCTTCTGCATGTCTAATAAAAGAAACAAGTTTTATTAATCAAACATGGTCATAACTGCATGGGTGATTGACTATTATAAAAAAAATAGATATTATCAATCGATATTTTTTTAATCTTTAACATATGATAAATAAATACTATATTTACTATAATTACAAAATCATCCTATTATTATAAACAATAATTTTTTTTGAATGAAATCATTTAAGTCATATACATGTAAATGCACCTTTTCAGTCTTGGAATGCTTATAACTACAAATCAATATTATGGAAAATATAGGATTTTCTAGGATAAACATCATTATTTTACAAGCAAATAGTTTACAATACAACTTTTTGGAAATAAATGCGATTGCTTACCAAAAAAATACTTCACCGTAGAACAGGTGGAACTAAGAACATATTTGCAAAAGCTTCAACACTTAGCTTATACATCTGAATTATATATAATGAAGAACTGATAGACAGGGGAATGTATGATTTCCGCCTTACTTCCTTTTCCTTGTTTGGATGTGGACTTAAGGTAGAACCACACGATCGACTGTCTGTCCTATTTTTATTATATATAATATGTATAAACTAAGTGATCATAGAAGGAACTCGTATGGTTACAATTCTTCTTAAAAAAATATAGGATTTTCTGGAAGAACTCACGGACATTCTCAAATAACAAAGAATATCCTTTATATAACAAAAATGCTTATGAACTCACCAACTTTAATGTTGATACTTTTTCAAACCACTTGTATTCTCAGGAAAGTTAGTAGACAAGTACCTCAGGCGTTTCGAAGACGGAGGATAGTAGCATCACGTCTTATCATTTGCTATAGTTTTAAATGTTTAAGCAAGCAATGTTTTGAACACAATGTAAATACTAGGTTATCAATATAGTGGTTGTTCTTATTTTGATTACTATTATACATTTGTTGTGATATCGTACATGACGTCCTCCGCCCCGGAACGTTTCCACCGTTCCGGTTTGGGGGTGTGACAAAGGGCACCTTGTTACTCAAAGTTTCTCTCAGCAACCTATTCTCGATTTTGAGGACACGATTAGCCTTGTTGTCAAACCTGCCACCATTCGTACTTTCCTTAACATTTCTATATCTAGAGACTGGATCATCCACCAACATGATGTCAAAAATGCTTTTTTCCATGGTGAACTTACCGAAACTGTTTACATGCGTCAACCCTTGGTTATGTTCGTACTCAATACTCAAATCATGTAAGTCGCCTTCGCAAGGCTCTTTATAGCCTCAACCAGGCACCTCGTGCATGGTACTAGCATTTTGAAATATTTCTTTCCTCCCTAGGATTTCATAACAACTTCACATTTCATTGCGTCAAGGATGTCATCTATCTTTTTCTTTACATGGATGATATTATCCTAACAGCCTCCTCCCCATCCTTAATACCCAAGGTTATTTCTTTTATCTCCATGAAGTTTCCTATGATTGAACTTGACCCACTATCCTTCATTCTTGCTATTTCTGCTACCCGGAGTAAATCTACCCTCTTCCTATCACAATCTACGTTTTCTCAAGAGATTATCACACGAGATGACATGCTCATGTGTAATCTTGTAGCACCTCGACTCACACTAAAACTGAGATCTACATTAATAGTGAGCCAGTTTATAATCTGACTTTGTATTGAAGCCTTATCGGTGCCTTAAAATATCTTACTTCCACTTGTCCAGATCTGTCTCTTTATGCATGATACGCATGTCCAACATTTCCGAGCTCTCAAGTGTATTACAAGGTATCTCAAAGGTACCTTATCTCACGGTCATCACATTCATCCATCAGTCGTTGATCGTTTGGTCTCATATTCTGATGTTGATTTGGTTGGTTATCCTACTACTAGTCGGTCCACTTTTGGGTTCTGTGTCTATCTTGGTGATAATCTTATGCCATGGTCCTCCAAACGACAACATGTTGTCTCTTGCTCCAGCTTTGAAGTCGAGTACTGGGGGGTTGCTAATGTGGTTGCTGAAACTATTTGGCTAAGAAACCTCCTTATCGAGTTATATTGCCCTCTGTTGTATGCTACTATTGTCTTTTGTGACAGTGTTAGTCTCATATACAAAACCAAAGAACCAAACATGTAGAGATAGATATATATTTTGCTAGGGAGCGCATTGCAATTTGTCATGTGCGGGTTCTACATGTACCTTCTGCTTACCAGTATGCATACATTTTTATGAAGGGCCTACCTATTCAATTATTTTTGGAATTTAGAGATAGTTTTAACAGGGATGTCAACGAGCATAAACGGTATGGGGGTTGCATCCCCCGCCCCAACCCCAAAATTTCCCCTTCTCTCGCCCCCGCCCCCGTTCCTATAATTTCCAGCCTCCCCATCCCCGCCCCCGAGTTACTGGATTACCCCCACCCCGCACCCCTTCCGCCCCGATTGATTTTAGAATATATTTTTATTGGACTAAAAGAAGTTATTTTATGGACATAAAGAAACTATATTTTGGTTTAAAAATAGTTATTTGTAACATAATTTTACAATTTAAAAACAAAATTTGTATCACATCTCAAAAACATTATACTAACAACATAAAAACATGATTTTTTGTTGAAGTTTGGAAACTCAAAATCATTGCTATTATTATTATTATTATTATTATTATTATTATTATTATTATTATTATTATTATTATTTTATATATATATATATATATATATATATATATATATATATATATATATATATATATATAGGGAAATGATCAAATGAGAACACCTAAAAGGTTGAGAACGCGAGAACAAGTATATTCATTTGTGATTCCATGTATTTATTTGTGGAGAAATGATTAATTTTTACGCACAATCAACATGAATACGTTTTTTCTCTTCAATTGAAATTAAAGGCGTAAAAGTTTATCAATCCTCAAGAAATGAATACATGGAATCACAAACGAATATACTTTGTTCTCACATTCTCAACATTTTTGGTGTTCTTATTTGATCTTACTCATATATATATATATATATATATATATATATATATATATATATATATATATATATATATATATATATATATATATAATATTAACGTGGCCCCCATGGGGGTTTCGGGACGGAACTGCCCATCCTCCGTCCTCGGTCCCGAAGTTAAAACGGGGGTTAAACTTGGCTCCACCCTCGTCCCCGCCCCCAATTTTTTTAACAAATATCCCCCCATGTGGGATTAGGATTAGGTCCCCATGAGTTCGCGGTCCTACAAGACTTTTTATGATCCATAAGTTTGAACATTCGAGATCCTCCTACTACAACTATAAGGGTGTGTTAGATGGTTTTATATTGTTTTACTCGTTTATATATAGTATAGTGGCTCTTATGTAATATGTTACACTATTAATATCAATACATGCAACCCTAATCAATGGGATTTCTACATTATCTCAAAGATGGAGGAAAGAAGTATGTGACGGAGAGAGAGATAGATAGGAAGACAGAAGGGCAGGGAGGACTATGACGGTAGCTTGTAGGTCACTTAAGGATCAAGAGAGAAAAGTTGGTAGTCTATGATACCATGTTCCAGTATTTTCCATAATCATTCTCTCATTAAACCATGGTAAATATACACCAAATAAATAACATGGGCCTACATACAAATAATACAACGGGGGTAAAGCTAATGGGCTATCTGTACGAAGTGTATAACACTAAATTTTATTTGCAATTTTGAAAGTTTCCAATGACTGATCATATAATATCGATGTGATAACTGATAAACCTAAAGCTCGTTGGGGTTGATAAATTGATTTATTATTGAATAATTAATGATCATGAAGCCATGCGGTTGAGATAGTTTACTTTTGTTTCAACGAGAAATCAGCTATATATCTAGATCTGTAGGATGAAAAAGGAGAAAAGACAAATACAATATCTAACATAAAAGCTTGATGACATGAATAATATATAGTTCTTAGACTATCTAAATACAATGGGCTATAATAATGCAAACAAAAAGAATAACATAGGTTTTACAAAATGTTGATGGTGTTGAGACTCCTCCACTGCTAGTGCTAGCATTCCCGGTATACACCACAACTGGACTGCGGACTTTGTGCTTATCACTGGTCCATAACAAAGACCCACTCTTTATTGTTAGTGGTGACTTGATGCCTTTTCCTTCAACAGTCACCACGAAAGACATTGTTTGGTTTAATGAAGTGAATTGTAGAATGTTTGGATCTACACGGATGTTGAGCTTTGAATCTCCTTGTATGGAGGCAACATACTTGGAATTAGCATCACCCACATTGGTCACCGTTCTAGGAAACGACAGCACAAATGCAGATTTCACATCAACTCGTGCCACCATTGAAGGGTAATTTAGTTGTCTAAGCGGAAATTTGGCATGACAACTAGCATTTACGCTGTGAGATATGTTGCACCATATCATTTGATAGTCTTCTTCAGAGATGTCATACACAAGCCCTGGATCTTTAGCCTTTTGCGGATCAATATGTCCAGACCCATATGCAAATTCAGCATCTAAGTTCTGGCTAGGATCCATTTCCCATGCTATGACACAGAGATAAACAAGAAGGAATCAGATCCATGAGCTTTATAAAGTTTATTAATTTAGTAATACATGCATTGTGGGAGAAAGAATACACAGAATATGAATAACAAAATTAAGGACGGGTGTTTCATCCAACTTTCACAAGCTTAGCTACGTGAAGAGGTTTAGTCTTTGTTAAATTCTTAGCTTAATTAAGATAAGATAAGAAATTAATTACCTGTGGTCATGAGTGCAGATTTGATTGCGGATGGAGACCAATTTGGATGAAAAGACTTAACAAAAGCAGCAGCAGCAGCAACATGTGGGCAAGCCATGGATGTGCCTGATAGGATGGTGTAGTTGACAGAGCTTTTGTCGATAAAGGACTCCGATGGTGAAGCCATTGGTGAATAGGCCGCCAGAATTTCCACACCAGGGGCCGTTACATCAGGCTAATATTAATAACATAAAACATTTCATTAATATTTGTAAATGAAATACAAAACTATTGTAGATAGACAACTATAATAATATATAGGTTAACTTATGTTAGGCGGATCATGTTTAATTTCAACCCTCAACTGCTCAACATGTAATATATTTAAATGTGAGCTAGCATTCATTCCGATTAGTTTATAGTTTATACACAATACGAGCAAGGGTGATTCTGTCTGTGTAATCAAATTAATTTCGAGACAAGGGTGATTCTGTCTGTGTAATCAAATTAATTTCGAGACAAGGGTGATTCTGTCTGTGTAATCAAATTAATTTCGAGACAAGGGTGATTCTGTCTGTGTAATCAAATTAATTTCGAGACAACTCCTATGTAGCTGCTAGCATATGGAAAAAAGATGTCAAGATTGGGAGCATTCAAGATTTGGCTAGCAAGGCAAAGCTCTTAACTTTCAGTTTGATTAAGATTAGAAGCAAGAAATTTAAGGTAATTCATTAATTTTGTCTTGGTTAAATTAGTGTAATAGCCCTCTAAATGAATGTATGAACTACTCGCTAGCTTTTCTAATATATAATATTCCTGCTGTTAAAAGAGAAAGAAAGAAAAAGGGAGTACCTTTATAATATCGGGTATAAATTTGCTAGGACCTCGGGAAGAAAATGAGGCAATAAGAGGAGCAGCTGGATTGTATATAGCTTGGCTTTTGAAAATTTGAACTTGAGGTTTCCTGTACAAGTGACGCACGAGTAACCATTTAATTACAAGAACATGCAGTTAATTACATAAACAACAGAGATTTAATAGAAAAAACAAATTCATACTTCGTAGAGTTTTGGTATGTTTTGACCAAATTCATGTCATTTATACCAAGAGCTGCAACAGGCAATGGTCCGACATCTGAGTAATTGTATCGGCCGTGGTTTGGAACAATACAGCCAAGGGCTCCTGCTTCTTTTACTAAATCGGCGTTGTTATTTTTATCACAAATAACCACCTTTTGCTTTATGAGACTACCGTCTAAGCACCCGGCGCTACACTGTCTATAAACTAAAATGTGATTAGCAGTTTGCATGTATTGAGATTTTTCTTTTGCATGCAATAAATAAAGATAAAAATTAATCTACCTTGCTTCAGTTTCTGAGCATATGCTTGTCACTTGTCTCCCATAAACCAGAGGCACTTCTTCTTGACTTGATGGGAAAGCATTTACAGAGGTACCCTACAACATTCAATCACATCGAGCCAATTATTAACTGCTAATTAATTATAATTAATTATATGCATGTAAGAGACAAAATTAACTCACCTCTAGAACCGAACCATCCCCTAGAAGAACTTTATTAATAATTCTTCTATCTGTATTACTTGCAGCAACAGAAAAGATCCACGGAGCAAATCCAGTGACGGAAAACAACCGACCAGCATTCCCGGCAGCTTGAACTGTTAGTATGCCTTTCTGTATCGCATGGAAGGCACCAATTGCGATCGGATCTGAGGTAATGTCAACCTGATGATCTTGACCAACTGAAATGGATATTATGTCCACTCCATCTGATATTGCGTCATCAAAAGCCTTTAAGATATCTCTAACCTCACAGAATGCGCCACAAACTTTGTAAACAGCAAGCCTTGCGGAAGGGACTCCCCCTCTGGCAATTCCTTTTGCTATACCGTAATAGCTTGCTTCATAAACATGGCTCCCGGCTGCTATAGAAGAAGCATGAGTTCCATGCCCTTTCGTGTCCCTAACAGAATCTCCCACGATATATGAACGGGCTCCAATTATCTTCCTGTCATATATATGAATTGATTGTGAGCAATATATATATATATATATATATATATATATATATATATATATATATATATATATATATATATATATATATATATATATATATATATATATATATATATATATATATATATAAAGTATCCACATTACATATGGTACGTAATTAATTACTAAATGAACAATAATTAAATAGAAACTTGGGCGTAATTAGTTATTAATTCTGCAACATGGATGATATTTAATTAGGTGCTCTAGACCACCTCAACTTAAAGTTACCTGTTGCAAGTGAAATTTGTCCCACCCTGACACTCTCCTTTCCACTTTTCTGGAATTGGACCGAAGCCTTCATCACTGAAGCTCTCCGACTCTGGCCATATTCCACTGTCAATGACACCAATGATCGTGTTGCTTTCACCAACAGGACTTCGTTTGATTGTTGTTGGAAATCCCATGAAGTCCCACGACCTCGTTGTCTGGAGGTGCAACTTTTGACATGGGAATACCGAGACGATCCCTTCATAACCTGCATTTAATTAGGGTTTTAGTCAATCTTAGCAAAGCATATACTACATATATGTGTATCTAGATCCACAATTAGTCGATTATATATAAAAGTTCATGTGGATCGTATCGAGTTCTTGTTTTCTCAGTTTATGTAGTGGATCGCTGATGTATCTTAATTTTTGTTCGTTCAATTAAAAAATTTTGATTGTTGGAAAAAGTACCGGTACAAACACACCTTAAATATTGTACAGAATCAAGAGGCTATGTATCATCTAGCACTAACATTGAACCATTCTCACTGTTGTAGAAAATGTTTCTCATTTGGTTTGCTAATTTCTTGCTTGTTAATTTTGTATTACTATTTTGTTAATTATATGTGAGAGTATGTTACCATGTTACTTGTTAATTTTCTGTTTATATAGACTTGTATTTGTGTTTCATGATTTAATTTAAAGCAGAAGAAATCTAAATGCAAAAAAACATTGTCATGCATTGAAACTTACCAGCCAACTTTTGTTTTTCTTCTTCAGAGAGATAAGCTGCAAATCCATTGAAGCTTTTTTGGTAACTCCTTATCAGTGCCTTGCTTGCGAACCTAGTCACGTTTTAAAGGTCATAAACAAAAAAAAAATATGGTTTCAAAAATGTAATATGTAATTCAATGAAATACCTGTGGCTGGTAATATTTTTCAAGATTTCGTAGTGATGCAAAGAAGCAGAATATTCGCCTTCAGGTAGAAATCCCATGTAAGCAATAAAAACCTGCAGAAATTTTTGCATTAATTAGATTCAAGAACTGAACGTCCTTAATTATCTCCAAATTATATCCTTATATGTTGTTTGTCATGGATCAATGAAAGTTGCGAACATTGTATAAGACTAAGCTTATGTTTATATAGTTTCAAAAATGATAACTACTTTAGACTTAATTAGATAGAATTTTGTTTCGAATTGTGTTGAAAGGTGATTTGTACGGGATAAAAAAGAAAACTCACCTAAATATCCAGTAAATCAACAACATGGGCACACAAATTGGGGCCAAAATTTTCTTTCTTTCTTCATTATTATTAATACCAACGAGTTACAAAGAAAATAAATAGCAATGGATAGCAACTAAATCACCTAAAAAACTGCAACTACTGCCTACTAGAAGGAACTAGTACCAACATAGTCTTTTACTATTCAGACTTCACAAAAAGACTAAAATACCCCTAATGGACAAATGTGACATTTACTTTGAACAGGCCTGGATTAAACAATTAACCCAACAAATTGAAGGTTCTTAATTTCGACAACAAATGGTACTTTTTAATTACCATCTTCTCTGTCGTAACAAATCAAATAGAAAGTTTGAGATGGATGTAAAATAAACTGTAGATGTGAGTTATACATGATTATTGCTAGACCAACATATAATGTATATACTAACCTTTCGGTCTTCCTCTATTGCAGATACAAGTATAACAAAAGAAATGATTATGCATGTCTGGAGCAGATTTATCATCTTCATTTTTCTTCTTCCTCACACTATTTAAGAATGGTTAACACAAAAGATTAAGTATGCATAGATGGAGCTCCATAGAGGATATTTATATACATTTTAAGCAGCAGCAGGTTCAATTTTCGTATCTCTCTCCTCTGCAAGGCATCTCTGTCGATCTTTCTATATATGTGTGTACCTCCCCATGTAAAACATCTTTTTTCCTCCATGCATGTGTGCTCCGTGTCAAAGATTTACAATCTCCTATAAGAAACAAGGGATCCAAAGATAAAGATATGGAAGTCATGTCTTGCCTAAACAAGAATGTTGAGCTGGTGCTAAATGTTACACAACCCTGCATTCTAACTTTTAGAAAGTTTCCTAATTGCATGTATAAGACACAAACACAAACACATACACATCGTGCATAACTATACACATACAATCTACTAAGAATGAAAAAGGAAACAATTTTTTAATAAAAACACCAACACCAACACAAAATCATACATATACTTGCATGTATACAAACACAAACACATATGCATACGTACGTACATGCATAACTACACATACAATCTACTAAGAATCAAAAAGGAAACTATTTTTAATAAAAGCTTAGCAGTTCGATATTAAAGGAGAATAATTTTAAAGGTTGATGCAATTATTGATGCCATATATGTAATAAAGTGAATCTTAAGCAAGTTATTAAGCATATTGTATATTTAAAGGGAATTGTTTTCTAGCGAAGGCTTTCAACTAATAGTAAAAGATATATATTATTTTTCTCTTAATAGAACGGATTGCTAAAGTTTTTTGTATAGTTAATAGTAAAATTAATAGTGTTATATTTATCAAAGATAGAAAAGAAAACACATAATTGAACATAATATGTTTACAATAATGCGCAATAGAATGACTCATTTTTCTAGGGTAACGAAACATAATTAGTAAACACACTGTTTTACAGGTTACCATCGTTAAGGTGGTTTGAGAGATGATATTTTGGAATTAAATAGTTCAAAAGAGTTGGTCCGAGTTTGAATCCCGAAGACTTTAACATTGGGGTATCATGCGGATACAGTACGACATTATTTACTATAGCAACGTTTAACAGAGAAGTTTGTCCTTGTTACCCTCCTCTTGTTCCTTGCTGGGGAGTGTTTTTTTTTTTTTTTGTTAAATATTTTGTAAAAAGCTGCAGGTTCCAAAGAGAAAATAAGGTAAAATTCCTATAAGTTTGTGGAATAAAGTTATGTAAAGACATGCAGATTTATAAGGATGGAAAATATATATATTTTTTACATTGGTGGGTTTTTTGACCTCTCTAGCACTACAAGAAAAACGTTTATCGGCGACGACAAAAATAGCCGCTAAAGCTTACCGATTAAGGAAATACTTGTCGCAGCTACTGCCCCGTCCCTATTACCCAAAAAGTTGTCGCTAAAGATGTTTGTCACCGCTAATAGTTATTGGAGATAAATCTCATACATAATTAGATTATTTGTTTACTTTAGTTAGCTTACAATATTCCATGTATATCTCCTATATTCTTGTTGTATTTTGTATAAGTACATGTTATTGATTAATATCACGCAAGGTGAACAATTATCACTTTCTCACATGGTATCAGCCATCTCACGTTCCTAACCCTAATCGCCCCTCCTCTCTTCTTGTTCCTCTGTGAAATCGACGATGGGCTCCTCTGAAAATACCTTCTCTCTCAATACCCTCATTCACATGCTGACCATCAAGCTAAATTCTTCTAATTACCTCCTCTGGAAGAATCAGATTACACCTCTTCTTCTTCATCAAAAATGGATGAGTCATGTCGATGGTTCCTCTACCATCCCGCCATCCACCACCATCGTTGACGGAAAAGCAGCTCCCAACCCAGCCCATGATGCTTGGGTGGAACTCGATCAAAAGGTTCTTTTGATCCTTCAATCGTCCCTCTCTGAAGAATCCATGGCAGAAGTTCTCGGTCTTTCCACCCCCTATGAAGTGTGGACTACTTTGGAATCTGCCTATAGCCATGATTCCCAGGAACGATCCCAGAATCTTAAAGATTCTTTACGTCAACTTAAGAAGGGTAATCTCTCTGTCTCTAATTATGCTAAGCAATTTAAGAGTATTTGTGATCAATTACAGGCCATTGGAAAACCAGTTTCTAACGATAATAAAAGTCACTGGTTCTTGTGTGGTTTGGGACCGACCTTCGAGACCTTTTCCACTGCCCATCGTGCTCTCCCTACGCGTCCTCTATTTCGTGATTTGGTCGCTCATGATGAAGGCCACGAGCTCTTTCTCTCCTCCTTGCATGAATCGACACCTACCCACGCTGCTTTTACTGCAAATACCTCTCGTGGAAGGGGCCGATCAGGTCGATCAAACAACCGTGGCAACTCTTCAAATCGAGGTAGAGGTCGGTCTGGTCGACGACCTCCTCACTGCCAGCTATGTCGCACGGATGGTCATTATGCGAGTGCCTGTCCAGATCTCAGCACCTATGCTCACCGGTCATCTCATTTTGCCGCCAACCTCGCTTAAGCCTTTCATGCGGATTGCAACATCAATGAATCTTCTGCGGATTGGTACGTAGATTCAGGTGCGACTGCCCACATGGCTCCTTCTTCAGCTAATCTTGACTCATCTGTTCCTTATCATGGCAAAGACAAGGTTGTTTTTGGAAACGGTAATATGCTTCCCATCTCTCATACTGGTACTTTATCGATTGCTCCACACTTAAAATTGTGCGATGTTCTTGTCGTTCCCCATATGAAAAAGCAACTTTTATCTGTCAGCAAATTAACTAATGATTACCCGGTTGATTTTCTATTGTCTCGGTCCTCCTTTTCTATTCAGGACAAAGTCACAAAAAAGATCTTGGCAACCGGCAAGCATAAGGATGGTCTATATGTGCTTCATTCCGCATCTCAAGCTTTGGTGGCATCCGTGGTCTCTTCTAATAAAGCGTCTTTTGATTTATGGCATAAAAGACTTGGCCATGTTGCTTATGATATTGTTTTTCTTCTTAAAAACCATGGATATTTGAGTGTTACTTCTAGTTTACCAAGTTCTAGTATTTGTTCTTCTTGTGCACTTTCCAAGCAACATCGTTTACCCTTTAAGTTGAATGAGAAACGCTCTTTACATGTTCTTGATTTAGTTCACTGTGATTTATGGGGACCCGCTCCGGTTACTTCTGTTGATGGTTATAGATATTATGCCTTGTTTGTTGATGATTACTCTCGGTTTTCTTGGTTTTATCCGCTTAAAAAGAAATCTGACTTTTATGAGGTTTTAGTCACATTCTTAACATTTGTTCAAACCCAATTCTCTTGCAAGATGAAAACCTTTCAAAGTGATGGTGGTACAGAATTTCTTAATCATCGGGTTGCTAAATTATTTGCTGACAATGGCACTCACCATCAAATGTCATGTCCTTACATTCCTCAACAAAATGGTCGTGTCAAACGCAAGCATCGCCATCTCACTGAAACCGGACTCGCCATGTTATTTGGTGCTAATTCCCCTGCAGTTCGTTGGTTAGAAGCTTTCACCTCTGCAACCTATGTCATAAATCGTTTGCCAACCAAGTTACTACTAAATAAATCCCCTTTCGAGATTCTCTACAAAGTCGTCCCTGACTACAACAACTTTAAGGCCTTTGGTTGTCGGGTTTTTCCTTACTTACAACCCTATGTGGAACATAAATTAGCACCACGGAGCATTGCATGCATCTTTCTTGGCTATTGCACACAGTACAAAGGATACAAGTGTTTTGATCCCATTACTACAAAAACTTTTATTACTCGGCATGCCAAGTTTGACAAAACCTTCTTCCCATTCGCTGGTGGTCCATCATCTACAGACGAGCTCACTTTATTTTTAAGTTCTTATTCGGATGACATACCTGCTACTGTACTAGATACACCAGAAGCACCCGTGTCCTCGCCATCATCAGCATCGAGTTCTTCTACAGCCCCATGTATTTCGTGCCTGCTTGATGATCCTATCACTGCTGCTGCTGCACCCCTGTCACCGCCCTCACCACAGCCGTCTCCTGCTCCTGCGCCTCTGCCTCCACCGCATCCCTCTCCACCGCAGGCATCACCACCAGCTCCTCATTCACCACCTGGGCATTCAATGATCACTCGCGGGAAAGCTGGCACTATTAAACCCCGCCATATTTTTGATCTTCTCGCAATTGCTCCGACATGTCTACATGCTGCCTTATTTGCTGCTAAAGAACCTAAGGGTTTTAAATCAACATCCAAACATGATCATTGGTGTCGTGCCATGAATGAAGAAATTCGAGTTCTATGGGATAATCATACCTGGACTCTCGTACCACGGCCATCAAATGTCAATATTGTTGGATCTAAGTGGGTCTTTCGCACTAAATATCATGTTGATGGTTCTGTTGATCGGCATAAAGCTCGTCTAGTAGCACAAGGGTTCACCCAAATTCCGGGGTTTGATTTTTCCCACACTTTTAGTCCAGTTTTTAAGGCCACAACTGTTCGAATTGTTTTGTCCTTGGCTGTCACAAATCGATGGAATCTTCATCAACTTAATGTTAAAAATGCCTTTTTAAATGGTAATTTACGTGAAACAGTATATATGGAGCAACCTCTGGGGTATGTTGATTCTAAGCATCCAAATCATGTGTGTCGTCTCAACAAGGCGTTATATGGCCTTCATCAAGCTCCACGGGCTTGGTTTCAACGCCTTAGTTCTTTCCTAGTTGCTCAAGGCTTCAAATGTAGTCAAGCTGATACATCACTTTTTATTTTCCATCATGGGCCATGCTTACTCTACCTCCTTGTTTATGTTGATGATATCATTCTAACTGGAAATCATTCCCCATCCATTGCACGCTTTATTAGTCGGTTGAAAACTGAATTTGCTATTAAGGATCTAGGCAAATTGAGTTATTTTCTTGGCCTTGAGGTTACCTATACCTCGAATGGTTTGTTTCTCAATCAAAGTAAATATGCTCATGACATCTTAAGTCGTGCAGGTCTTCTTGATTCTTTGTTGGAGCATTACAATATATGTCTTTACTACTACTGGCACACCTTTTCACTAATGATGTCTTTACTACTACTGGCACACCTTTTCATGACACTACCTTATATCGATCCTTTGTTGGTGCATTACAATATTTGACGATTACAAGGCTTGATCTTTCTTATGCTGTTAATCAAGCAAGTCAGTTCCTTCATGCTCCTACTGTTGACCATTTTACCCTTGTTAAAAGGATTTTACGCTATGTCAAAGGCACTATAACTCATGGTCTTCATTTTTCAGTTCCTACAAAGTCAATGCTCATTGGTTATTCGGATGCCGATTGGGCTCGTTGTATTGAAACCCGGCGCTCCACTTATGGCTATTCCATCTTCTTTGGTGGTAATCTTGTTTCTTGGGGTGCCAAGAAACAACCTATTGTTTCCAGGTCAAGTTGTGAATCTAAGTATCGTGCCATGGCAAATACTGCAGCATAATTGGTTTGGATTACACATCTGTTACGTGATCTGAATGCCTTGCCATCATCTCGCCCTACCTTGCTTTGTGACAACTTAAGTGCTATTTTCTTGAGTCAAAATCATGTTGCACATAAGCGGGCAAAACATATAGACATTGATCATCATTTCATTAGGGAACTTGTTTTATCTGGCAAATTGCATACACAATTTGTTCCTACCAAGCTTCAAGTTGATGACATCTTTACCAAACCTTTACCAAGACCGTTGTTTGAAAAGTTCCATGATCAGATTCGAGTTCGCCCACCACCTGTGCGCTTGAGGGGGGGTATTGGAGATAAATCTCATACATAATTAGATTATTTGTTTACTTTAGTTAGCTTACAATATTCCATGTATATCTCCTATATTCTTGTTGTATTTTGTATAAGTACATGTTATTGATTAATAACACGCAAGGTGAACAATTATCACTTTCTCACAATAGTGTTGCCGCTAATGGTCATTTTTATTTAATTTAAATCAAACATTTGCGGGTTCAGAAAAACCGATAGGTAACGACATTAAATGCTGAAAACATGAAAACATAAAAAGTAGAAAAACGAATAAATAACAAATCCAATTAAGTACCAAAAGTGCTATCATTCATACATATACCAATATAAATAACAAAAGTGTTATAAAGTTATATCATAACAAGTCTAACAAAACACAAAATTATCCGACAAATCATCATCTTCGTTCCCCTTGTTTCTTACGGACCCACGTGATGGTTTAGTCATCGCAAACCATGCAAGAAGTTCCACATCACATGCAGGATCATTGAGCACCAATCAAAGATAATTCAACTACATAATAAATAACAATATGTAAACTTATAAGTTAAACAACATAAACCAAACTAGTAATTTAACAATTACCAAAATATAAGCAAACAACATATTACCAATATAAACCAATTACCAATTACATAGTAAACTATCAAATTACCATTTACCAAACTAACAAACTATTTACTTATTTTATAAGTTAAACAACCAACATATTAACAAACTAACTAACTAATAATTACAAATTTATCAAGCTATCAACATAAACCAAACTTTCAAACTATCAAATTACCAAGTTACAAAGTACCAAAAAAATTCCAATGTTTTTAACAAATTATCATCACAAACCAAATTACCAAACCAACATGTGTTTATATATATATATATATATATATATATATATATATATATATATATATATATATATATATATATATATATATATATATATATATATATATATATATATATATGGGATGGTTCACTTGAGATTTAAAAAAAAAGGTAGAGATATTGAGATTCAACCCCAACCACATATTTCTTATTTTCCGCTATAACGCTCCAGCGTCCGACAACGGCACGGTATGTGTAATCATAAATGATTATATCACAGAGAGGTATAATCACATATGATTATAAATGTTTGTACATATATGCCTAATCATAAATGATTAAACATATATGTTGTTTGCAGACTGAGTAATCATATATGATTATGACAGTTGGTGGCAGAAGAGGTGGTGGTGACAGAGTTAGCATTGCTATAAGTGATAGAGGTGACAGTGGTGGAGTTGACTAGTGTCAGAGGTAGTGGTAGTGGTAGTGGCAATGACGGTTGTGGTGGTTGGGATAGTGACGAAGGAGAAAGGAACGAACGGCGCTATATAATCATTTATGATTTCAAGAGTGACATCCTTATTTATTTCAAGGTGATTGAATTGAGTCTGCACATCTCGAAGGTAGATCGAACAAAATGATAAAGCTTATACTGAAACATAAACTTCAACTATGGAACCTTCCAGCCTCACCTTATTTTTGACATAGCTTTTCAATTTTTTTATACCTTTCGAATATATACAACCATTGTAATGTACTAAAAATACCGAACATTTTTTGGAAAATATTAGAGTAAAAACAGACATAAAATTCAACTTTGGGAAAAACCGACAAAACCCTGAAAACTTGAGGATTTTTATGACATTAGCCTAAGAAATTTAAATGCAAAAAGTAGCAAAGTACATTTCTATTTCCTGCACTGGGGACAAAAAAATAAAGTAAGGCTAAAATAGTCATTTTACTTAACTTTAACAGTGGAAATCAAACAATAATACCGATATCAAGAGACAAACATGTTATAATGAAATAAGGCTAAAGTAGTAATTTCAACATAAACACAAGGATGATATGTGTAGTGTGTGTGTGTGTGTATATATATATATATATATATATATAAACAAACAAAAAGCAAGGGTAAAATTGTCACTTTCTTTCATGTAAACCTTACCTTTAAATGGGATCACAATATTTCAAGAGAAACTTGTGGCATTTGTAATATATGGACCAGTACCACAACACAATTTAATTTGTAAAGCAAAATCAAATGAAACTATTTACTATGTGTTCTACCTATGACCCACCCGACTAGTTTATGTTCATTCCAATTTCCACATGGTCCATTAAATAAAACGTAAAATGTAAAACGAGTAAATGAGTAAAATATGCAAAATATGCAAATCAGAGTGAGTTGCTAGTTACCAACTAACCACCATTATTCACTCAGATCAGATGACTGCCCACCAAAAGCCCAAATCTGTTCCCAAAAATATTTTAGAATAATCTCCAAAGTTACCTGTTTCTTAGAGGATTAACCTGTGAAAAGATAATAATTAAATTACTGGAGATTAATGAGAAGTGTTGTTATATTATAGAGCAAAAATAGCATATCCCTAGATCAAGATAATGTAATTGGCCTTATATCATGTTTTGTGTATAATTTGCATGCATAAGGCAGCCGACAGTGAGGGTGGATGTGGATAGCATGGGTTGTGGTATGTAGGCCGAATGTTCTATGATAGTTTCATGGGTCGGAGATTACCCTAGGTTAAGCCTAGGATGAGATTAGTGACAAGAGTTACCTGATTGCGAATTGTATGTGTGGATAGAATTGTTTGATTGGAGTATGTTGGTTAGTTTTTCGTTGTCTGAATGCTGCTCGCTTTGTGCTTTGTAGGACTTTTAGCAATGTGAGTTAGCTGCTAAGTGAATATGCTAAGTCACATGTAGCACAGGCTGGATAATCTTAGAGTGATGGACTTGACCATATTGCGCAGCTCTCATCTGAGTCTAACTGTTCTAGGGTTGAGTCTTTTACTTGAAGGATTATATGATCTCTGTTGCATGTGGCTATATTCATGAGGTAGCTAGTTAATATTAATGGGAGTTCTTCAGCAGCTGATGACAGGGTCAGGTTGGGAACCTAGGAGAGCCTAAGATATGCTCCAGTGAGTTAGTGGGGCGGTTCAGTGAGGTTGGGAACCTATAGGGAGCCTAGGAGTTGCATTGGTAGGTATCGTGTTGTTGTTTAGCGGATAATTAGTGCATTAGTGAGGTAGGTGACTTATAGGATCTGTGAGGATTGTCGAGGAAAGTATGAATAGGTGTGGAAGGTAGTATCAGGCCGTACTACTGAAAGCACAGATCAATACTCGAATCGGTGAAAGTCTTGGAAAATATGAGAAGCCTAAGGGAAGGGAATTCTTGGTTATGCTTGGACCTTGGCAATAGTTGTTGTATAGAATGAGGATGAGCACGTAAATGGAAGATGATGATTCATGATTGTTCTACTTTTAGAACGAGTATAAAACCCTAACCCTAACCGTAACTTTATTTGTGTTTCTTAGTCAATAAAAAGATACAAAACTTGTGTGACAAAATATTTAAACTGGTGAGCATTGATAATGGCGTAAGCAACCGGAACCCTTGCCGAGGCGGCAGAGAACTCGTCACCATCGGCATCCTCCTAATCGATTGAGTTGTCCCCGATACTCATTTTATGCAAAGTAAAAACCCTAGGTGTCAATTCGATCGTAAAGTCCTCCTAATCCTCGGAGAAAGCTTTATATAGGTCTCGGAAAGCAAAATCTGCAGAATTTGAGAGAGAAACTGGAATCCATGAGGCTTGATAATACATAGAGGTTCGAGAAGAAGCCAAAGCGTCAATTTCTTGTTTTGCTCTTCGTTTAAGTTTTCATGGTGTCCATGATTTGATTTTGAACGAACATGGTATCGGGTATGAGGACTTTGAGGGCTTCGAGAGACGAACATAAAAAACAAATCACTTAGACATTATAATACTTGTTATTTCAATTTTCAGACATTAAAATACAACATAACTTATTAACCATGCCTGTCGTAAATTTTTAATTTTTTACCAAATATGACATACAAACTTTTATGTTTGTCATAAGATTGTTGTATGTCGGAACTTGTCTGTCAAGGAAATCCATTTTTCTAGTAGTGTAATTTGAAAAAACTAAAATGTACGTAATTCAAAAAAAAATGAAATACCTGGGGTTGGTAATATTTTTCAAGATTTCATGGTGATGCAAAGATGGCAAATATTCACCTTCAGGTAGAAATCTCATATAAGCGATAAAAACCAACATAAAAATTTTGCATTAGATTCGGAGTTGCACATCCATATCTCCAAGTTATGTCTTTATATATATTTTAGTCTTCATGGATGAAAGATGTGCACATCATGTGAGACTAAGCTTTTGTTTTTATTTCGAATGATATAAAATAAATGATAATAGTTTATATAGAATTTCGTTTAGAATTAGAGTTTGGGTTATTTCGGTAAGAAATAATACATTTAATTCCCATCTTCTATGTCAATATTCAGATTTTAGTTATCAAAAGTGTGTTATTAATTATAGAACAAGAAGCAAGTTCAAAGAAATTATATATCATAAAACTCAAGTTCTAAGTTCAGATTAAGGTATATAGTAACCTTTCGGTCTTCATCAATTGCAGAAACAATTACAACTAAAGAAATGAATATGCATGTCTGGAGCACATTAATCATCATCTTCTTCATGATTCTTCTTCCTCTCTAGATCGCTTTGTGAGTGGTGAATCGGACAGATTAAGTGTGCATAACCAGATTCCCATAGAGGGTATTTATAAAATTTAAACACCGGTACCAGGTTGATTTTTCTTATCTCTCTCCTCTTCAAAGCATCTCTCTTACTTTCTATATTATGTATCTGTCCATGCATGAGGAGATTTTAAAAACAGTGTAAGCGTAAAAAGTAATTACGGATATAAGGTAGTTTGAAAAATATTTACAAAATAATGGTAGATACCTGTCGACCCAAACATTTTTTATTTTTTATATTAAATAAATAATAAAAGAAAAGAATTGTACCCACCAGTCCAGCGGACAGCGGTCCTCCATCTCCTTTCTTCTCTGATTTTGTCACCTATCTTGTGTAATTGTGTTTCAAATTGTTTCTTATCAGCGAAGAGTTCACAATCTTGTTGTTGAAAGGAAAGAAGCAAAGGAAGAGTTTATCAAAGGTCAATAGTGTCGTACAACGCCCACTCACAACAATGATGAACATCATGGGGGGGTTGAGGGGGGGCAAAGTGAACAGTTGGGCCCAATATTTTTTTATTGTATATTTTTATTTAAGAATAAATATGATAATAAAAATAAGGGTCATTTTTCTCTTGTTCGCCCTAGGCCATTGAGAATATTTAATTTTTCAGGACCGGCCCTGATGAACATCATCTTCCCTTGTGCCGACCAACCACCTGCCCGAAATGCACCATCAGTGCTAACAATTCATCCGACGAGGACATGAATGATGATATGTTTGGGGGAATTGGGACGGGGTGCGATGAAATTAACGAACCACCTGTTTACTTTCCTCTTCCATAATTGGATAACCAGATTCAAGCACCCAGTGTGAAAATACAGTGGTGGTATAATTAAAATTTTAAAATAAGAAAAAAGAAATCATTAAAAACAAATTACTATCATTTAGTATTTAATTTATAAAGTACTACCATTAGTTAAATATAGGGCCGGTCCAAATGGTGGGCAACCCGGGCGACCGTCCAGGGCCCACTTCTCAGGGGGGCTAAATTTTATGGGATATATATATATATATATATATATATATATATATATATATATATATATATATATAATTTTATAAATGATTGTTAGGATCTAAAGTTAGTTCAAACTCAAATTAGCTCAAAAGATAAACAATTTGGATTGTTTGTGGGCGCCTCATGCTCAGAATTTTCTGCTAACTATCCCTATTGATGGTCTTGGCCAGCATATGTCTTCGGTGGAGTACCGAACTATCCTTCGTTACCGCCTCATGATTCTCATATTTCCAATTGACGAGATATGCCCAGTTTGTCGCAAGGCATGTTTGGATACCTTTGGGGAACACGCGGTTCATTGTAGAGAGCTCTCTGGTTTCAAGTATAAACATGATGTGGTTCGAGATGTTCTCTTTGATGCTTGTCGACGTGCTGGTATTTCTATGAAGAAAGAAATGTCAGTGAGCTTTTTGACGGACCCGCAGGATGTCAGGTCCACACTTAGACCGGCTGACATTTTGGTCTTTGGATGGATAGGAGGGAAGCATGCGTGCGTGGATCTTACTGGTGTCTCTCCTCTCGTTGGTTTGGGGAGCGGAGGTTTCGCAGCTGGGCATGCCGCTTTGAAAGCCGCTGCGTGCAAAGTGGTAAAGCACGAGAATGCATGTAGAGAAAATCAACATGTGTTTGTTCCTTTTGCATTCGATGCATTTGGTTTTCTCGCACCAGAGGCGGTGGAGCTCCTTAATAGAGTCCAACGGATCATGCATTTTAATGTCATATCTCCTGAATCCACATATGTTGTTTTCAAAAGAATTGGTTTTGTCATCCAGAAAGGGCTAGCGGTGCAGCTTGTTGCCCGTTTGCCTTCAATCGATATGTATTGAACTTTCATATTTATATTGTTTGTTGTTGCTAATTGAATACGTTTATAATGAAGAATAGATGATATTTTTTTAAATCTTTATTATATTTGTCTTTGAGGGGCCTTGTTTTTTTTTTCCTTAGGCCCTATATACGTAAATAATTTATGTTAAATTTTAAAATACTAGGCTTAAGTAGAAACCTCCATGCATGAGCATCTTAAGTATTGTTTGCCTAAAAAAGAATGTTCGAGCATGATGTTTTCAAAATAATAGAACTTTGGTGCTCGCTAGTGTCATACACAACCATGCATTCTAATTTTAAAACTTTCCTAGTGTGTGTATACAAACACAAACACATACACACACGTACATACATACATCACCATACACAAAACAATCTACCAAGTATATAAAGAAAAAAAATTAAACCCTTACGGACTTGAAAAAAAAAATATGTCTAAGAAATACAGTTACAATGCTATAAAACGTTCAAAATTTGCTGCAAATTTCATTTAACAAGTGAAAAAAGGAAATTATTTTTTAATTAACGCACTGTATGATGTAATACGAGAATAACTCAAAAGGCTGATGTTATTAATGATGTCATATGTAGTATAATTTGTAGTATAATGAATCTTAGTGCAACTTATTAAGCATTGTATATTTGTAGGGAATGCAAAGGCTTTTAATTTCTTGTAAAATATATATATTATTTTCCTATTAATAAAACGAATTGCTAAAGTTTTTCGGATAGTTAATAAATATTTTTATCATGCTATAATAAACAACGTTAGAAAACAAATCACATAACTTGAAAATTGTTTACTAGTTATTGTTACACAATATATATATATATATATATATATATATATATATATATATATATATATATATATATATATATATATATATATATATATATATATATATATATATATATATATATATATATATTGTACATGTTTATATCTTTTGGTTGTTTGTTAACATTTTGTATGATTTTGTATAGTAATTCAACGGTGGATGATAGAAGTGGGTTGCATGGACCCCACTTGATTGTAGATTCCATTTTATAAACATCAGATAAAATAGGATTTGTTTCTTATGTTTTTATAGTATTGGTCCCCGATGTGCTAGACACCCTTTCAAAAATTAAGACTTTATTTTTTTTTTCTCTTAATTTGTCCTAAAACATATCAAAATTACCTATCATCTATTTTTTGTGAAAAAAAAAAAAAACCCACCTAGAAGCAATGACATTCCAAAAAAAAATCAAGTTTTATCATAATGTGATCTTAAATCAAGGTTTACATATATGAAAACTCAAACTAAATACCTCTATATGATGCTATTATAATAAACAAAGGCTTCAAAATGCTCCTCCTGTGATTTTACAAACACTTTTTAATACATACAAATTTTCTATATTTTTATCTTTTATGGATCAGTTACCATTTGTTCTAGATCCGCTACTAGGGACACTATATACATTGATCTCTATAGTAGTGGACCCTATTGTAACATGTATATCTATATAGTGATATCTATGATCTAATTATGCAAAACTTTAATTAAGAGGTTTCGACACAATTTATCATGATATCAAGTCAGGCCTTTCACTACTCTTACTAGGCACCCGAAACCCTTTAAAAAATTCCATCTCTCACCTGCAACACTTTGCTACAATTGTTGTTGCCTAATTTAGAACCGTCACCACAACTACTGCACATACGACCCACCGTTGTCCTACTTTACCAACGTCACTTGATCGACATCATTGAAGTCCAACAACATCATCTTTCCTACTAGGATCTTCACTGTGATTTAGACTATCGATACATTATATTATCTCTACCACATGTCAGCTTCTTGTTCATTACGTTTTGTTCTATTGGGCTTTTTTTTTTGCTCTTACTGATGTTTACTCATATTTTAGCTTTAAATTGTTTGTTGATAACTTGAAATACGAACTATATATCTCATTCGGTAAATCCCAGCCTCATAAACTATGTCAGCCTCATAAACTATGTATAGGTGCTAAAAGCATGTTCCTCATTTATGAGTCTCACGAAGACACAACTAATCTATCATGTGACACATTGCAATCCTCCACGGATACATTACACTCGTCCGACTCTCCACACATAAAGTTAAAGTATAGGTTTAAAAGCAGAAAAATAATAGGTTAGGTGCCTCTAAGGGGACGGAATACTAAGGTTTCTGCTACCTCTAATCATGCATGGTTCATGTACTCCAGGTGTTTCAAGCCCATTCTACGTGTGCTATGGAGTAAAACTCGTACACGGAAGCTTCCCATAACTAGAAAAACCTCCACGAACCTATATTATAACCCCTAATACCATTCGTCACCTACTACAACCACATGCATGCTTCTTTCTATTCTCTCCGGTAACTGTATAACAACGGCTTTCCTTCAAGATCGCAGAAGAAATAGTTGTCACCTTTATTTGGTTAACCACTATAGTTACATTCAACCCCATTTCAGCCACATTGGCCCACATCAACACTTGTCATATCAATCAGTAAAATACATATTTTAGTGGTTATATAACTCAATCAAGGAAAGAAAATTACATGGATCCTGCATCAGTTTTTCAATCAATATTCGTTCAACATCCTTAATACAGTCACTATTATATGGATTCTAGAGCGACATATGACATTCAACTAAGTTACAATGTGTTCTTTACCTCCATTTAATTCTAAATACATTATGGTTGGCAAGGTGCTTTACTTTTGGTTAGCTTTTTTGATCAAATATATTTTCCTTTCTCAAACAAATGTCTTTTTTTAAAAAATACTTTAGTCTAAGACAAAATGGTAAAACAAAATCCTATGGTTTTTGTCGAGTTTTTTTACAACCAGGATTTTATTGTCTTTGATCCATTTAGTTTCACCATGAAGGATCTTAACACACATAATTTGTTGCTGGTTGTGACATCAATCACATTGATATTTATCATGTTCTTCTTTTAGGTGTTCCATCCGACTCTGCCTTAACTCTTTTTTGCACCTCCTTTTATACATGACATCTCATATAGGCCACCAAGTCTGTCCATTTTTCAGTTTCTTCATTCATTTAACTTTATTTCTTACTCTAGTGGTAGTTTAACTTTATTTCATGTGTTAGTGATATAGATATTATTATGTAAATATTTCATGCGATATTCATGTGTTTTAACCATTATTTATGTAAATAAGATAAATGATTCTGATTAAGCATGAAATTCCACTTTGTAGTTGAAAAGACATAGTTGGACAAAAAGGAGTATGAAGTTGTACTTTGGAATGAAAGAATTAGAAAAAAAGAGCAACAAGAGGAACGTGACGCATCTTTTCCTAATCACGCAACACATTGTGTTGGAAGACTTAGAGTACATCGCAATATTTGGAGAACATGAGGTGTCCATATGTCATGCATAACATGTTTTATATCGGTAAGGACTTTAACTGTTAGGGAAAGAACTTCACTATGACATGATACCCAACTATGAGTTCTTCATGAATTCTTTTCTCATTCAACAATTTCTTTATTTTCATAGTTGTTTTGTCCAATGAAGATTGAGTTATATATGCTTGTTGGTGCCACACCTTTGTTGCCTTATAAGCAGCCATGCTACTTCTGCCGTATGTCGCAGCTAAGGTGTTTAGAATTCAATATTCTCATCATGTAACGATCTCGAAGGGGCTTTGACCCGTGTCTTTGCTTCTTTGCATATTATAAGAAAATTGAGTTATGTCAAGGAGTTTTGCTTGATCACTCTGATTCGAACTCACATAGTTTTGTAAGTATATCTCGAGTAACATATATACCTTATCCATTTTCCTATTAATTTAAGGGTATAATGTAACACCTATTTTTCATAACATGTACTACTATGTAAGAATGGTAGGATTTAGTGAAGAAAGTTTGGAAATTTGCATAAGAATGCAAGAAAATAGCAAAGTAGAATGATGTATTGTGTAAAAGATGATAAGTTGGAAATAACTAAGCAAAAGGGTTATAGACTTGGAATATGACCAATAAGACTCTAAAACGATTTCCTAAGGATGACATATCTTTCAAAGGGAGTGATTGTAACAATCCAAAATAAATCGGAATACTATGTTGTCTGAATAGTTTGACTAAAAGGGTAATTTGGTCATTTTGGAGAAAATCACAAGATAGTGAAGATTTAACCTTTAGTGTCACACCCCCAAACAAGAATGGCGGAAACGTATTGGTAGATAACTTCATGTGTCGTATCATAACACAATTAATAATATTGGGCAAAGCCATACAACCATCATAATGAATATTTAAGAAGTTTACATTGTACTCAAAACATTGTTTACGTGATATCAAATACGTATGCCAAAAATAAATAACGTGACGCGGCGACGCGCCATCCTCCAAAAACTCTATTGATTACCAGTTTACTGGTTTCCTGAGAATGCAAGTGATTTTGAAAATTGACAACAATTAAGTTGGCAAGTTCATAAGAGTTTTGTAAGAGAAGGATTGGTAACTTTTCCTTGTAAAAATGATAGTGTGTACTTTCAGAAAATCCAATATTTTCTTTAAAAATGAGTTGTAAGTCTTAAATACCAAGAAAAAAATGTAGGTAGTGCCATACTGGAAAATAGTATTATGAAGTTTTATCTTTATATAAAACTACTTGAATGTATGTTAACCCCGTAAACCAAATGTATTGTTAATACCCCATGTGAGTTATCATAACCATGCTAGTGACTAGTGGCCTGCTACACCGTTTTTCAAGCGTCGGAATGTTAGACATTTGTCACCTTAGACCTACCGGTCTACTGTAGCTAATAGCTTGGGTGCAGGGTTGTCAGTCTCATATAGATCTATACACAAGTGTCACGCTCTCTACTATGATTCTGATTATAATTCAGGACTTTAGTGTGTACTTTGGTAGGTACGGTGAAGCCAAATGTCTCACAAAATTGTTTCAACAGATTTACGTCTAGTGTAATGAAACCCCCAATGAAAGTATTACCCTTCCATAGGGGCCATATAGTGTACATTTAATTAATTATATGATTCGTCCAAAATGATAGTGTAGTATCTATGATTCCCAAACTATACCAATTATAGTTTATTATGAATGCTTTGTTAACTCCATTTATATAATCATTTATATAAACACGTAATGGTTATCTTGTCTAGATGTTTTAAAAGATTATATCATATAAACTTACATCTAACACAAGTATGAGAAAATGGTTTGAAAAAGTCCATTTCTAGCTTTTTCCACTTTTTGACGATATTTACTGGTAACTGGGAAAATATAACTCAGTAAACTTGTTTCTAACCTTTTTGGGATTTCAACTCAAAAAAGCTTCATATGTTTTAAAACCATATATTTTTAATTAAAACTCACAAAATAATGTCATGAACTTTTTATGTCCATTTTTGTTTAAAAAAACCATTTTTACATAAAATAATAGCTTCTTAAGTTTCCTTTTTGTAGAACTAACTCCTTGATATTTTGTCTAGTTTCAAAATGCATGAACAACACAAACTTATTATGGGTTTTATCCCACAAAAATGGTATAATAACTAGGTTATAACTATTTCTGTTAGAAATGCCATTTTTTTCCAAAGAAAATCTTAGTCTTCGTAGTTTGTAATTATAACTTTTTCTTAAGAATATATAACATAGTTTATGTTTTGTTTTTTCTTAGTTTTACATCTCAAAACTAACATACTACAAATATATGTTCTAAAACTAGTTATAACCATATTTCATGCAAATAATGCTTTATATTCAACATAGAAATGAAACATGCAACTATTGGTGTTATAAACCAAACTTTACTTGTATCCCCCCCCCCCCCTAAAACATGAAAAACTTAAAAATATAGGGGTATGAACTCATGTTGAGTGTGTTTCTGGTTGAATAAAGAGGTGATTGTGAAGATCCTCAAGCTTAGAACCCGTGAAGGTGGTTGAAGAACTCTTTGAAAATGGTATTATCCAAGATTCTAATAATCAACTAGAAAAATAATTCCTTGGAAGGTTTGCACTTGTTCTTGAGACAAAGGGTGAAGAAGTTTGAAGAAACGTTGAAAATGTGAAGGGGGAAATGGGATTTCGGCCAAAGTTAAATAGGGAGGGGTGAGGTGATGTTTAAATTATTACATGTTGGGTAAAGGCATTTATATGTTGTGAATTTTATCTCATTGGGAAAAGATGTGTCTGTCACGTCACAAGTCAACTCATAGTTTTCACTTTCCCACCGAAAACGTCATTAGTCTACCGAAATCACATGGTGATTTTGGTCCAGTGCCACCGAGATCCCATGGTATTTCGGTCCAAGTACCACCGAGATCTCAGGGTGATTTAGGTCCAAGAACCAACAGAAATCTTAGTGTTTTTGGTCCAAGGCCGAAAACTGTAAAGGTAAAGTGTAAACCCAAAATTTATATCCTAATCAGTTGACCTTCGCTGACTTGTTTGACTTTTGCTGACTTGTTCACTTTGATTGACCCAGAACTACCAGTTGTCACATTATCCGAGGCAATTTCGTCCCGAAATTGGTTCTAGAGTGGGTACTCATGAGCTAGGGAAAAGATGTGGGTACTTCTGTTTCATTTGATCTTCTCGTTCCCAGGTGAATTCAGGCCCTCGCTTGGCGTTCCAACGGACCTTCACTATGGGTATGCGATTTTTTTCGTCCTTTTGACTTCCATGTCCATGATTTCCACAGGATCCTCTAAGAAGTGTAGATTCTCTTTCACCTCGATTTCATCGAGTGGGATTAGAAGAGTCTCATCGTACAAACACTTCTTCAGGTTGGACATGTGGAAGGTGGGGTGTACGTTACTGAGTTATTGTGGTAGTCGCAGTTTGTAAGCCATCAGGTCGATTCTATCAAGGATCTCGAATGGCCTAATATACCTTGGATTCAGTTTCCCATGTTTTCTGAAACGTATCATTCCCTTCCATGGTGAAAGCTTCAACAAAAAGCAATCACCAACCTTAGATTCCAAGGGTTTACATCGCTTGTCTACATAGGTCTTTTGCCGATCCTGGGATGCCTTTAATCGTTCATGGATCTGAACATTCTTCTCTGTAGTTTCTCGTATGATCTCAGGGCCAGTGAGTGTACTATTAGACACTTGTCCTCTTTCTAGTTGCGTGTCACCCACCTCAACCTAGCACAGAGGTGATCTGCACTTGCATCCGTAGAGGGCTTCAAATGGAGCAACCTTAATGCTATTGTGATAACTTTTATTGTATGAGAATACGATGAGTGGTAAATGGGTATCCCATGCTTTACTAAAGTCTATCACACAAGCTCTCAACATGTCTTCTAGCATATGTATGGTCCTCTCGCTTTGCCCGTCAATTTGAGGGTGATAAGTTGTACTCATGTCGAGTTTGGTTCCCAAGGACTTTTGTAGTAATTGCCAAAACCGTGAGGTAAATCTGCTATCTATTTCTAAGATAATGGACATTGGCACTTCATGTAGTCGTACAATTTCTTTAATGTACGTCCTTGTTAGCTTTTCCATCTTTCCGGTCTCTTTTATTGGTAGGAAGTTTGCGGATTTGGTTAACCTGTCAACAATCACCCAGATGGTGGCAAGTTCACCCGTCGTCTTGGGCAACTTGGTTATGATGTCCATGGTTATCCACTCCCACTTCCATTCGTGTATATCAGGTTGTTGAAGTAAACCCAAGGGCTTTTGGTATTCCACCTTGACCTTGGCGCAAGTCAGGCACTTGCCCACATAAGTAGCTTTTTCTGCCTTCATGTTTGGCCACCAATAAAGTTTCTTAAGGTCCAGATACATGTTGTCCGATCCGGGATGAACGAAGTATTAGGTTTTGTGAGCCACGTTCATGACCACGTCTCTGTACCCTCCAAATTTTGGTGTCTAGATTCGTTTCATGTGGTAATAAACCCCGTCCTCCTTAGCCTCAAGGTTTTTGTCCATTCCCCACAACGCCTCACTTGCAACGCTCTTGGGTTTCAAGTCTTCTAGTTACGCCTCCTTTATCTGTGTGCACAGGTGTGAATGGATGGTCATGGTCAATGATTTTACTCGGCGGCTCGAGTATTCTTTTCGACTTAGGACATCTTCTATAACGTTGTCCTTGCTCGGATGATAAACAATTTCACATGCATAGTCATTTAGCAGCTCTACCTATCGTCGTTGTCTCATGTTGAGCTCCTTTTAATTGAGAATGTGTTAAAGACTCTTATGATCAGTGAAGATGGTGAATTTTGTATCGTAAAGGTAGTGTCTCCATATTTTCAAGGCAAATACCACTGCTCCTAATTCGAGGTCGTGCGTAGTATAATTGACCTCATGAGTCTTGAGTTGTCTTGAGGCATAGTCAATGACCTTTCCTCGTTGCATAATGTCACACCCCGCTAAAGCGGAAACACGAGGCGTGGCACTATAAAGGGTTTCATAGCAAAAGTTAAAAGACAACACCAACCATAGTTTAAAAATCATTACAAATTTACAATGGGTTTGAACAAATTTTTAAAAGAAATTACAATATAAACTAAAATATAACGCATGCGAATGCTCCTAAAAGTGATGTATCCCTAAGTGCCACTTACTCGATGATTCCTGAAAAAACATGTAAAACGAGCGTCAACTATAAAAATAGTTGGTGAGTACTCACAGGTTAAAAATAATATTGGTTTCATGAATCGTAATCAAAGTTTTAATAGAAGTTTCCATAAATAAGGTATATTGTTAAAATGAGTAAATAAGTTTGTATAAACAAAGTTCATTGTCATCACGAGCGATAAAGCATGTTGCCCAAATGAGATGCAACACTCATATTCTCATGGGAAATAAAGTTTCCATAAATAGAAATATATTGCAAATGAGTAAATAAGTTTACATAAAAAAAAGTTCGTTGTCATCATGAGAGATAAAGTGTGTTGCCCAAATAAGATGCAACGTTCATATTCTCATGGGAAATAAAGTTTCCATAAATAGAAATATATTGCAAATGAGTAAATAAGTTTACATAAACAAATTTCGTTGTCATCATGAGAGATAAAGTATGTTGCCCAAATAAGATGCAACGTTCATATTCTCATGGGAAATAAAGTTTGTTGCTAAAACGAGATACAAGGTTCGTATGTGCATAATGATTATACCATGAGTTCACAACCCAAGCCTAATGACCGAGGGTGCCCTCTTCTATGTCTATCTCTAACATAGGGAAATGTGGTAAAATGCACTCAAGTGAATCGTGCGAGTGAGGAGTTGTCTACCTCCTAATAGCGCCATCCATAATAACCATAGGCTCAAATGAGTTAATGAGTTGTGTGAAGTGATTCCAGGGACTTAAACGCGATAAGGCCTCATGAATTAACAATAGCATACACATACATAGCAACATATAACAACCAAGTTTGATACAAGTCACATTAAATACAACGAACATAAATAGTTTAGGACATGTTTTTCCACCCCAAAACATAAAAACCGAAAATAGGGGAGTGCGTGAATACTCACAATGTATTGAAATGATGCAAATGATGCCTTGAACTACGTTCCACGTGTACCACTACCGATTCCTACAATAATGGTATTCGCTATTGAGTCTCTAATCGAAATCTAATACTATTATACTTACTACTACAATAGAATTATGCCAATATTGTGTCAAAATTTAATATTGATAAGTTACAAACATTTTTCTGAAATGGTGAAATTTTATAGCTCATGTGATTAAGACAATTTTGGATATTAATTTCCAGATTTTTGTAACATTAACTGAGGATATTTCAACACATTTAAATGTGTTTTAAGCTCTTAAAAAGCCAAAATATTATCAAAAAATTTCCAAAAATTATCAAATTTTTCATTTTCATTCTAAACACGGTAGAGGTCTTCCAGAAATTTTCCCTTGAATTTTTGATGTGATTAACTATATTTCCCAATTTTTAAGCCTTCATAACAATATAAATTCGTGAAAAATAGGATCCAGACGATAAAAATTCCTAAACTTTTTATAATACTGCCATTAGACATACTTAACGTGGGTAAAATATAAAAATGAATTTCCAAACAATTTAACCTAAATTTGTGATTTTTGATCATTTATTATAATAAAAATTGAAATAAATAGAAAACAGTTTCCAAAATTTTCCAAACTTTTCTATTACTTTTATTAAACATTATTAAGTTGGTAAAAATATAAAAATGGATTTCTAAACTGTTTAACTCAATTTTATGATTTTTGTGCATTTATTGTAATAAAAAAATGAAATAAATAGAAAGCGGTTTCCAAAATTACCCAAACTTTTTATATTACTGTTATTAAACATTATTAAGCTGGGAAAAATATAAAATTTAATATCTAAACTGTTTAACCCAATTTTATGATTTTTCTGAATTTATTCTAATAAAAATGGATTTAAGTGTATTTAATCTTGGGAAATTAGATGAAAAATAGCATACAGAAGAGAAAAAATATCAAAATTTTTATGTAGCATTCTAATATATTATAAGGTGTTCGGGTAAATTTTCATGAATTTTGGATGAGTAAAACTATTTTCCTGTTTTTAGTCCATTATAAAAACAAAAACATCATGAAAAATAGATATACATTTTGAAAAATTCCCAAATTATTTTTCTGAGTCGTCCAAATAGGGCAGAAGCTGCGAAAATTACTATATACTCTTTTTATATTCCCTAATGTGGTTTTATGATTTATTAGAGCTAAAAAAAAAGAAAATTCAAAACCATATTAAACAGTAAGAAAAGTCAGTTATTAACTTAAAGGATCATCCAAAAAAATTTCCAGAATTTATTTACTAGTGTAAGTATTTTATATGATTTAACACTCTATTTTCTTATTATTTTCGTATAAAAATAAAGAAAATGTATATTGAGCTGAAAATTTCCAGAATGCATCTTCATACAATTTAATAACAATTAAAAATTGTTTTCTTATTTTTATGTTTAAAACCATGACTAAAGGCTCAATAAATTATATAAAAAACTTGGTTCTTGTGATTTATGTAAAGATTATTGATGTTACTTTGAGAATTTTTTTCAATATGTTACAAAGACTTTTGAATCAAGATCTTTTTGTACCTATTAATACATTATATTAAGAGTTCAAAATGATTTTTGAATGATTTTTAGTGATGAATAAGTCCTTTGAACATGCAACACAAAACAAGTGTTCATAAGGAAAGTGTTGTTTGAGCAACAGTTTTGTAAAAATTGGTAAAAATCGAAATATTGGAATTTTTCCAGTGAGGTCAGATGGGTTTGAAACCTAACTCAAAATATTATATGGCAGAAAAATAATCACGAATTTTGGTTAAGAAATGAGTGAGATATGGCAGTTTAAAGTCAGGTAAAGAAATCTGGCAGATTGCATGCATGATGATTGGTTAGAAAAGTGAGTTTTCATCATTTCCTTGAGTAAATCTTTTGAAATATTTTAAATATATCATGATAAACTCATATTTTAGTCATGTGTCCAGAGATCAAAAGATTAAAATTATCAAAATGTATACATGCATTTATGAACAAAATTTTGTTTCTCAAAAACTCTTAACTTGAGTTTGATGTTTTAGTCCTTAAAATCGATTTTTGCACTAAGATCATGAACATGCAACCTTATTTATCATACATGCATGGTGTTAGAACACATCCATGATGTTCTAAAAACCATTTTAACAAAAAGAAAACAAGTTTGAAGAAGATGAAGAAATAGAAGTCGATTTTTGAAGTAAAATGCACATGCATGGCTTAAATCATTGTTGTGGATCTTCAAGAGATGTATGTTCTTTACCTTAAATTTATTTGTGGCTTGAAAACCCCTTATGAATCTCCATAATTTCGTGGTAAAGAGGTTGTGGTTGTGGTGTTTGGAGAAAAAAAATTAGAGAGAAGGTAGAGAGAGTTTTCTAGAGAGAGAAAGAAGAGAGATGTGTGTATGTTGGAGAATAAGAGTGTGAGAGAGAGATATGGGGAGGGAGAGAACGAATTTTAGGGGAGGAGAGGCTCCCTCTCTCTTGTTTCTTTTATAAAAATTCAAATCTTTTACAAAAATACCCAACTTTTTATAAAATGTGCACCTTAACCTAGTTTTTATGCATAAAACTCTTGATTTTTTACTTATAAATCTAGGGTAAATGTTAATAACTAAATCTTTATTTTTCATTGATTTTATTTCATAATAAATCTTATGATAAGATAATATTATAAGGTTCATAATTGTTTTTATAGGATTTTTAAGGTTAAAGTTTATAAATATGAATTTTTAGGGCATTTAGGGTTTTTGAGAGTTTGTAAATATTTGTATATCACAATAAATTGAATTATTTGAGATTTCAATTTATGTTAGAGTTTCATAACTCTTTCCTAGTTAAAAATAATTTTTGTAATTTATATTATCGGTTTATTGGCATTCTATGTAGTGGTTTCGAGATTCACGCGAAATTGAAGAATCAAGTATACTAGTCTTAGTTTTCAACTTTGACTTAAGTTCCTACGAGACTCGGACCTAATTTTCTACTACTAGGTCAAATGCATGATGTGTGTATATGAATCATGAAAAGGTGTTCGGGTCAAAGAGCGACCCGAATATGGATAGTCACTACAGTTAAGTAGTTATAGAATTCGCATATCAATTTGAAATCTAAGTACACTATCCATTGTTTCTAATTGTTTCCAAGTTCATAGTAGGTTATAACTTAGCTTCTAGTTACTAAATCTAGTATTTTTCGTGCCTGCACGTGCAACTAAGTTTAGTCAAATCTAGAACCGACTCGAATTTTGACGGTTGTCACACATAAGCACGTATCCTATGCCCTGCTTGGATTCATCACAATAGATCACAAAGTCTTCGGTCCCTTCTGGGAGAGACGAGATTGGAGCACTGCATAGGGATTGTTTAAGTGTTTGGAAGGCAGTTTCTTATTTATCCTCCCAGCATAACGTCACTCCCTTCTAAGTCAAGGTAGTGAGCGGCTTTGTGATTTTGGAAAAAAAAATTGTATGAACCTTCGGTAGTAGCCGGCAAGGCCCAAAAGCTGGTGTATCTCCTTCGGTGTTCTTGGTATTGCCCAGTTTTCAATTGTCTTGACTTTGGAAGGGTCCACATGTATCCCTTCCTCACTGACTACGTGACCCAAGAAGTCTACCCTTCGGATCCAGAATTCGCATTTTGAGAATTTCGCATACAGTTTCTCTGCCCTTAACGTCTCCAAGACTTGCTGTAGGTGCTGATAATGTTCTTCCTTACTTCGTGAATAGGCTAGTATGTCGTCGATAAATACTATCACGGATTTATCCAGGTAAGGTCGGCACACACAGTCCATTAGGTCCATGAACCCCGTTGGCGCATTAGTCAAACCGAAGGGCATCACCACAAACTCGTAGTGACCGTAGAGAGTTCTAAATGCCTTCTTAGGAATATCTTCCTCCTGAATTCGCAATTGATGGTACCCTGACCTAAGATCAATCTTTGAGAAATAGCTTGATCCTTGTATTTGATCAAAGAGATCGTCGATTCGTGGTAAGGGTAACGATTCTTGATAGTGAGTGTGTTCAGTTCTCGATAGTCTATGCACATGCGGAATGATCTGTCCTTCTTTTTCACGAATAAGACCAGTGCTCCCCTAGGTGAGAAGCTTGGTCTGATGAATCCTTTGCCCATCATTTTTCTCGGTTCAATGGACAATTCCTACATTTCAACCGGTGTTAAACGGTATGGGGATTTGGATATGGGGGTGGCTCCAAGAACCAAGTCGATTCTGAACTCGACTTAGCGTACTGAGGGTATTCCCAAAAGGTCTTTTGGGAATACATCAAGGAAGTTACAGACTTCGGGAATATCCGTGATGTCTTTCACTTCTTGTTTCTCATCCACAACATAGGCTAAGAAGGTGTGGTATTCCTTGCGCAAATACTTTCGCGTCTTGATGCAGGAGATGATTTGTAGATTCATGTCGGGCTTGTCACCATAAATAACGAGGGTTTCGTTACTTGGTAGGTTAAGGCGAACGACCTTCTTGTAACACAGGATATCGTCATGATGAGGAGTTAACCAATCCATGCATATGATAACGTCAAAACTCATTATGGTGACCGACATTAGGTCAATTTAGAAGGAATGGTTGTTTAGAGTTAGTGTGCATCCTATGTATATATCTTTAGTGCTTTCTGTTTTTCTATTGGCCATTTCTACGGTGAATGTTTCATTTAGCAATTGGGGTTTCTATTTAAGTAAGTTTTTAAACTGGTGGCTCACGAAACATTTCTCGGCACCACTATCGAAAAGTATGCATGCATGTGAGTTATTGAGGAGAAACATACCAGTAACCATGGTGGGATCCCTCATGCCCCATTTCTAGAACCCTTCCCACACCTCCGCTATTTATGTTCTGTTCCTTCGGGCACTCCTTCTTGAATTGCCCCGTCTCACCATATCCGTAGCATGCGCGACTCACCCCAGCATTAGCGGCTTGGGTGGTTTGTTGTGCCGGCGCATTGCAGAAACGGGTGGTATGCCCCTTCCTATTGCAATTGTTACATTGCATCTCTCAGCAGGCTCCATGGTGATGGTAGTTGCACTTGTTGCATTTCGGAAGAGTCCCAACATATTGCTTGGTTGGTGCAGGGGCGATAGGGGCGGTGATGGCATGGAAGGCCACCATTTGTTGTTTCTTGATTGGGTCTTAAGCGGGTAGGCCTTTTTTTCTTATTACCGAGCTTCCGTTTGTTGTCTCCCCTCTTTGGTTGTTCGGTCGTGGGGGTTATAATGCCCTGACGAACTCCTTGATCGACAAGAGTTTATGTCAAACGCTTGGCACTGTCCAGGGTGATCGGGTTGGCGGATATGACCATTCCCTGGATCTGAGGCGATAGCCCCCAAATGTAAACTTCCACTTTCTTGGCCTCTAGGGCGACCATTCCATGGCACAAAGTTGCCAGTTCGTTAAATCGGGCGGTGTAGGTGGCAATATCAGAGCCCTTCATGGTGTGATCCCACAGCTCTTGTTCTAGTTTTCGCATCTCGCTCCTTGGGCAGTATTCTTCTAGCATCATAGCTTTCAGGTCCTCCCAACTCATGGCATTGGCCACGGCTAGATTCAGAGTTTTCGTGTGGTCCTTCCATCACGACAAGGCAAAGTCCGCAAATGTACGCGTTACATATTTGACTTTGAATTCATCCGGTCATACACAAATTTCGAATATGGACTCGGTTTTCTCAAACCATCTTGTCAAATTAACGACTTCGTCGTTGCGATGATAGGTCTTGGGCTTACAATTCATGAATTCTTTGTAGGAAGCACATTCATTGGTGCCCTTGGTTTTCGCCCAGATTGGAACTGTTAGTTTCGTTTCCGTTTCTGTTGCCGTTTCCATTCCCATTCCCATTCGTGTTGTTACTGCTGATTTGGGCCATGGCGGCAGCTACAACGACTGTTAGAGCAGCCTGGAACACGACAGAGTGCATCTGTAGAGGTGGCAGTGGTGGAGTTTTTGAGGTGTTGACGACACGTCTGATGACTCTTCGTGGTGGCATCTTTCTGCCATAAAGTTTAAAGGTGGAATGATGATAAGTCTTTGATAAGGGTTATTGAAATTTGCAAGCAGTTCATAAATGGAACTTACTATTTAGAAGTAAACAATTGCATAACAAATAACAACACCCAATGAAATAAAATGCATGCCCATTTCATTGATAATATAGTATTAGTACATAGTTTTGTGAAAATTGACCTTTAAGAAGGTCTACAATACATCAAGAGGATAGAAGAATTTTGGCGGCATAACGACCCCTTGAATAGTGTAATCACTTATTCGTAGGGTCGAACCTACACGCAGAAAAGAGTAGCACCAACGCCTACTCGTAAACCTAATCTATAACAATATGCGAGTAGTATGAGCCCTACTCGCTATGGGTGGGCTGTAACGCCCGCAGATCCGGGCTAGTCAATTTAGAGGCAATAGGGGTCGAAAACGAATTTTCGACAAAAAGATTATTTAGAATAAATAATCTTAACCAAGTTGTAGAATATGTCACAGGGTTTCCGTACATATAAAGAACGCCGAAATCCGAGTTATAACGAAGAAGTTATGACCCGTCGAACTTTCGTGTCGGAACCGGCACGGCGCCGGGAAGCGTAAATAGTAAATTTATGATAGAGCGAGATTTAGATTTAGCGCTCTAAACGAAAGTCGTAGAATATGTTAAACTAAGAACTTCGATAAAAAGAACGCCCAAATCTGACTTCGTATGAAGAAGTTACGATTTTTCGAAGTTTCGGATTAGCAGTGTACAGTCCGAAATTCGAATATTAGATCGAGCGATTTTTAGCCGACACAACCTAAACGAGAATTGAAGATCTCATTATTCGTAGCGTAACAATAAAAATACAGACGAAAATGGACATCGGATGAAGAAGTTATGAGATTATAACGGACCAATCCTGTCCCGGCCTGTTAAAAATATAACTTTAAAAATAAATTCAAAATTAGCCGAAGGAGTCTAAACGAAAGTTGTAGAGTGCGTCTCCACATACGCATGGATATAAAGAACGTCAAAAACGGAGTTCGTATGAACTAGTTACAAATTATAATAGCATATTTACGTATTAAAATAAAGTATAAATCATACATACGTACACATATATATATACATATGTATATATCATTAGAAAGGTATCGACGATGCGGTCATTATAAGACTAATGTTGAGTTCTTTCGACATTAGTTTAGTACAAATATCTTTAAATCTATTTAAAATAGTATTATAAAGGGGTGTTTAGTTGTTTATATAACTATAAGGTCATTAAGTAATTATGGGGGGTAGTTTTTGTAAATTCAATTACTATAAATAAGAGGCTTGGGCTCTCATATTTCTTGCACCATTCTCTTGATTCAAGAGTCTTTCTCTCCTTATCCCCCGAGCATTTCGGTCCCTCGTGATTCGACTTCTCTTTCTGTAGTTTTAGTATAGTAAGGTGAGCGCTGAAGCGCTGCACGAATCTTTCTTAGAAAGATTCAGCGACGAAGTTCTGCCCCTACAGAGCCCGACTCCTAGCTAAAATCCCCTTGTAAGTAAGTTATGCTTACCCTATTTTAAATATAGTTTATATTTAAAATTAGTATCGTTATTATAAATTTATAATAAATATTTGAGCTATTATTATGACTTATATAAGTGTCGTTATAATATCTTTTTAACTACTCGCGGTACGGGGAATCTGGTTTAAAGGGCCGCATAGGGTTGTTGGATTTCAGAAGTGCTATATGCCAAAATGGTCCTGCCCTCCGGTGTTTTATGTCTGGCCCCTGTCTGTACATAGTGGTTGGAAAGTATTGTTTAAACGCTTATATAATAATAATAATAATAAGACTAATAATTAGTCACGATAAATATTAGACTAAAATCTAGTGGTAATAATACTAGGTTTCGTCGAAGGAAATTATTTTAAAGTAAACGAAGCGCTGTCCGAGTACCGAGTCACCACCTTCTCAAGTGAGTGTATAGTTACTTTCATCTTACACATAGATATGAAGTATTTAATATATATTACGTATTTAATATATATTAAGTATTTATACATGTTTTAAAGGACTTAAACTGTATACGTATTTTATATATACGAAAATGTTGGGTATGAGATGGGTAGATGAATGATGAGAGATAGAAGATGACGTGAGTATACATTGGCAGCTACAGACTTAGTGCCTATGGGACAAACACCGGTAGCTATGGACTTAGTACCTTTTAGACGTTGGTAGCTATGGATTTAGTACATGTTGGGAATTGGTAGCTATGGACTTAGTACCTATTAGTTAGACGCTGGTAGCTAAGGATTTAGTACCTGTAGGAATTGGTAGCTATGGACTTAGTACCTGTTGAACATTGGTAGCTATGGACTTCGTACCTATGAGATAAAGACTGGTAGCTATGGATTTAGTACCCGATGAATAGACTATAGCAGCTATGGAATTAGTGCTTTATGAACAAACATTGGCAGCTATGGATTTAGTGCCAGTCCCATAACCCTGGAAGTAAGGGACTTCGGAATAAACGAATGCAGGATAGATGACTCTTAGGTTAAATCCTTAAAGAGTAAAGAAGATAATGGGGATGGGTAATTGGGTTGATTGTTTGATTGAACATAATAATTATATTATTGTGGGTTGAAAACCCTATGTACTCACCAGGTTTCCCAACCTGACCCACTCAGTTTATGTATATCACAGGTGACGAAGTGAAGTGACATTACACTGAGAGATTTAAAAGAGATGTAGATCACTAGTGTAAATCATTGTAAGTCTGTTTATGCTTATGTTTCGGTATTAACGATGACATCCTAAACATTTTAAAATGAAATAAATAAGTTTCTTCGAAAATGTTTTAATAACGTATTTACCATGTTTTTCTGTGAACAAATTCCGCAACCTTTTTATAAAATGAAGTACTCTGATTTTTATAAAGCATAAACAAAATCGGTCTTTTCTGGCCGTGATTTTGGGGATGTCACAGTTGGTATCAGAGCATTAGTTTAAGCGAACTAGGAATATGGATTTATTTCTAGACTTAAACTTAGAATGCTAAGCGATGATTGTGAGGTGTGAGCACTAGCTTATTTTAGGAATTGTGCCTAAAATGCTTTTATGTGCTAAATGCTTTGTGCATGATATGTTGTTAATTGTTCGGATCTATGGTCTGTTGCCGACCGGATCTGGAAACCTTATGTGTTTAGGATTCTAAACGTACGACTACGGTATTAGAACTAGCATGTTAATGTTTCGGAGTGATAAGGATGATTTAAACGTCAAGTAATGGTCTAAATTCACCTTATTCGGTGTATAGATCGAGATGGTAAGGACCCGTAGCGGAAACGTAAACGCAAATGGGAACAGGAACCAACTCCCAGTGGTTCAGCAAATACCTGTTGTAGAAGAAGTTGCGCCTGAGCCAGTCACCATGGCTGGAGTTCAAGCCATGATTTGGGCTATGTTGGCTGAACAAAGGGAAGAAATGAGACGGATGTTGAATAGGGACGAACCTACTATGCCCATTGAGCAACCCAAACTGATTCCCGAGCAATCTGAGGAAGGGAACTACAGCCGCCAAGTGAGTCAAGTTGGGACTCAAGGTGAGCAAAGGGATGGCCCAGAAGGGAGAAACAACAAGGATGGGCGGATGTACAAGAACTTCTTGGGTGCGAAACCACCAAGCCTCTCAGGAAGCCCAAAGCCGGTTGAGATTATGGATTGGATCTCTGAGATGGAGATGGTGTTTGAGAGCTGCAGCTGTAATGAGAAACAGAAGACTGTCTTTGCAGTAAGACAGCTGAAAACTGGAGTCTTGAGCTGGTGGAAGCTATTGGCAGATACGATGCCATGAGGAGAAGCCTTAAGGATGTCGTAGGAAGAGTTTTTGGAACAGTTGAAAATACAGTACTGCTCGGAGGTAGATCTGGTAGACCTAAACAACGAGTTTCAGAACCTGAAGAAAGGGAAGATGAGTGTTGATGAGTATGCCACCGCATTTACCGAGAGGATGAAGCTATTTCCCTACTTGGTGCCTACTGAACTCTCCAAGATTGATAGGTTTGCTAACGGACTGCCCACTGACTTTGGTCCAATGGTCAAAATGGCAACTACCTTAAAAGCAGCTATTAGGGCAGCTAAGAACGTAGAGGCCCAGATAAGAGAAAAGGGTCTAGAAAAAGATAAGGCAGGAGAGAAGCGAAAGTTTGAGGGATCTTCGAGGTCGAACAAGGAAAGCAAATTCTCAAAACTCGGAGGAGCAGATGGAGGTGAAACAAGATGGTGTGATAAATGCAAGAAGAAGCATGGTGGGAAGTGCAACGAAGAAGTGACTTGTTACAAGTGTGGGAGGACGGGTCACTATTCCAAAGACTGCACACATAATGACAAAGTATGCTACGGATGTGGAGGCAAGGGGCACATGTCCAGAGACTGCCCAAGGAAAAATAAAGCAGCAAGACCAGAAATGCCACCAAGGCCAAGGGCATTTCACATGATCCTCGACGAAGCATAGAACCATGCGAGGAATCAAGAATGAGGACTTCTTACCCGAAGATCGGATTATGCAGTAGCCATAGTTTCGTATGATGTAGCCTAGTAGAGGCATAGTCTAGGGTGAACTTGAACACCTATGTAATCGTTTCAAGAATTAATATAAAACCTTCGTTTTGTTATCTGATGTGTTGAATGATTGTATGATTTGCTGCATGGTGACTTGGGAAACTGCGAGACAATACTTGGGACGAGTATGAGTAGGTGTGAATGGTAGTAGAGGCCTATACTACCGGAAGCACAGGACTCACACTTGGATCAGGGAAAGTCACAAGGTTACCAAGAAGCTAGTAATTGATTTCGTTTTATTCAAGTGTGTTGTTACCATCGTTTCGGTAATGACTAAGAAGATTGTTGATATTCCGACCCTAGTGGTCATATCGAATCGAGTCCAACTACGATGAGTATGTTGTGTGGCTCAGAGGACCAAGTTTGATGTAGCGTCAGACTTAAACCAAACGGTTGAAATCAAAGCGATCAATAGAAGTATCGCACTCGTTGTTAAAGAAGTTGGTGGCTAGAAATGCCTAATGTTAAAGTGTGATTATATCACATTAGAACATGAAGGAAGGCATAGTCTGTTTTAGAATTTAACTCTAAGAGACCTAAGTCTAAGTGTTGCAACATACGATGATAGGTCATTAGAATATGACACATCGATCTATAGTAGTAATAAAAGAACTTATCTCAAGTCCGTATCCAGCAAGGATCGAGATTGTGACTTGAAGGTCATAATTTGGAGTCTAACCTGAGGTAGAGAGCAGGTGCACGATCGAGTACTCTTACAATCAATGAGTTTAAGAGATAGAATTGAAGGAATGTAGAAGTTATAATTATTACCTAGGATGAAGAGATGACGTATGGAGTCATTATATGACCCTGTTTCGTTGATGATTCCGGGACGTAATCATCCAAAGGGGGAGATAATTGTAACGCCCGTAGATCCGGGCTAGTCAATTTAGAGGCAATAGAGGTCGAAAACGACTTTTCGACAAAAAGACTATTTAGAATAAATAATCTTAACCAAGTTGTAGAATATGTCACAGGGTTTCCGTACATATAAAGAACGCCGAAATCCGAGTTATAACGAAGAAGTTATGACCCGTCGAACTTTCGTGTCGGAACCGGCACGGCGCCGGGAAGCGTAAATAGTAAATTTATGATAGAGCGAGATTTAGATTTAGCGCTCTAAACGAAAGTCATAGAATATGTTAAACTAAGAACTTCGATAAAAAGAACGCCCAAATCTGACTTCGTATGAAGAAGTTACGATTTTTCGAAGTTTCGGATTAGCAGTGTACAGTCCGAAATTCGAATATTAGATCGAGCGATTTTTAGCCGACACAACCTAAACGAGAATTGAAGATCTCATTATTCATAGCGTAACAATAAAAAGACAGACGAAAATGGACATCGGATGAAGAAGTTAAGAGATTATAACGGACCAATCCTGTCCCGGCCTGTTAAAAATATAACTTTAAAAATAAATTCAAAATTAGCCGAAGGAGTCTAAACGAAAGTTGTAGAGTGCGTCTCCACCTACGCATGGATATAAAGAACGTCAAAAACGGAGTTCGTATGAACTAGTTACAAATTATAATAGCATATTTACGTATTAAAATAAAGTATAAATCATATATACGTACACATATATATATATACATATGTATATATCATTAGAAAGGTATCGACGATGCGGTCATTATAAGACTAATGTTGAGTTCTTTCGACATTAGTTTAGTACAAATATCTTTAAATCTATTTAAAATAGTATTATAAAGGGGTGTTTAGTTGTTTATATAACTATAAGGTCATTAAGTAATTATGGGGGGTAGTTTTTGTAAATTCAATTACTATAAATAAGAGGCTTGGGCTCTCATATTTCTTGCACCATTCTCTTGATTCAAGAGTCTTTCTCTCCTTATCCCCCGAGCATTTCGGTCCCTCGTGATTCGACTTCTCTTTCTGTAGTTTTAGTATAGTAAGGTGAGCGCTGAAGCGTTGCACGAATCTTTCTTAGAAAGATTCAGCGACGAAGTTCTGCCCCTACAGAGCCCGACTCCTAGCTAAAATCCCCTTGTAAGTAAGTTATGCTTACCCTATTTTAAATATAGTTTATATTTAAAATTAGTATTGTTATTATAAATTTATTATAAATATTTGAGCTATTATTATGACTTATATAAGTGTCGTTATAATATCTTTTTAACTACTCGCAGTACGGGGAATCTGGTTCAAAGGGCCGCATAGGGTTGTTGGATTTCAGAAGTGCTATATGCCAAAATGGTCCTGCCCTCCGGTGTTTTATGTCTGGCCCTGTCTATACATAGTGGTTGGAAAGTATTGTTTAAACGCTTATATAATAATAATAATAAGACTAATAATTAGTCACGGTAAATATTAGACTAAAATCTAGTGGTAATAATACTAGGTTTCGTCGAAGGAAATTATTTTAAAGTAAACGAAGCGCTGTCCGAGTACCGAGTCACCACCTTCTCAAGTGAGTGCATAGTTACTTTCATCTTACACATAGATATGAAGTATTTAATATATATTACGTGTTGTGAGTGCATAGTCCATTTCATCTTACACATAGATATGAAGTATTTTATATAAACTACGTGCTATGTGTGCACATTATCTAAATACTTGCTGTCTATGCTGGTTGAACGTTTTATACATGTTTTAAAGGACTTAAACTGTATACGTATTTTATATATACGAAAATGTTGGGTATGAGATGGGTAGATGAATGATGAGAGATAGAAGATGACGTGAGTATACATTGGCAGCTACAGACTTAGTGCCTATGGGACAAACACCGGTAGCTATGGACTTAGTACCTTTTAGACGTTGGTAGCTATGGATTTAGTACATGTTGGGAATTGGTAGCTATGGACTTAGTACCTATTAGTTAGACGCTGGTAGCTAAGGATTTAGTACCTGTAGGAATTGGTAGCTATGGACTTAGTACCTGTTGAACATTGGTAGCTATGGACTTAGTACCTATTAGATAAAGACTGGTAGCTATGGATTTAGTACCCGATGAATAGACTATAGCAGCTATGGAATTAGTGCTTTATGAACGAACATTGGCAGCTATGGATTTAGTGCCAGTCCCATAACCCTGGAAGTAAGGGACTTTGGAATAAACGAATGCAGGATAGATGACTCTTAGGTTAAATCCTTAAAGAGTAAAGAAGATAATGGGGATGGGTAATTGGGTTGATTGTTTGATTGAACATAATAATTATATTATTGTGGGTTGAAAACCCTATGTACTCACCAGGTTTCCCAACCTGACCCACTCAGTTTATGTATATCACAGGTGACGAAGTGAAGTGACATTACACTGAGAGATTTAAAAGAGATGTAGATCACTAGTGTAAATCATTGTAAGTCTGTTTATGCTTATGTTTCGGTATTAACGATGACATCCTAAACATTTTAAAATGAAATAAATACGTTTCTTCGAAAATGTTTTAATAACGTATTTACCATGTTTTTCTGGGAACAAATTCCGCAACCTTTTTATAAAATGAAGTACTCTGATTTTTATAAAGCATAAACAAAATCAGTCTTTTCTGGCCGTGATTTTGGGGATGTCACATGGTCTCCTGTGGGCCATGGGATGAAGTGAGTCCATATAGAAGCTCTGAAATGGCTAAATTGTTGGAGTTATAATCACCCAATGCAATACACATGCATGAAATAAACAAACCTAAAAATGCATCTAACACCCACCACAAACTTTTAATTTATAGTATAAAAAACAACGCAAAAATGAGCAAAATACCCCCCAAAATAAAGTCGCTAGAATGTTGGGGTTGCAAAGTTATTTATTCATGACTTTGTAAATGTTTGATTTTTGTAAAACCCACTTGCATGTGGTGCTTTAGCCTTTAGACCCATTTACATGATAGAGTGAGAGAGAGACATGTAAACACCTTTATAAATAGTGGGTTCATACCACTTGTAGAGGTGTGCTTGAGAGATGTAGAAGTGAGTGTGTAAGTGTGTGTTAATTATGTAGTCTAGATCTAGTCCTTTTTTGTAACACCATATACATTCAATATATCTCTTAAACACCCAAATCACCATGTTCAATTGTACAAGCTTTAATTCCGCATGTCAAACCATGTTCTTTGTCACTACAATTGGTATCAGAGCGGGTCTTCAAGATCAAGGTGATTTTTGAAGAACGATTCTCGGTTTGGCAATTTTTGTCGCAATTTGAACAATTTTGGTGAGTCTCTCTTTATGATCTCTCTTAATTTCATTGAAATCGTGCGTAACGTTTTTGATTTTTGATCGTTTTGATTCATTGGATCTAATTCATTTCAAACCTCATTGTTGATCCAATCAATTTTTGTTTAGATCAAATCAAAACCAAAAATAAAATCGAAATTGCTTATTGTTCATGGTTTAATCAAAATTCAAAGATCCAGTCCATTATTCGTTGTTACTGTTCATCAATGAAGCCCAAAATGTCTTTGAATCTGATTCCAATAATTGAGCCCAATTAGAAGTCAACTTACTGTTCATGATTTTTATTTGAGCCCAAATCTTAAATCGGATGAGATAATATTGAGTCCATAAACAAATCTGATTGATCCAATGCCTGTATCAATCTGACTTGTACACAAGCTTTACATGTTGTACCATTGGATGTTCTGTTCTTCATCGTTCCTTCATAGATTCATCTGCTGCGTTTTAGTTTTTGATTATCGATTTCATTCCTTCATCTCTAATCATCTTTTGTGGTTGATTGTTAACCTGAATTTTGAATATCGATTCATAATTGTTGATTTAAAATCGATAGATCGATTCTTGATTTGTCGAAAATCAAACTGGAAAAGTTCAAATTTGTGATCGATTGAGTTCATTGTTGTTGATTGAATCTGTTAGGTTGACCTGAATTGATTTGTAATAATCGATTTTGATTAGAAGTCGATGTCAACCACAGAGTATTTCTTTTGTTCTTGAGTATCAAATTCGTAACAATGATGTCAAAATTGAAAACGAAATCTTGTTGTCGATGAATTGGTTAATGAAAGGAGAAGGATCGAAAATCGATTAATGAACAGATGAAGAGAATTGATTGTTGAATTCGAATATTTGGAATCTGTGTTCATTGATTGTCGATTTTGGAATACGTCTTGTTCATGAAAAGCGAAGGGCAAAGGATTGATTTTGGAACTCGATTTTAGAATTGAGTATTGTTCGTAGTCGATGAATCGATGATTTGTAAAAGAAAATTAATTTTTGATTTTGAATGAATTCGCATTTGGTGAAACTTGCGAATTTGAGGATCGATTGGTTGTTTGAGCGGATGAAGAATGAACAGATGAAGAAATTGAAGAAATTTGGTTTCGCATTTGTTTGATTTTGAAACTCGATTTTGATTGAGTGTTGTTCGCATGATTGGAATCGATCGATTGAAGGCTTGATATGCGAAAGAATGATTCCACAGTGATCGATTGTTCTTCTGATGTGCTAATGGTTCCACTGTGAAGTTTGGGATGAATTGGGAAAAGGGTTGATTAAAAATGGATTTCGCATATTGAATACAGTTCACAAGTTTGATCGATAAAATGCGAATGATAAAAAAAATTTTGATCAAAGACGAGTTCGCATTTTGATCACAGACAGTTCGCATATTTTGAGTTCGCATACAAAATTTTGGTTCGCATTTTGGAATCAAATTCGCATTTGTGTAACTGCACTGTGCATTTAGTGTTTAGTTCGCATTTGGAGCAGATCACATGTAAAAGAAAAAGGGTTCGCATTTTGGTGATTGAAACATGCGAAGGGATGCGAAGGGTATAAGAATGAAAATGCGAAGCCTGTTATTACCAGTTCAATGAAGAAGAAAGCTAACAGTTTCGCATTTGGTCCCTGCTCTTTTCAAGAAATGACAAAAATATTCCAACTTCGCAAGTTTGAACATTATGCAGAAATTATCAAAACGAATGCCTGTAGTTTCGCATTTTTGACAGTTTGTACCCAACTTCGCAAATGGGGTCATAAAATGCTGAAATTGCAGAATTTTCAAATCTGGTTCCTGCAGTTTGTGCGAATTTACACATTTTACCCAGTTTTGCAAATGGGAGTGTGTTTCGCATATTTGGCTGTTTTGGGGGCAACAGGTCACTGCAGAATTTTGAAATTGACAATTTCTACCCATTTTTGAGAAATTTTGTCAAAGGCGATCTGTGAACGAAGCTAAAAATTCAATATTTTTTGGATTTTTCGGATTGAAGCAAAATGTTTATGCCACATGTTAAGGGGGGAGTTTTGGCATGAAAAATTCCGAATAGAGCACGTTCTTTTTCCTTTGGAGTTTTATAATCAAATTTTGATTATAAAAAGAGGGAGAAGTTTTATATGGAAATTCGAACTTGAATTTTTCATATTACGCGGATTTGAAGACCGAAGTGATCTTGAATTTTTAAAGCTCACGAGATGATGCAATTGGAAGTTCGGAAGTGATATATTCGAAATGGGTTTGGAATTATTGAAGATTTTTGGGGTGTGTTTTTATGCGCAACTTTCGGGTGATTATTTGAAGTTAATCATTCGTTGCTGCTCGGATTGTATGGTCTCACATCATAGAGCCTAAATTGAAGAGTCATGGAAGAATTGAAGATTGAAGTTCGTTTCGACATGTGTCACCTTTGAGGCTCGAACCACGTAGTGCTTGATTTTGGAAGATTTGAAGTGGGTCATTCAGTCCTAACTTTGAGGGGGAGAATGTTGGGGTTGCAAAGTTATTCATTCATGACTTTGTAAATGTTTGACTTTTGTAAAACCCACTTGCATGTGGTGCTTTAGCCTTTAGACCCATTTACATGATAGAGTGAGAGAGAGACATGTAAACACCTCTATAAATAGTGGGTTCATACCACTTGTAGAGGTGTGCTTGAGAGATGTAGAAGTGAGTGTGTAAGTGTGTGTTAATTATGTAGTCTAGATCTAGTCCTTTTTTATAACACCATATACATTCAATATATCCCTTAAACACCCAAATCACCATGTTCAATTGTGCAAGCTTTAATTCCGCATGTCAAACCATGTTCTTTGTCACTACATAGAATGGTACATTTGTAAAGTATAAATAAATAAAATAATGATAGAAGAGACTTCTATTTGTTTATAAGGAAGAAAAAAGAAATGAAAATGAATAAATAATCACAACCGACACTAAAAACTAACAAATACATCTTCAAATAAATTTCACCAACTGTAGTCTATTTCAACCCGGCTAAGCCCGCAAAAAACATTAAAAAATCTCGCTTAAAGCCAAGACCTATTATTCGAATTTAATCTCGCAAAGACATGCAGGCCACTGATCAGGATGCAAGGTTATTGCGCATAGAGATAGGGGTGCACAAACATCGGATTTAAACAGGTCTCAATAAAAAAATGACTTTTTTTAAACTGGATTCGGTTAAAAACCTTTCGGGTTTTTTTAGGTGAAATTTTGTTAAAATTTAGTTTTTTTTTAAGAGAACCGTTTTCAAATTTTAAAATAACCAACTCCTAACCATGAGTTTGGTTTTCTTAAACCTAGTTCACAACAACACAAGTTTGGTTTTTCCTATAGATTAATTTAAAAAAAAGTTTCACAATGTACATCTCTAATTGTGGAGTTTTGTACATCACTACCTCAGGGTGGTAAAATTGGTTTTAGTTGTGGTCCCCACTTGATTTATATTAGAAAAAAACAAATGTTGTATTTGGCCCACTCAATTTCTCGTTTTTCTATGGGTTTGTTCATTGTTGGAGTCCAGTTCATCTTTTGAACCACACCTGCGAGCCTGCCACTTTTACTTCCATTTTTAGTTTAAATTAACTTATTATAGAACAACATTAAAGTTTTTAAAACTCCTAGCATCCTAATTTTTATATCTCCAATTCAAGTTCAAAAAGTATCAAATAATTTACATACTTACCGGATATGGATGATGAATCCTTACGGGTTTTCTGCTTTTTATCCATTTTCTTTTTCCATTCTCATGATTTACTACACATATAAGTTATGGTATGTTTTAAGCATACTTAACCAGGTATGGCATCAAACCGGTCAATGCTTTCTTTCTTCAAACTTGTAGCTCATCATACATATTAAAAATAAAAAATAAAAAAACATGTAAGTAGTTTTAAAAGATTGATTAAAAAATGATTTTTTTAAACCGGTTTCGGTTTAAACCCGTTTGGGTTTTTTAGGTGAAATTTTGTTAAAATTTAGTATTTTTTTTAAGAAAATCATTTTCAAATTTCAAAATAACCAACTCCTAACCATCGGATTAGTTTTCTTAAACCTAGTTCACAACAACACAAGTTTGGTTTTTCCTATAGATTAATTAAAAAAAAAAGTTTCATAATGTGCATCTCTAATTGTGGAGTTTTGTACATCACTACATCAAGGTGGTAAAATTGGTTTTAGTTATGCTGCCCACTTCATTTTTATTAGAAAAAAAACAAATGTTGTTTTTGGCCCATTCGATTTCTGGCTTTTCCATGCGTTTGTTCATTGTTGGAGTCCTGTTCAACTTTTGAACCACACATGTGGCCTGCCACTTTTACTTCCATTTTTAGTTTAAATTAACATATTATAGAACAACATTAAAGTTTTTAAAACTGCTAGCATCCTAATTTTTATATCTCCAATTCAAGTTCAAAAGTATCAAATAATTTACATACTTACCAGATATGGATGATGAATTCTTATGGGTTTTCTGCTTTTTATCCATTTTCTTTTTCCATTCTCATGATTTACTACACATATAAGTTATGGTATGTTTTAATCATACTTAACCACGTATGGCATCAAACCGGTCAATGCTTTCTTTCTTCAAACTTGTAGCTCATCATATATATTAAAAATAAAAAATAAAAAAACATGTAAGCAGTTTTAAAAGATTGATTAAAAAAATGATTTTTTTAAACTTGTTTCGGTTTCAAACCGTTCGGGTTTTTTTAGGTGAAATTTTGTTAAAATTTAGTTTTTTTTTAAGAAAACCATTTTCAAATTATAAAATAACCAACTCCTAACCATCGGTTTGGTTTTCTTAAAGGGAAAATGACTTGTAAGGGTAACGATGTTTTACCCGTGTTCACATTATACCATTCATGTTTTTTTTAACAAAAAATACCATTAAAATGTGTTTCCTGTACATATTTAACCATTGGTAACCGGATACAATAGGTATCCCGGTTTTTTCTTTATTTTTTTTAAAAAAAAATTATGTGGAAAATACGTGGCTCACCCCTGTCTCAATTAAACACCCTCACCCTCAATTAAACACTCTCAAAGCTCAATTAAACACCCTCATACCAAGATCGTTGTGTAGGGTTTTCTCAGTCGAAGGTTTCTTTGAGATCGATCATGGCTGGCCCATCTAATACAAAAGGATCAACTTACATTCAAGTAGATGTTCATTACGATGGAATGTTTTCCCCCATTCCTCATCTTATATACTACTTGAATCAAAAAACATCAATTACAGATGTCGATTTTGGTGGATTAAATTTCAAGGAGTTCATTTATGTTCTTGAGGATGTCACAAAGGGGAAGTGTCCTGTTGTCTACTACTGTCTTGGGCATAAGTCAATGCGTGATGGGTTGACACCACTGAAAAATGATGATGACTACAGGAGGTTTCTTGATGCTGCACATGGTAACGAAGGAAAGATTAATGTATATATTGATCACTACAACGATTCGGTGCTTGACTGGATAGAGGAAGAAAAGGAAGAAAAAGGTGTTGATAGTGAAAGCTCTGATGAAGATAAAGACTCGGTCATGTCTGATGCTCTATCTGTTGATCATGAACCCGATGAAGAGGTAATACCATTGACTAAATCCGATGATCCCTTTCTTAACTATATTAGTGTTGTCCCTAGAGATGATTTTGTTGATGAGGATGATGATTCAGATAATGGAACCAAAGAAGCCCCGATTTATCCTTTTCATGACACAACTCAGAAATGGGATACAATGCAACCCATCCTTGGTATGAGGTTTTGTAACCCTCAAGAACTTAAACAGCTTGTCTCAAACTATGCAGTAGCAAACGGTTATAACCTTTGGTATGAAAAAAATGATAAAACTAGGTTGCTAGTCAGGTGTTGTAAAACTAGTGAAGGAAAGGCAGCATGTCCTTTTAGACTATGGGCTACTTGGATGAGCAATGAAAAGTCATTCCAAATTAAGTCCTTAATTAATGAGCATAACTGTGCTAGAACCTTCAAGTTTGGGTCAGTTGTTACTTACTCATGGATAGGGAAACATTTTGTTAATGATATTTTAGAAAATCCCAAAATGAGTTGTAGGGAAATGAGCGATAAAGTTGGGGAAAATTTCAATGTGAAGGTTAGTCTTGGACAATGCAGGAATGCAAAGAAGTTTGCACTTAATGAGATCGAAGGCAGTTTGAACACACATTATGAAAAATTATGGAGTTATGGAGCTGAGATATTAAGAGCTAATCCAGGGTCAACAGTGAAAATTGGGACGGATACAATGCCTGATTCCACAATTTATTTTTCTAGGATGTATGTTTGTATCAAAGGTGTAAAGGATGGTTGGATTGAAGGATGCAGGAGAGTTATAGGTGTAGATGGTTGCTTTTTAAAAGGTATTTGCAGAGGTGAGCTTCTTTCAGCTGTAGGTAGAGACGCTAACAACCATATTTACCCCATTGCTTGGGCAGTAGTTGCAGTTGAGAACAAAGAAACTTGGAAGTGGTTTCTAAACTTACTACTTAAGGACATTAACATGGGAAATGGGGCAGGATTAACCTTACTTTCTGACCAACACAAGGTATTTATCCTAACTGTTTTTTAATTGGTTACTGCTCTATTTATCTTAATGTTATGTTTATCTTGCATGTTTAGGGTCTTATTGAGGCTGTTAAAGAAAGAGTACCAGATGCTGAGCATAGGCAATGTGCTAGGCACGTGTATGCTAATTTCAAGAAAAAATTTAAGGGTGCTACATATAGGAAGCTTTTTTGGAGGGCTGCAAAGGCCACAACTGTGCAAAGGTTTGAAGGTATAATGAAAGAGATTAGGGTGATTGATGTACAAGCATATGATCACTTGATGGAAAGAGATCCAAAATCCTGGTCTAGGGCTTTTTTTGTATTGGACAGGTCTTGTGATGCCATTGAGAATGGTATTTGTGAATCTTTTAATGCTGCAATTGTGCATGCTAGGAAAAAGCCGATTATAGCAATGTTAGAGGAAATTAGGAGGTTTGTGATGGATAGGATGTATTGTAAAAGATTGAAGGGGCAGAAATGGAATCTAGCCATATGTCCATCTATTAGAAAGAAAATAGTGGACAAGAGGAAACATCTAAGGTATATATACTTTATTTTATAGGTATTGGCATGTAATTCCCAAGTACTAATTTTATACTATATTCCTTTATTTTATAGGTATTGGTATGTAATTCCCAGTGGAGTGCAACAATTTGAGGTGAGGTCAGTACATGAGGTTTATGCTGTGTACTTGAACCAAAGAACATGTGCATGTAGAGGATGGCAACTAAGTGGAATACCATGTGTACATGTCATGGCTGCTATTAGTTATCTAAATGAGAATGTGGAAGACTATGTGGCAACTTGGTTCACAACAGAAATGTTTGGAAATTGCTATAAGTATACAATTAATCCTATAAATGGAAGTGAAATGTGGCCATCTTGGGAAGGTCAACCTATGTTGCCCCCGAAACGTAAAAGATTACCTGGCAGACCTAAAGTCAACAGGAAGAAGGCTGCTTCAGAAAAAGAAGGTCGACATACTATTAGCAAGAAAGGGGCTATTACAAAATGCAGCATCTGTAGAGAACCAGGACACAACAAAATAACATGTCCACTGTCCAAAGAAGGTTTTTTTCATATCAAGTATCATTCATTTACAAAAAATTATAAGTATTATCTATTAATGCATTATAAACTTTACTGTAGGACCAAGTACTAAAGCCAAAAAGAAGAAGGGTAAACATGTTCCTGATGTTGAGGATGAGTCTGAATTTAAGATTGAAGAGATGGCTGAAGTTGAAGATGAGTATGAATCTGAGTCTGAATCTGAGATTGAAGAGCTGGCTGAAAATGTTGATGAACCTGATCAGGGACAAGTTGATGAAGCTGCTGTTGAACCTGCTATTGAAGCTGTTGTTGAACCTACTGTGGAAGCTGCTATTGAAGCTGCTGTTGAACCTACTGTGGAAGCTGCTATTGAAGCTGCTGTTGAAGCTGTTGTTGAACCTGATCAGGAACAAGTTCATGAACCTGATCAGGAACAAGTTCATGAACCTGTTGTTGAGCATGAATTGGAACAAATTGTTGTTGAACCTGTAATTGAAGATGTTGAGGAACCTGCTGCACAACCTGTTGTTGAAGTTGAACAAAGAGCACAACCATTGAAGAGGAAAAGGAAATACTCAGAGAGGATCACTGAAGTGGCATTAAGGAGGGTGGTCATCACCAAGGATGGATGTGGTTTAAGTGTGAATAAACCTGTTACACTGGAATGATTCCCTTTGATGTAAATTTGCACATTAAAAACTGTGCTTTTGTTTGTTTAGGGCAGAAATTACTATGCTTGTCTTTTGCATAAAAACTATGCTTGTCTTTTGATGTAAATCTGCACATTAAAAACTGTGCTTTTGTTTGTTATTACCCCTTAAATATAATCTACATCGTTCAATGTTGCTTTTACATAGGATTCCTTCTTTTTGACCATTATGCCCTTCATATTATTTTTTACCATTATTCACATTAAATCATATTCAAACATAAGATTCTGCAAAGTTGTTTGCAAAGTTGCTTTTACATAAGATTCTTTTTGACCATTATGCTCTTAGGATTCCTTCATTTTGACCATTATGCCCTTCTGCACATTAATGGGTAAAATTCTGCAAAGTTGTTTGTACAGGGGTAAAATTCTGCACATTATTTATTACCCTAACAAGACAATGCATGAATGCTCATTCAATGTTGTTTGTACTTAAGATTAAATCATATTCAAACTTAAGAATGTACATCAGTCAATTTAGCAACAACAAAACATGTTCATTCAATCATATTCAGCAAAACAACCATAATATCCGATTACAATTTGACATTTATGCCCTTAAAAGTGATACTACAAACAACATAAACAAAACAATTACATATCTTTTGAGACTGCTAATTTTCCTAATTATCTTATCAAATTCTTCATCTGTCTTCTTTTTGTAAATATTGAAATCATGGTCCATAATTGCAATCCTCACTTCACAAGATTGTGCCCTCACTTCACAGGATTGTGCTCCCAATTCATCTCTTTTCTTCTTGTTGACTGTATCTTCTTCATTAACCCATTCCCAGAATTTGTATTTAATTTCTGGGTTATCCTAAAACAAATATACGAAAATTATTGAAAAGACATTACTACATATAGATTAAACCCGACATACCGTTGAATTAGGGCAAACCCTAAACTCTTTTCCAGGATTATCTTTGGTCGTTGAAGCCCAGATACGAGAAGGGTAGCCACAATCACAAGGATTTGCAAAATCAAGTTTCGATTTTGACTTGATTTTCTTCGATCTGGTGCTGGAGTTGTACGTAGAGGAGGAAGCCATGGATTTGAGAAAGCTGTTACAGTCTTGAAGAGTGAAGAAGAAATCGTGCTTTGAGAGTGTTTAATTGAGGGTGAGGGTGTTTAATTGAGACAGGGGTGAGCCACGTATTTTCCACATAATTTTTTTTTTAAAATAAAGAAAAAACCAGGATACCTATTGTATCCGGTTACCAATGGTTAAATATGTACAGGAAACACATTTTAATGGTATTTTTTGTTAAAAAAAACATGAATGGTATAATGTGAACACGGGTAAAACATCATTACCCTTATAAGTCATTTTCCCTTTCTTAAACCTAGTTCACAACAACACATGTTTGGTTTTTCCTATAGATTAATTAAAAATAAAAGTTTCACAATGTGCATCTGTAATTGTGGAGTTTTGTACATCACTACATCAGGGTGGTAAAATTGGTTTCAGTTGTGGTCCCCACTTGATTTATATTAGAAAAAAAAAACAAATGTTGTTTTTGGCCCACTCGATTTCTCGCTTTTCTACGGGTTTGTTCAATGTTCGAGTCCAGTTCATCTTTTGAATCACACATGCGGCCTGCCACTTTTACTTCCATTTTTAGTTTAAAATAACTTATTATAGAAAAACATTAAAGTTTTTAAAACTGCTAGCATCCTAATTTTTATATCTCCAATTGAAGTTCAAAAAGTATCAAATAATTTACATACTTACCAGATATGGATGATGAATCCTTACGGGTTTTCTGCTTTTTATCCATTTTCTTTTTCCTTTCTCATGATTTACTACACATATAAGTTATGGTATGTTTTAAGCATACTTAACCAGGTGTGGTATCAAACCGGTCAATGTTTTCTTTCTTTAAACTTGTAGCTCATCATACATATTAAAAATAAAAAATAAAAAAAAAAACATGTAAGTAGTTTTAAAAAAAATGTTGTTTTCGGCCCACTCGATTTCTCGCTTTTCTATGGGTTTGTTCATTGTTGGTGTCCGGTTCAACTTTTGAACCACACCTGCGGTCTGCCACTTTTACTTCCATTTTTAGTTTAAATTAAGATATTATAGAAGAACATTAAAGTTTTTAAAGCTGCTAGCATCCTAATTTTTATATCTCCAATTCAAGTTCAAAAGTATCAAATAATTTACATACTTATCAGATATGGATAATGAATCCTTATGGGTTTTCTGTTTTTTGTCCATTTTCTTTTTCCATTCTCCTGATTTACTACACATATAAGTTATGGTATGTTTTAAGCATACTTAACCACGTATGGCATCAAACCGGTCAATGCTTTCTTTCTTCAAACTTGTAGCTCATCATACATATTAAAAATAAAAAATAAAAAAACATGTAAGTAGTTTTAAAAGATTGATTAAAAAATGATTTTTTTTAAACTGGTTTCGGTTTAAAACCGTTCGGGTTTTTTTAGGTGAAATTTTTGTCACTACTAGAAAAAAGGCCTTTTACGACGCTCATTGCGCGTCGTAAAACGCTCAGACGACGCGCAAATGCGTGTCAAGGAAGGCCCTGTCATAAAGAGAGACGACGCGCTTTTGCGCGTCGTCTATAGACGACGCGCATTTACGACGCGCATTTATGACGCGCATTTACGACGCTCGGTTACGACACGCAATGCGTATCAAGGAAGGCCCTGTCATAAAGGAAGACGATACGCATTCGCGTGTCGTAACCTTACGACGCGCGTGTTAATGACACGTAATGCGTATCAAGAAAGCCTCTGTCAAGAAAGGCCATGTCATAAATGAAGATGACACGCATGTTTGCGTATCATAATTTTAAATGTTAAAAAAAAATTTATTTTTTATAGATTTACTAATTTTCAAATTAAATTTGCATTTAATGCCTCACAATATAAAATAAAATATCATATACAAAAAATATAATCCATTTCATAAAATTTAATGTCTTACAATTCTATTTCTTACAATATATAAATTTACATGTAAAAACATCTCTACAGTCTACATGTTTCATGCTTGATTTCCATCTTTTATCGTTTTTAAAAACAAAAGTTCTAACAAGAAACCTTCTTTTAGTAATGCAAGTGATGCTCTTGATAAGCTGATATTCTTAAGTGTAACGGATCCCTCATTACTTGGAGATGCTGGTGAGCTTGAAATCCAAATTAAACCTGATCCAGAAAAAGGGACAAACAACTATCAGTAAGCAATCAAGTTCCAAATTAAAACATTAAGTCACAAAGATATTATAATGGAATGAGACATTTTGAAAAGTTCATTATTTCATGTAGTTATTATTATTTATTTTTTCTTTTAACCAAACCCATAATTCCATTTTCAATAAAATGGTAAGTCAAAGATACATCCCTGTTTAACCTAAAATCCATCAAAACATTGAACTAACATACTAAATCAAGGATAATGCAAAGCAGTTTCTTTTGGGTAACCCACCAGCAACAGGGGTAATTTGTCCATCTACATGCAGTAGATTGTACTAGGGACTTAAAGCACTTATAAAACTATCTTATGGAGGGTATTTTGGTAAACCCACCAGCAACAGGGGCAAGTCTGTCCAAAAAAATATCTGAACGGCCTAATCATATTTAAATAGCATCAAATCAGCACCAATCTCTCTATATCTTCTTCATTTTGTCCAGAAAAAACAACTAAAAGACCTTGAAAGCACAAATACAACAAAAAAAATATTAAAAATATGTATTTGAAGGATTATTTAATGAAGAGAAAAAAACAAAGTAACTTTATTTACAATTTTACCCCTGTAACTACAGTTTCTGTCCATGCCCAAGCTAATGGAAGAAAATACCATGGGGATTTAGCAATCATGAAAAGCCCCAATGCATATGAAGTGGCAAATATCAAAACAGATTTCCATGCTTTCATGTTATCAGTTTCAAATACCTTTTGAGAAAAAAAATAAAAAGTATTAAATATGAATATGTTCAAATAAAAAAGGATAAAAATTAATAAGTAAGAGTGTAATACGGTCTTGGGAAGAGTATCGATGATGTCTTCAAAGTGATATTATCTGAAAGTGGTTCTCCAATTTTTCTAAAACCGTAATTTCGCATAATTCTTGTCTTCTTTCTGCACTGTCTGTTGGTAATGGTGGTGTGATAGGACTGGCTACTGTTTTGACTATTTTACCCTTTCATAAAGGAATCACTGCAAGTTATATATCAGGGTTTAAGAAATACCTTAGAAAGACCATCAGTAAGGGCCTGTTTTGACATAATCACAAAACTATAAGGACTTAACTATTATATAATTTAAAAAAAAAAAAGAGGGGGAGGGGGCTTACGTATCAAGGCAAAGATCTGCCAAAGAACTGCGTCTTCAATAAAAAAGGAAGAAATCAACCAAATGCAACCAAAGATTCAAATTACAAGAAAAAACCATACCTTCTTGGAAAACCATTCATGTTTCCAAAAGAGTTGTTTGGAAATGAAAAACCAGCAACAGGGGCCACACTGTTTAATCCCACAATCTCTATATTCATTGGCTTCCCATCAAGTTCGACATTGTTATACCTTTTGACAGCTGCTAATGCATCTTGCCCATAGTCACATAGTTCGTGGTACGGTCCGGTACGGGAACAAGGAACGGGAACGGGATTCATGAGGTTGGGCGTATCGGGTACGAGAGGGGTAGGTTCATTTCGGTACGTGTCCGGTAGGGCGTACCATTGGTCCCGATACGGTGTATCTGTTTTTAGAACACATATTTAGCAATAATTTACTTATAAACATAATATTCAACAACAGAATTCCAGCAATATATTTTTATAAAGTCAATTCCAGCAACATTTTTCATGATTCCATAATTCAAAATACCAAAATACACATATTGTAGAAGAGAAGAAAATCATGAAAAATACAATATCATAGCCATCCCCTGAAAGAAAATCATGAAAAATACAATATCATAGCCAAAAACCATTCTCAATAACTAATAGAATAACAGTAGAAGAGAAGAAGAGAAGAAAAACAGAAATTGGCAAGTGTATTATTGGAAGTCGATGAATCAAACCAATTGTCGGGCTATTTAGTAACTAATAGAATAACTATATTCAATAACAGAGAACTGTAGAAGAGAAGAAAAGAAGAAAAGCAGAAATCGATTTGATGTTACAGTGAAACATCTAATTGAAGAAGATGAAGTTTATTGTCACAGGGGCCTGATTTATAAGCAATCATGGTACCTGGTATCGAGGAATCAAACCAATTACTGAAGCGTTTTTTTTCCTGAGTCGATACTTTTTGGAATCGTCATCACAGTTCCCGCTCAATCCCCCAATCGCTCAATCGCCGACCCAATCGACCCAATCGCCGACCCAATCGACAAAATCGCTGACCCAATCGACGAATTGTTGCAATCCAATTCGTCAGAAACGCGTCCCCGTCATCGTACCAATTAATTGCTCGGATCGCCAATGAGCCGTACCTAAGACCGTTTCGCATGGCGTTCGGATCGAGATTGTACCCCGTTTGGGTACGAAACGTTCAAAACGTGGTATGTGACCACATTAGCGACTCCTGTGACTATGATCTTGCCTTCTTTAATACAATATCATAGCCATCCCCTGAAAGAAAATTTAGTTACAATAGAATCACAAACATGAAGTCTGCTACTCATTATCTTCACTAAAAACTCATGTCACAGCTTGCAGATCAAGTATTGGGGACTCAGGACTTACTCCTAAGAGGAGAGGTCGTCATTCCAAAAAAACAAATGGAGAAGAAGAGAATAATCTTCGTACCTAATTTAGGGAATAAAAGAATCTTTAGAGATTGAATGTAAGAGAACGAAATCTAGGGCACATACATGAAGAAGAAGAGAACAATCTTCGAACCTGATGCCTCCTCCGCTTTTTTTTTCTGCATCTTGATGCTTCCGATCGTACCCTAAACCTCAGACTTTCGATCCCAAATCTGACTTGCAACCTTCGATTTCTGATCTTCAACCTGTAATTCGAGACATATAGTTTCAAATCTCAGAAAATTGACCTTGCTACCTCCTATTTTTAATGAAAGAGGAGTCTTAAATCTAAGAGAAAAATGAGGAGTCGTCCGCTCAAAATGACATTATTTGTACGTCACACCTATTAATTGGTTCCTACCTGCGAGAAAAATGAGGAGTCGTCCCCTCAAAATGGATTAGGGTACAGGAGGCCTGGTTAAATAGATAGACAGGGGAGGAGGGAGAGAAAAGAGTCGAATGAGTGTTTTAAAAAGCCCTAGAAATTATCCCAATGATTTTCTGATATATGAATTGTTGAGGTATACAACAGAGATGGTATCGTGATTAGGGTTTGCAGAGAAAAGGGAAGAATAGAACGAAGGGGATCTTGAAGCGGGGAATTAAAAATTTTAAGAATTTTGAGGGGATTTCATTTCCCCCTTTCAAGAACGCGCGTTTTAGTAAAAATCATAAAGCGACAATCATAGAGGACGCACGTTTTAGATAATGTGCCCTCCGTGTTTTTATTTTTTTTACATTAGACACTAATTTAAGGGCACGCAATAATGCGTGACCTAAATCCTCAAATTTTTTGAACAGACGACACGTTTTTATTGTCACTCTCTTTTGCGTAACATAAATCAGTGAGCGTCGTGATTTGCGCGTCGTGAAAGGGTCTTTTTCTTGTAGTGTGTTAAAATTTAGTTTTTTTTTAAGAAAACCGTTTTCAAATTTTAAAATAACCAACTCCTAACCATCGGTTTGGTTTTCTTAAACCTAGTTCACATCAACACATGTTTGGTTTTTCCTATAGATTAATTAAAAAAAATGTTTCACAATGTGCATCTCTAATTGTGGAGTTTTGTACATCACTACATCAAGGTGGTAAAATTGGTTTTAGTTGTGGTCCTCACTTGATTTATATTAGAAAAAAACAAATGTTGTTTTTGGCCCACTCGATTTCTCGCTTTTCCATGGGTTTGTTCATTGTTGGAGTCCAGTTCTGTTGGAATAGTGTCTAAGACTGCAACTATATTAGGCAAGTATTTTACCCGGTTGTGCATGGTCCTTTTGGGTTGCCTTCACCATAGCAACTTGACAGGATGATTTATTATGAGAGAAGAAATATTATTAATATATTATGAGAATAATATAAGGAATAATAATATTATTATTTGATTAATATAAGTCATAAATTAATTAGGAATTAATTTGGTGACTTAAAGAGTTTAATTGAATAAAGGGGCATAAACTATCAATTGTATGATAGTTGTACTTTGAGCTATAAATCCTTTATGTATAAAGGGGGACGGTTTTAAGGACTATGGATAGGCCTTGAAATCGTCCAAAGGCTTATCAATTAGGGTATTGGATTGCTTAGGGCCTAAGTTATCCAATTAGGGTTTAAGGGTGAAACCCTAGGAGCCTCACTAGTATAAATAGACCCTAGGGGTCAAAGGAAATCGGTACCTGTGCTCTAAGAAGAAACCCTGGCCGATTTTGATCCCCTCTCCTCTCTCTCTCTCAAATCATCATCTTACTAGTTGGTGTTTGTAAGCCATTACAGGAGTGGCAATTGTGACTCTAAAGCTCCAAGGACAAGAAGATCAAGCAAGTGATTCAAGGTAATCTTCTAATTCTGATTTCATATTGTTATTATACTCTATTAGCCATTAGAAGTCTTGGATTCAATGTATGTTCAATTAGAGAAACCTAGATCCAAGCATTAAGGTTTGCATGTGCACATAGGAATGTTCATATGGCTAAAACCCATCAAGTTCATCTTTTGAACCACACATGCGGGCTTTTCCGTGGGTTTGTTGATTGTTGGAGTCCAGTTCATCTTTTGAACCACACATGTGGCCTGCCACTTTTACTTTCATTTTTAGTTTAAATTAACATATTATAGAACAACATTAATGTTTTTAAAACTGCTAGCATCCTAATTTTTATATCTCCAATTCAAGTTCAAACAGTATCAAATAATTTACATACTTACCAGATATGGATGATGAATCCTTATGGGTTTTCTGTTTTTTATCCATTTTCTTTTTCCATTCTCATGATTTACTACACATATAAGTTATGGTATGTTTTAAGCATACTTAACCAGGTATGGCATCAAACCGGTCAATGCTTTCTTTCTTCAAACTTGTAGCTCATCATGCATATTAAAAATAAAAAATAAAAAAAAACATGTAAGTAGTTTTAAAAGATTGATTAAAAAAATGATTTTTTTTAAACTTGTTTCAGTTTAAAACCGTTCGGGTTTTTTTAGGTGAAATTTGGTTAAAATTTAGTTTTTCTTTTAAGAAAACCGTTTTCAAATTTTGAAATAATCAACTCCTAACCATCGGTTTGGTTTTCTTAAACCTAGTTCACAACAACACATGTTTGGTTTTTACTATAGATTAATTAAAAATAAAAGTTTCACAATGTGCATCTCTAATTGTGGAGTTTTGTACATCACTACATCAGGGTGGTAAAATTCGTTTTAGTTGTGGTCCCCACTTGATTTATATTAGAAAAAAAACAAATGTTGTTTTTGGCCCACTCGATTTCTCGCTTTTCTATGGGTTTGTTCATTGTTCGAGTCCAGTTCATCTTTTGAATCACACATGCGGCCTGCCACTTTTACTTCTATTTTTAGTTTAAAATAACTTATTATAGAAAAACATTAAAGTTTTTAAAACTGCTAGCATCCTAATTTTTATATCTCCAATTGAAGTTCAAAAAGTATCAAATAATTTACATACTTACCAGATATGGATGATGAATCCTTACGGGTTTTCTGCTTTTTATCCATTTTCTTTTTCCTTTCTCATGATTTACTACACATATAAGTTATGGTATGTTTTAAGCATACTTAACCAGGAATGGTATCAAACCGGTCAATGTTTTCTTTCTTTAAACTTGTAGCTCATCATACATATTAAAAATAAAAAATAAAAAAAAAAACATGTAAGTAGTTTTAAAAGATCGATTAAAAAAATGATTTTTTTTAAACCGGTTTCTATTTAAAACCGTTCGGGTTTTATAGGTGAATTTTTTTTAAAATTTAGTTGTTTTTTAAGAAAACTGTTTTCAAATTTTAAAATAACCAACTCCTAACCATCGGTTTGGTTTTCTTAAACCTAGTTCACAACAATACAAGTTTGGTTTTTCCTATAGATTAATTAAAAAAAAAGTTTCACAACGTGCATCTCTAATTGTGGAGTTTTGTACATCACTACATCAAGGTGGTAAAATTGGTTTTAGTTGTGGTCCCCACTTGATTTATATTAGAAAAAAAAATGTTGTTTTCGGCCCACTCGATTTCTCGCTTTTCTATGGGTTTGTTCATTGTTGGAGTCCGGTTCAACTTTTGAACCACACCTGCGGTCTGCCATTTTTACTTCCATTTTTAGTTTAAATTAACTTATTATAGAACAACATTAAAGTTTTTAAAGCTGCTAGCATTCTAATTTTTATATCTCCAATTCATGTTCAAAAGTATCAAATAATTTACATACTTATCAGATATGGACGATGAATCCTTATGGGTTTTCTGTTTTTTATCCATTTTCTTTTTCCATTCTCATGATTTACTACACATATAAGTTATGGTATGTTTTAAGCATACTTAACCAGGTATGCTATCAAACCGGTCAATGTTTTTTTTCTTTAAACTTGTAGCTCATCATACATATTAAAAATAAAAAATAAAAAAACACATGTAAGTAGTTTTAAAAGATCGATTAAAAAAATGATTTTTTAAACCGGATTCTATTTAAAACCGTTCGGGTTTTTTAGGTGAATTTATTTTAAAATTTAGTTTTTTTTAAGAAAACTGTTTTCAAATTTTAAAATAACCAACTCCTAACCATCGGTTTGGTTTTCTTAAACCTAGTTCACAACAATACAAGTTTGGTTTTTCATATAGATTAATTAAAAAAGTTTCACAACGTGCATCTCTAATTGTGGAGTTTTGTACATCACTACATCAAGGTGGTAAAATTGGTTTTAGTTGTGGTCCCCACTTGATTTATATTAGAAAAAAAAATGTTGTTTTCGGCCCACTCGATTTCTCGCTTTTCTATGGGTTTGTTCATTGTTGGAGTCCGGTTCAACTTTTGAACCACACCTGCGGTCTGCCATTTTTACTTCCATTTTTAGTTTAAATTAACTTATTATAGAACAACATTAAAGTTTTTAAAGCTGCTAGCATTCTAATTTTTATATCTCCAATTCATGTTCAAAAGTATCAAATAATTTACATACTTATCAGATATGGATGATGAATCCTTATGGGTTTTCTGTTTTTTATCCATTTTCTTTTTCCATTCTCATGATTTACTACACATATAAGTTATGGTATGTTTTAAGCATACTTAACCACGTATGGCATCAAACCGGTCAATGCTTTCTTTCTTCAAACTTGTAGCTCATCATACATATTAAAAATAAAAAATAAAAAAACATGTAAGTAGTTTTAAAAGATTGATTAAAAAATGATTTTTTTTAAACTGGTTTCGGTTTAAAACTGTTCGGGTTTTTTTAGGTGAAATTTTTGTTAAAATTTAGTTTTTTTTTAAGAAAACCGTTTTCAAATTTTAAAATAACCAACTCCTAACCATCGGTTTGGTTTTCTTAAACCTAGTTCACATCAACACATGTTTGGTTTTTTCCTATAGATTAATTAAAAAAAAATGTTTCACAATGTGCATCTCTAATTGTGGAGTTTTGTACATCACTACATCAAGGTGGTAAAATTGGTTTTAGTTGTGGTCCTCACTTGATTTATATTAGAAAAAAACAAATGTTGTTTTTGGCCCACTCGATTTCTCGCTTTTCCATGGGTTTGTTCATTGTTGGAGTCCAGTTCTGTTGGAATAGTGTCTAAGACTGCAACTATATTAGGCAAGTATTTTACCCGGTTGTGCATGGTCCTTTTGGGTTGCCTTCACCATAGCAACTTGACAGGATGATTTATTATGAGAGAAGAAATATTATTAATATATTATGAGAATAATATAAGGAATAATAATATTATTATTTGATTAATATAAGTCATAAATTAATTAGGAATTAATTTGGTGACTTAAAGAGTTTAATTGAATAAAGGGGCATAAACTATCAATTGTATGATAGTTGTACTTTGAGCTATAAATCCTTTATGTATAAAGGGGGACGGTTTTAAGGACTATGGATAGGCCTTGAAATCGTCCAAAGGCTTATCAATTAGGGTATTGGATTGCTTAGGGCCTAAGTTATCCAATTAGGGTTTAAGGCTGAAACCCTAGGAGCCTTACTAGTATAAATAGACCCTAGGGGTCAAAGGAAATCGGTACTTGTGCTCTAAGAAGAAACCCTGGCCGATTTTGATCCCCTCTCCTCTCTCTCTCTCTCAAATCATCATCTTACTAGTTGGTGGTTGTAAGCCATTACAGGAGTGACAATTGTGGCTCTAAAGCTCCAAGGACAAGAAGTTAAGCAAGTGATTCAAGGTAATCTTCTAATTCTGATTTCATATTGTTATTATACTCTATTAGCCATTAGAAGTCTTGGATTCAATGTATGTTCAATTAGAGAAACCTAGATCCAAGCGTTAAGGTTTGCATGTACATATAGGAATGTTCATATGGCTAAAACCCATCAAGTTCATCTTTTGAACCACACATGCGGGCTTTTCCATGGGTTTGTTGATTGTTGGAGTCCAGTTCATCTTTTGAACCACACATGTGGCCTGCCACTTTTACTTCCATTTTTAGTTTAAATTAACATATTATAGAACAACATTAAAGTTTTTAAAACTGCTAGCATCCTAATTTTTATATCTCCAATTGAAGTTCAAAAAGTATCAAATAATTTACATACTTACCAGATATGGATGATGAATCCTTACGGGTTTTCTGCTTTTTATCCATTTTCTTTTTCCTTTCTCATGATTTACTACACATATAAGTTATGGTATGTTTTAAGCATACTTAACCAGGAATGGTATCAAACCGGTCAATGTTTTCTTTCTTTAAACTTGTAGCTCATCATACATATGAAAAATAAAAAATAAAAAAAAACATGTAAGTAGTTTTAAAAGATCGATTAAAAAAATGATTTTTTTAAACCGGTTTCTATTTAAAACCGTTCGGGTTTTATAGGTGAATTTTTTTTAAAATTTAGTTGTTTTTTAAGAAAACTGTTTTCAAATTTTAAAATAACCAACTCCTAACCATCGGTTTGGTTTTCTTAAACCTAGTTCACAACAATACAAGTTTGGTTTTTCCTATAGATTAATTAAAAAAAAGTTTCACAATGTGCATCTCTAATTGTGGAGTTTTGTACATCACTACATCAAGGTGGTAAAATTGGTTTTAGTTGTGGTCCCCACTTGATTTATATTAGAAAAAAAAAATGTTGTTTTCGGCCCACTCGATTTCTCGCTTTTCTATGGGTTTGTTCATTGTTGGAGTCCGGTTCAACTTTTGAACCACACCTGCGGTCTGCCATTTTTACTTCCATTTTTAGTTTAAATTAACTTATTATAGAACAACATTAAAGTTTTTAAAGCTGCTAGCATTCTAATTTTTATATCTCCAATTCATGTTCAAAAGTATCAAATAATTTACATACTTATCAGATATGGATGATGAATCCTTATGGGTTTTCTGTTTTTTATCCATTTTCTTTTTCCATTCTCATGATTTACTACACATATAAGTTATGGTATGTTTTAAGCATACTTAACCACGTATGGCATCAAACCGGTCAATGCTTTCTTTATTCAAACTTGTAGCTCATCATACATATTAAAAATAAAAAATAAAAAAACATGTAAGTAGTTTTAAAAGATTGATTAAAAAATGATTTTTTTTAAACTGGTTTCGGTTTAAAACCGTTCGGGTTTTTTTAGGTGAAATTTTTGTTAAAATTTAGTTTTTTTTTAAGAAAACCGTTTTCAAATTTTAAAATAACCAACTCCTAACCATCGGTTTGGTTTTCTTAAACCTAATTCACATCAACACATGTTTGGTTTTTCCTATAGATTAATTAAAAAAAATGTTTCACAATGTGCATCTCTAATTGTGGAGTTTTGTACATCACTACATCAAGGTGGTAAAATTGGTTTTAGTTGTGGTCCTCACTTGATTTATATTAGAAAAAAAACAAATGTTGTTTTTGGCCCACTCGATTTCTCGCTTTCCATGGGTTTGTTCATTGTTGGAGTCCAGTTCTGTTGGAATAGTGTCTAAGACTGCAACTATATTAGGCAAATATTTTACCCGGTTGTGCATGGTCCTTTTGGGTTGCCTTCACCATAGCAACTTGACAGGATGATTTATTATGAGAGAAGAAATATTATTAATATATTATGAGAATAATATAAGGAATAATAATATTATTATTTGATTAATATAAGTCATAAATTAATTAGGAATTAATTTGGTGACTTAAAGAGTTTAATTGAATAAAGGGGCATAAACTATCAATTGTATGATAGTTGTACTTTGAGCTATAAATCCTTTATGTATAAAGGGGGACGGTTTTAAGGACTATGGATAGGCCTTGAAATCGTCCAAAGGCTTATCAATTAGGGTATTGGATTGCTTAGGGCCTAAGTTATCCAATTAGGGTTTAAGGGTGAAACCCTAGGAGCCTCACTAGTATAAATAGACCCTAGGGGTCAAAGGAAATCGGTACCTGTGCTCTAAGAAGAAACCCTGGCCGATTTTGACCCCCTCTCCTCTCTCTCTCTCAAATCATCATCTTACTAGTTGGTGTTTGTAAGCCATTACAGGAGTGACAATTGTGACTCTAAAGCTCCAAGGACAAGAAGATCAAGCAAGTGATTCAAGGTAATCTTCTAATTCTGATTTCATATTGTTATTATACTCTATTAGCCATTAGAAGTCTTGGATTCAATGTATGTTCAATTAGAGAAACCTAGATCCAAGCATTAAGGTTTGCATGTGCACATAGGAATGTTCATATGGCTAAAACCCATCAAGTTCATCTTTTGAACCACACATGCGGGCTTTTCCGTGGGTTTGTTGATTGTTGGAGTCCAGTTCATCTTTTGAACCACACATGTGGCCTGCCACTTTTACTTTCATTTTTAGTTTAAATTAACATATTATAGAACAACATTAATGTTTTTAAAACTGCTAGCATCCTAATTTTTATATCTCCAATTCAAGTTCAAACAGTATCAAATAATTTACATACTTACCAGATATGGATGATGAATCCTTATGGGTTTTCTGTTTTTTATCCATTTTCTTTTTCCATTCTCATGATTTACTACACATATAAGTTATGGTATGTTTTAAGCATACTTAACCAGGTATGGCATCAAACCGGTCAATGCTTTCTTTCTTCAAACTTGTAGCTCATCATGCATATTAAAAATAAAAAATAAAAAAAAACATGTAAGTAGTTTTAAAAGATTGATTAAAAAAATGATTTTTTTAAACTTGTTTCAGTTTAAAACCGTTCGGGTTTTTTTAGGTGAAATTTGGTTAAAATTTAGTTTTTCTTTTAAGAAAACCGTTTTCAAATTTTGAAATAATCAACTCCTAACCATCGGTTTGGTTTTCTTAAACCTAGTTCACAACAACACATGTTTGGTTTTTACTATAGATTAATTAAAAATAAAAGTTTCACAATGTGCATCTCTAATTGTGGAGTTTTGTACATCACTACATCAGGGTGGTAAAATTCGTTTTAGTTGTGGTCCCCACTTGATTTATATTAGAAAAAAAACAAATGTTGTTTTTGGCCCACTCGATTTCTCGCTTTTCTATGGGTTTGTTCATTGTTCGAGTCCAGTTCATCTTTTGAATCACACATGCGGCCTGCCACTTTTACTTCTATTTTTAGTTTAAAATAACTTATTATAGAAAAACATTAAAGTTTTTAAAACTGCTAGCATCCTAATTTTTATATCTCCAATTGAAGTTCAAAAAGTATCAAATAATTTACATACTTACCAGATATGGATGATGAATCCTTACGGGTTTTCTGCTTTTTATCCATTTTCTTTTTCCTTTCTCATGATTTACTACACATATAAGTTATGGTATGTTTTAAGCATACTTAACCAGGAATGGTATCAAACCGGTCAATGTTTTCTTTCTTTAAACTTGTAGCTCATCATACATATTAAAAATAAAAAATAAAAAAAAAACATGTAAGTAGTTTTAAAAGATCGATTAAAAAAATGATTTTTTTTAAACCGGTTTCTATTTAAAACCGTTCGGGTTGTATAGGTGAATTTTTTTAAAATTTAGTTGTTTTTTAAGAAAACTGTTTTCAAATTTTAAAATAACCAACTCCTAACCATCGGTTTGGTTTTCTTAAACCTAGTTCACAACAATACAAGTTTGGTTTTTCCTATAGATTAATTAAAAAAAAGTTTCACAACGTGCATCTCTAATTGTGGAGTTTTTTACATCACTACATCAAGGTGGTAAAATTGGTTTTAGTTGTGGTCCCCACTTGATTTATATTAGAAAAAAAAAATGTTGTTTTCGGCCCACTCGATTTCTCGCTTTTCTATGGGTTTGTTCATTGTTGGAGTCCGGTTCAACTTTTGAACCACACCTGCGGTCTGCCATTTTTACTTCCATTTTTAGTTTAAATTAACTTATTATAGAACAACATTAAAGTTTTTAAAGCTGCTAGCATTCTAATTTTTATATCTCCAATTCATGTTCAAAAGTATCAAATAATTTACATACTTATCAGATATGGATGATGAATCCTTATGGGTTTTCTGTTTTTTATCCATTTTCTTTTTCCATTCTCATGATTTACTACACATATAAGTTATGGTATGTTTTAAGCATACTTAACCAGGTATGCTATCAAACCGGTCAATGTTTTTTTTCTTTAAACTTGTAGCTCATCATACATATTAAAAATAAAAAATAAAAAAACACATGTAAGTAGTTTTAAAAGATCGATTAAAAAAATGATTTTTTAAACCGGATTCTATTTAAAACCGTTCGGGTTTTTTAGGTGAATTTATTTTAAAATTTAGTTTTTTTTAAGAAAACTGTTTTCAAATTTTAAAATAACCAACTCCTAACCATCGGTTTGGTTTTCTTAAACCTAGTTCACAACAATACAAGTTTGGTTTTTCCTATAGATTAATTAAAAAAAAGTTTCACAACGTGCATCTCTAATTGTGGAGTTTTGTACATCACTACATCAAGGTGGTAAAATTGGTTTTAGTTGTGGTCCCCACTTGATTTATATTAGAAAAAAAAAATGTTGTTTTCGGCCCACTCGATTTCTCGCTTTTCTATGGGTTTGTTCATTGTTGGAGTCCGGTTCAACTTTTGAACCACACCTGCGGTCTGCCATTTTTACTTCCATTTTTGGTTTAAATTAACTTATTATAGAACAACATTAAAGTTTTTAAAGCTGCTAGCATTCTAATTTTTATATCTCCAATTCATGTTCAAAAGTATCAAATAATTTACATACTTATCAGATATGGATGATGAATCCTTATGGGTTTTCTGTTTTTTATCCATTTTCTTTTTCCATTCTCATGATTTACTACACATATAAGTTATGGTATGTTTTAAGCATACTTAACCACGTATGGCATCAAACCGGTCAATGCTTTCTTTCTTCAAACTTGTAGCTCATCATACATATTAAAAATAAAAAATAAAAAAACATGTAAGTAGTTTTAAAAGATTGATTAAAAAATGATTTTTTTTAAACTGGTTTCGGTTTAAAACCGTTCGGGTTTTTTTAGGTGAAATTTTTGTTAAAATTTAGTTTTTTTTTTAAGAAAACCGTTTTCAAATTTTAAAATAACTAACTCCTAACCATCGGTTTGGTTTTCTTAAACCTAGTTCACATCAACACATGTTTGGTTTTTCCTATAGATTAATTAAAAAAAAATGTTTCACAATGTGCATCTCTAATTGTGGAGTTTTGTACATCACTACATCAAGGTGGTAAAATTGGTTTTAGTTGTGGTCCTCACTTGATTTATATTAGAAAAAAACAAATGTTGTTTTTGGCCCACTCGATTTCTCGCTTTTCCATGGGTTTGTTCATTGTTGGAGTCCAGTTCTGTTGGAATAGTGTCTAAGACTGCAACTATATTAGGCAAGTATTTTACCCGGTTGTGCATGGTCCTTTTGGGTTGCCTTCACCATAGCAACTTGACAGGATGATTTATTATGAGAGAAGAAATATTATTAATATATTATGAGAATAATATAAGGAATAATAATATTATTATTTGATTAATATAAGTCATAAATTAATTAGAAATTAATTTGGTGACTTAAAGAGTTTAATTGAATAAAGGGGCATAAACTATCAATTGTATGATAGTTGTACTTTGAGCTATAAATCCTTTATGTATAAAGGGGGACGGTTTTAAGGACTATGGATAGGCCTTGAAATCGTCCAAAGGCTTATCAATTAGGGTATTGGATTGCTTAGGGCCTAAGTTATCCAATTAGGGTTTAAGGGTGAAACCCTAGGAGCCTCACTAGTATAAATAGACCCTAGGGGTCAAAGGAAATCGGTACCTGTGCTCTAAGAAGAAACCCTGGCCGATTTTGATCCCCTCTCCTCTCTCTCTCTTAAATCATCATCTTACTAGTTGGTGTTTGTAAGCCATTACAGGAGTGACAATTGTGACTCTAAAGCTCCAAGGACAAGAAGATCAAGCAAGTGATTCAAGGTAATCTTCTAATTCTGATTTCATATTGTTATTATACTCTATTAGCCATTAGATGTCTTGGATTCAATGTATGTTCAATTAGAGAAACCTAGATCCAAGCATTAAGGTTTGCATGTGCACATAGGAATGTTCATATGGCTAAAACCCATCAAGTTTATCTTTTGAACCACACATACGGGCTTTTCCATGGGTTTGTTGATTGTTGAAGTCCAGTTCATCTTTTGAACCACACATGTGGCCTGCCACTTTTACTTTCATTTTTAGTTTAAATTAACATATTATAGAACAACATTAAAGTTTTTAAAACTGCTAGCATCCTAATTTTTATATCTCCAATTCAAGTTCAAATAGTATCAAATAATTTACATACTTACCAGATATGGATGATGAATCCTTATGGGTTTTCTGTTTTTTATCCGTTTTCTTTTTCCATTCTCATGATTTACTACACATATAAGTTATGGTATGTTTTAAGCATACTTAACCACGAATGGTATCAAACCGGTCAAATAAAATTAAATTGAATGGTAAAAAATATATTAGGAATATATCAAATAAAATTAAATTGAATGGTAAAAAAATGACACGTATCAGAATTTAAGTGGGTAGGAATATTTATATGCATAAAAAGTAAGAGGCAAATTAATTTCGCGAAAAACAAAACTATCAATTTTTCCGTGTTTAGTTTTTGAGAAATTAAAAATCCTCCTACATTTTAGTCCTAATTATCTTCCTACCCAATCAAATGTTAACATGTGTCTCATTTAATGACACATTTAATTAAATTGATAATATTTTAGTCCACTTGTCACCATTTAATGTGGGTAGGAGAATAGTAAGACTTAAATGTAGGAAGATATTTAATTTCTCTTAGTTTTTTGGTTTTATTTCTATTTTTAGGTTTATTCATAAACCATAATGTAATTAACAAAACATTAATAATAAATACTTTACTATAAATAATGCACAAGGACGCAAATGCATGTACATTAATTTAATTTTGAATGAAACCCGCCGCATGTCAATTAGTTTAATTAGTCTCTGAGTTTATACATAAATGACATTGTTTATGGCATTTTGTTCGGTTTGATTTTTTATATTTTATATTTAGACTACAACAAACCGAGCCTAAAAATCGATTTTTATATAAACCAAAAATCAAATCCTAGACTTTTCCAATCGGTTCTTTTTTTTTTTTTTTTTTTTTTTGCACGTCTATTAGTTATCATCTTTTAAAAGACAAACATTATCAATAAGCCTTTTATACCCAGTTTAAAAATTGCTTTTTTTGGTAATAGTCATCTCAAAGCGCTATTGCAGTAAATGAAGATGACACTTAAAGAACTCAATTACCTTTTTCTATAGCAAGTTCCATAAACAAATCAAAAATCAAAAATCAAAAACTAACTAGAGAAACCGACTCTTATTAAGTTTTTATTATCTGAATGCTTAAACTAAGTAAGCTGATGCAGATATATTCCACCTTGTAATTTGACTTCAAATCTTGCGCAATACAATACCTACATAAAATATGAATATGTTTTAGAAGATCACAAGAACGCATCCCTGAGTATAATCGATTTATGCAATTTTGGTCCCAACTTTTTTCTTTTATTTAAAGCTACAGATATTTTTTTTTTTAAAAAGATGGTTAGGCTAGTTAATTATGTGAAATACCTCAAATCATTATGTGTGTGTCATGTTGATGTTCATCGAATCCTAGACTGCAGAACCTTCCGGAACTTCTGTACTTGGTCAGAAAGGTTGACTTGTTGATTCAACGATATACTTTGACTGTTGACCTTTTTTCTGCCCTTACGCACCATCGAGTCTTCTGTATCTAAAACATAAGATATCTGCCACACACAACCCTCACAAGTCAACAATTAAAAAAAAATTAAAAATTAAAAAATTAAAAAGGATTACTTTATATGTGACGCAATTTATCTTGCATTCCATTCTGTTTACTATTCGAAGACCCTCCATTGCATGCATCATTGCTAAATCTTCATCTTCACAAGCATATTTTCTTTTGTTTCTGCATTGACAAGATTAATTTAGAGTATTTATTTAGTATTCCTTTTTATTTTACTTAATAAATGATCGATATTTTAATTTACCTCTTTAGAAATATCCCGGGCTTCTTTTTCCCTTGAGTGGTTGGAATTGGAAAGGGTGTAAAATTTGGGTCGATTGAAAAAGCTGGTGGTTCTGATGTCTCATATACAGTGTCCATTACCCAAATTGCTAATTGGGTTTGTTTATTTGTTTCTGGTATAAGTGACTGAAAATAAACAAAATTTGATGGGGTAAAACTAAAAAAAAAAAAAGATATAAAAAGGGAAGAGTAAGTAGTAAGTAGTAGTTACATGCTGAAATCTATAAATGTTGTCATCATTAACAATAACTCTGGCATTTGCGTTATAAAGTTCATCTATGAATCTTTCAGGTTTTCTCATATTTTCATATGCATGGAGATGGAGAAGCTTGTTGTCAACTTCATCACCCGCGATTGCCAGCACCTGTGGAGGGTATTAATATTATGGGCATAAAATTCAGAGTTATATTTTTATTTTTCTAATGATGGTTTTAAATTAAATTAGGATAAAGAGAAAAGTGACCTGTTTAGAAAGCTTGTAGATTAGCTTGTCTAGTGTGAAGACAGGGAATGCCCAAGTGCCAAGAACAGTTCGACATTCATCTTCATATTTTGCACTATCAATACCACCTCCTAGAAAACTGTAAAGTAAATCCAAGAATCTGAAACCAAAAAAAAAAAGTTAAAATAATTATTGAACAAAAATAATTGAGTGAATTATAGAGCTATTTTAGAGTAGCCATGACACCTAGCATATGAATCATTAGGTGTCTTGTCACTTGAACCCCTCCATTTATCATTAGCAGACTTTTCTTTTGCTTCCTCTAGTCTCGAGTACAACGTCTGTAAATTAAATAAAAAATTATATAAAAATCGGTAGCTTTTGTAACTTTGTATTTGGTAACAACAATGAGGGTCATACTTGATGGAGTCTGAAGAAAACATAGAAGGAATCACTTCCATAGAAAACCCGAGGACCGTTTGTGACAATACGCGATACTTCAGGGACGTACTTTGCAAGCGGCTTCACTGTATCCAAAAAAAGCTCTGAAAACGGTAAAAGGGTTTCATTTTCATCTCCTTCTTCACCTTCACTCTCGTCCTTGTCAGCATGATCTTCATGGGACGCACCCGCCACGTCAGCAGTTTCACTACCTGATCCATCACCATTCTCACTGTCACAAGAGGACCTATGTGCACTTTCCTCACCTTCAACTTCATCATCTTCTCGGAACCTATTATTATTATTAGTAGTAGTAGTAGTAGTAGTCTCTCTAAATGCTGCAAAATTATCCTCTTCAAAATCTCCATTAGGGGATAATTCACCCTCTTCTTTCTCAACTTTATGGTGTCCATTAACACTTGTGGTGGTATTTACATTTTTGCCCTCACTTTGCCTTTTACTGGTTTTGGCAACATCTTGATTGCCATTTGTGGATTGAGGAGGGCGAGGGGGGACATTAAACATGGGCTCCACAAAAGTGGTCCAGATCTTCATGACCTTATTGAATTGTTCAGGGGTAGAATTTTGTGGAATATAATATTTCATGAGCTGATATAAGTCTTCATGGACATCCAAATCACAATACTTGAATTCTTGATGTGGTGTACTGTTTTGTCTTTTCATAGTAAAATGCTGATAGATGTTTTCGTTTCTACACTTCTCTTCACTTATTTCCTTGATTTCTGCCAATAATGCTGCAATATAAAATATAGAGTAAATAACAGTTTTGGTACCTGAGTATAGTTTATTTTGCAATTTTAGTCCCAATAACTTTTTCTCGAAATTTTGGTGCTTATTTGAGGTTTTTGGTCCCTGAGTATAGCTGATTTTTGCAATTTTCGTCCCAAAAACATTACAAAAACCTCGAATAAGGACCAAAACTGCAAGAATCAGCTATACTCAGAGACCAAATATATAATTTACTATAAAATAAACAATGAATTATCAGTTTTGGTCCCTGAGGATAGTAACCTCAAATAAGGACCAAAACTGCAAGAATGAGCTATACTCTGGGACCAAAAACATAATTTACTGTAAAATGAAACATGAATTATCAATTTTGGTCACTGAGTATAGTTTTCTTTTCAATTTTAGTCCCAATAACTTTCTCTTGCAATTTTGGTGCTTATTTGAGGTTTTTGTAACGTTTTTGGTCCCTGAGTATAGCTGATTTTTGCAATTTCCATCCCAAAAACATTACAAAAACCTCAAATAAGGACCAAAACTGCAAGAATGAGCTATACTCAGGGACCAAAAACGTAATTTACTGTAAAATGAAACATGAATTATTAGACAGTTTCAGTTTACCTTTAGCACTCAAACTCTTTGAATCCTGCTGTTTAAAATAGAAGCTGCGATGATCAAGTGACTTATGATAGTTTTTAGCATAAATTTCTGCCCAAACTTTATTAAAATCAGAACGACACCTGGCCCACTCCTCTTGTTTCTGTTTCAACCGAGTTAACACTACTGGTAAAGCAAGAGATGCATTCTTCTTTAATACATCCATCACATCAAGTCCATTATCTCCATATAAGCGTTCAATGCACCTCAAATTCAAAGCTGAGTAACAAAAAAATATATATATATATATCATCAAGAAAAAAGAAAATTGAATTTCTATTAAGTTTATATAAGTTTCTCACATGTAAAATGATCTTCAACACGAACCAAGCTTTCTGTTTTGATTGAATTATCATTAATTTTATCCAAAAGTTCTTCCACACGTTTGGCTGTTACATTCACTGATTCCAATAACATGTCCAATTCAAACCTGACATAAAAGGTATCCATGAAGGTTTTACAGAAGGAAAATTAATAAACTTTTATTTATTAATTTTATCTATCTACCTGTCATCTTCACAACGAAATAAGCTCTCTTCATACTGGTTTTTACGCATGTGTTTAAAAGAGTAATCTTCGCTTCCAGATGTAACAGACACCCAATGATCATTCAACACCTCATCACCTATTGTTGTTCTTTGACTTACTGAAGGAATTGGATACTGTATTGAAAACATCCATTGACAAATAATAAAAACCAATTATAAAATAAAGTTGAGATATAACTGAGTAAACGTACAAGATGTAAGAATTAACTACATTCTTTGGTAGAAGCCGATAACTTGGAGTGCAACGTTCACAGTCAGAAAGGTCAAGTTCATGAATTGGCTTTGCTTGATACTCATCCTTGTTTGGAAGTAAAGATGGCTTAGATTCAGATACATTTTTATCCTCATCATCTGCCAAAAAAAAAAAAAAAAAAAAGTTTATAATCTCAAATGTTAACAGATGCTTATAGTATGCAAATCAAAAGGAACTTTTTTTATTGATGATTACCAGTCCTCTCATTCCGGTCAATGAACACGTTGACTTCTTCCATAAGATCTGGATGAGCTCCAAGTAGATTATTCACCTAAGGGAAAATAAATGTTTTATTTAAAAACCAAATAATAATCTTAATGATGATTAAAAAAAGGGGGGACACAACACAAGTTTACCAGAGATTGCAGCTGTGGTCGAGTGATATTTTCTGTGCAATAATGCACAATGCACTTCAAAAAAGCTTGATAATCATCTGAGTTGTGTAATCTTTCTTTCACCTTTTCACGAAGACTAATCATTTGATCACGCATATCTGTGCAATATCAACTTAAATTAGGTCAAGAAATGGAAAAATATAAATTGTTATAAAGAAGTTTTAATCTTGTTTTGAATTAGGAGATGATACCTTGTTGAAATAGTTCAGTAACAGAGTCTTCAAGTGCATTAGTAGATTTACGTTTTTGGGCAAGACGATTTGACCCCTGATGATGATTAGAATCTCTATCTTGTGAATGGTGTTCTCTTTCTTCCCTTTTCACTTTTTCTCTATCACCATGTCTCTTATGCTCCTTCTCAGCTTTTATAAACTTTTCCTCATGATGAGGATCCGCCATGTCAGCGCTGACCTCACGTTCAGCATGACAAGCAACACCTTTCTGAAAATTGGTTCACATTCAGAAGACATATACATGCAGATAACCATGCAAATTGTAGGCCATATGAGTAAAGATGAGTCAAGCGATTGGAAACTACCTTTTCAGAAGGTGGAGGTCTTATTCTGCCAATTGGTGAGCTCCTATCTTCAGGGTGAGGTTTATGGTTCCTACTGGAGTGAACATACTGATTGGATGTTGCTGCTGAAGAATCAGGTAAGAAATTGGTGAACTCCTTGAGAAGGTCTGGCTGATTATGAAGAAGAGCAGCAACCTGAAGGAAGAAGATAAATGATTGAAGAAATTAAGAATGATACAGGAAGAGTAAAGTGAAGACAAATAAACAATAGTCTTAAATAGCAAACCTCTTGGTGGACCTCTTTAATGGGTTTGTTTTCCTTTCTGTACATATTCAAAATATCAAGAAAAGATTTGTACACACGATCGTCTCCTTGAAATCTCATCTGCAAGCAAGAAACCATGTTAGATGAAATTTTGAAAAGGAAAGCTATTAGGAACACAATCCTGTGATGTTATTATTACCTTAATTTTGTTTACAAATTGAATGGCTTCTTCAAACTCCACAGGCTTCTTAGCATGTGGTTCATCCTCTTCTGAGAGGGTGATTTCAAATCCCTTTGGGAGAAAAGTGTTAAAACCCAATATTAGTTTTCGGTGTCCTTTGAACAGTTCCTTCACCCTAGCTATGACCCCTGTGGTGTCAACCCTACATAAACATAATGATCATGACAAGTATCCACATAATGAGAACACGGAAAGGTGGAGGAAGCAACAGTTTAGCCAAACCTTTGTGCTTTGAAATCTTTCATTATATCAAGAAACTCGGAATATTTCTCCTTTTTGTCAAGAAACATATCTTTGACATCCTTGAGATACATAAGGGCATCATTAGTTGTCAACTTTTGTCCACTCCCTCCATTCATCATTTGGAGCTGCCCAGACCTTCATTCCAGAAGATCAGATGAATAAATCAAACCATTCATTCAACAGACATACCTCTCATATTTAACCCTAAACTTGAAGAATTAAATGCCATAAACATATCTTCAGGAATTAAGCATTGACAAAGACCTTACCTTTTTGTTTCAACCCTAAGTGATTACTTCAATTGTGTAGCGAAGTTCAAAGATATCTACTGATATTGACTATAAGAAAGAATTACTGATCGAAACTTTTACCATTAAGAAATTAAATTTGAAATACAAACTACAGACCACAATAATACTATCAAAAAGTACATCAGAAACCCCCACAGAGACTTCATAATCAAACTTTCTTCCACACAATGTATCTCTAAAGTCAAATAATGTAAAGCGTAATCAAAATTTAAGACTTACGATTCTGAATTGATAGGCGGTTTGAGTTGAAAAGCACTCCCGGAAAAATCGTCGTCTCTAGACCTCTTCATCCCTGTAAAACATAACTCTTTCGAAATTCAGTAATAATTAAACTTTCCTAAACACTCATAATCCTTCAATTGACAATTAAAATCACCAAATTACCGATCTACAATCAACGCATATTAACAACAATTGACCCCTCTCTACAGATCACCATCAACAATTCCTCATTCTGTAAAACATAATTTAGCATTAAACCTTGAATTCGAAGAAAAGCATCTAACAATGCGAACAATTACAAAATTAATCAACGATAAATAACCTCGCTGTAATCACCAAAAAGATCGTCTATTTTCTTCAACTTTACTTCAATTTCACCGTTGATACTTTCAAATTTTAGTCATACACATGTGTGTCTATCTACACTCTCTGGTCTCTGTGATTGTGTGTGTTATCAAACCACAAACTCTGTGATTGAATGCAGATACTGAATCTAAAAACCTGTAGATAGAATTTAGAGAGAGCTGGTTGTATGTATCTATAGGCTATACATATTATAAAAGGTGTATGTATATATTAACACACAGTTTAGCGTGTTTGTGCGTATACCAGAGAAGAAAACGGGAGAAGAGAGCAAGGGTCTAGACTGTAGAGATGGTCATGGTCCTGTTGAAATCTTTTGTTATTGTGAACTGGGTGACCGGGAACCGATGACTGCCGGTTACTCGGTGCTGTGCTTAAGTGAATCTTAGGGCCAAGTGGAACAAGGGTAAAATTGTCTTTTAAAAAGAGAGGGTTTTATTGAAAAGTAATACAGAATCAAAAAGGATTTGGGGTTAAGTCCGGTGGGTTTGACCGAAGTCAAAAGGGTCACCTTTGATTTTGGTGAAGTTTGCGGATGAGTTACTTGTAGCGAGTACTAGGGTTTTGAATGTTTTTTCAGTGTTATAATTAAATGGTGGATAAATAATGGTTTTGATACTTAATTTTGAATCTAAGACTATACTTAATCTTGAATCTAATACGGATCGGGTCAAGTCCTCCACCCACCAACCAACCTTATGGATCGACCAACGTGGGTATGGTGGCACCCGATTTGCATGCAAATTAAACTGTTATTGGGTCGAAGACATGATATCCTCCGTTTTTCAGTGCATGAAGAGAGAAAGGAGAAAATCATGCATAAATTTTGGAGAAATTTTAACAATTAGTATCAAAGTAGTTTACCATTTTCCTGTCACATTTGGCATGCCAAAAGCGCATTAGCCAAATGCTCTAGCCTTAACCTAAAAGCTTCATTGTGTTCTCCGACGCGTCTTTTAAGTCTTCAGTATTCAAGTCGTATTTAACAATTTTCATTTTGCATTGAGTATACTCTAAGTTCCATAAACCAATATCTTCTTTTTTTTTCCATGTTCTCTAAGATTAATTAGTTTTTAATTACCATTCCTATATATTTGTAAGTTCCTTTTGGAGTGATACTAAGCATAAAATTGCTCTATACACGTCTCTCTCTTCTCATGAATTTCTTAGTGGTTAACCATATCGCATATGGTCTTTATCAATTTGTGGTTTCATTGATTCCTCAACATGCCTCCCAAAACATGTGCCACCCACTCGAAGAATTTTTGGCTCCGATGGTAGAAAACATCTTCAATCTCATATCCTTCACCTTCCTCAACACCGATAAATCTTAACCACTCAACCTACATCTCAATCCCAACTCGACATCATAGAACATGGGGTGCACCATATATTTAAAAAAAAAAAAAAAAAACAAAAAAAACAAACTACTTTGTTAAAATTGTAAGGAGAAAACGAGGGTTAGCATATGATACCCTATCAACCAAGTAGCTATGCCTATGAGTCAAACCCGACATACAACCATCATCCTCCAAAAAACAGCCTAAAAAGTACAAACTCAATCACAAATGTAACTCCCACATGACCCACCCACTACCTATGACAAATAAATGACATCCTCATAATTATTAAAATCGATCCTGACAACAAGTTTTGCTTTCTTTCCCCCAAATACCTTACTACTATGTGTCTTGTCCCTTAAAGCACTCTACATCAATTGTCATATTAATGGCCATCTAGTTAATGTCATTATTAATTCAAGATTTAAAAATATAACATCATTTAATCATGATATAAAAAACATCATTCAATCACTTTTGCATCCTTCTTCCACCTTTTGATCATCTTGAGCCTCTCCCTCCCCATGATGGTCGGAAGCGACTCTAACATCTATTGCTAATGTTTTGCCCCTGACATCATACTCCACCTAAAAACACATATTTCACCATACCCTTTTTTGCTCTTCTAGTTAAAGGGGAATAAATTGTTCTCGGTGTTGCATACCTCACATCTCGCGAACCCATACAAGCTAACTTCTTGATATTGCAACTCACCCACCAAGCAAATGGTCAATCGCTCACCTTACGCGGTGGACCCTCCTCATCCCAAGCTTTCATATGTACCATTAAATACCTCCTATAAAAACGTTAAAACCTCCATGCTTACTCTTTTGTTTCACAACCAACCAACAACATCGACCCTTCTTCCCATCCACATACACACACCTTCAATCTATTTTTTATTCACACGCTTACCAATTTTACCCACCCACTTCACTGTTACAATCATGCAATCGTGACCACCATATCCCTCTTATATCCAACTCTTCTATCATGAATGTTTTCCCATCTACCAAAACTAAAAAATAATGGGCCTTTATCACCGAGATGATCAAGAAGGAGATAGTTAAGCATATACATAATCCTTTTTCATCAAACTCCCTACTTGTGAAAAATAAAGATAGTATGTAGTGAAAATTTTGCCCTACATGTGCATTAATGGTGCAGTCCTTTCCCAAGAAGACAATTCCATATTTTAGCAATAATTATGCCCCTGCATATGCATTGCCTCCATTTATATTTAGGAATTATATGTTATTGTCGAGGAGATCAAAGAAATGGAGACAATACTTACTAGGTCATAAATTTTCGTGTTTTTATCGATCAAAGAAGTCTACGAAGTTTATTAACTCAAATTGTCCAATCCTCGGAATACCATTGGTACCCAACATGTATTACCACCGCAGCTAGTCACATAAACGAGTCTTTTATTACCTCACTTATAAAAAGATATTACCTACTTTGTTAACGAATGTGCCATTTTCCAACAAACTAAATACCTCACCCACAAACTATATGGCCTCCTACAACAACTCCCGATTCCAAACCAAGTTTGGAAGAAATATCTATAAACTTCATCACCAATATACTACTTTTAACTGAAAAAAAAATCACAAATTTGGATAATCGTCAGTTGTGTCACCAAACTTGCACACTTTTTAGTTCTACCCTCACCCCCAACTCATTGCATCATCTCTCGCTAACCTGTTTCTCCACCGTATATTTTCCGAAGACATATCCTACTCAAAGCCCATATTTTCCGATTGAGACCCAATATTCCTTAGTCGCTTTTGGAAAGAATTATTTGGTAAACTTGGGACACTACTCTTGCACTTTATCACATATCACCCTTAAATGTACGAGCAAACAAGAGTAATAAATTGTTGTTGACAGTCTTACTTATATTGCTTTACTTATGAAGAACCTCGAAGTGGAGTAAATCCATCTATTGGACGGGGTATCGGTATAACACGAACTACCATAGTGGTATTAAGATGACACCATTTCAATCCTTATACCGCTGACCCGCTCCAGCCAACATATATTACACACTTAGCGGCACTAAAGTAGCTTATGTTGAAACCACATTGGTTGAACACCAATGTCTCGTTGCTTTACTTAAAGAAACATTACGAAAAACACACCCAATGATGACAAATCAAGCTAACAAACATCGAATGGAAAAACAATTAGAGATTGGTGACTTAGTCTATTTTTGTTTATGTGTTTATCACCAAAATATCAATGCAAAAGTAAGACTTCCACAAGCCGAGTAGATGATTATTTGGACCATTCATGGTGCATGAATGCATTAGTAAGTTCACTTATCGCATATATCTTCCATTAAACTCAATAATTCACTCGATCTTCCATGTGTCTCTTTTATGACCTTGTAAGTCCAATCCACGTCGTTGGCGCTACCACTCTTTAATGCCAATATCAATCACCACCCCGTCGAACAACCAAAAAACATACCTAATAGTACTCACATATTGAAACAACATAGAGAAAAAATTTATCAAATGGAAATGTCAATACACCTTAGACCTAGGAAAACCAAAAGGATCATCACAAAAATTGTCTTTGATATTGAGGGCAAACTCCCTCTCGAAACGGAGGGTATTGATATAAATCTGACTATTGGATTAAGTCCCTTGCTCAACAACCTTGTGGATCGACCCATAGAGGTTGGTCGACGCTTTGCTTGCTTTGCAGGTTAAACCACTACCTAGCTCAATACTTTGGGCATGTTCGACACTGAGCGTTTGAGAACTTCTAGCTTCTAGCGTTTGACAAAATGTTTCGTTGTGAACAGAAAGTTTCGTTTGACACTACAAGTTTCTAGCGTTTAGTTTAAACAAAATGCTATAAATCCAAATGTTACATCACGTAGCGTTTAACAAAACGCTACCAACTACAAGTTACAAGCTACAAGCTACTTTTGCCGAACACACCCTTGATCTTCAGCATTTTCCAATGCACAAAGAGAGAAATAGAATAATCCGAAAACTTGGGAGAAATCTTAGCAACCATCGTCAACAAAGTAATTTACCATATTCCTTTGTGGATTTTCTTGTTCCCTAAACTAGCAACTAATTTTTCCTTGGTATCCTTTTGAATATAATGAATATGGTACAATCAAAATCTATACAAAATAAAAAGTAAAATAAAAATTTATTGTTTGTTACAAGAACGAGAAAGCATTCATATATCATCAAGGAGTATTATTGAAAAATATAAGAACTCGTTACTAAATAAGTACTCATCCCTTTAGATGTCGAAAACAATTATTTTTATATAATTTAAGTGAGTTGTTTATAATCATTATTCTTCGGTATAGCATAAATAAGTTATATTTATTTTAATTGATATGCAATAACATCTACTTACCATTTACCAAAGATAGCTACTTGATATTTCTTTTTACCGATACACCTAATAATCACAGCATATCAACAAATATATTCCAAAAATAATAATAATTTCAAACAAATATATGTCACAAAAAATAGTATACAATCGACAATGATATTCAGATCGATTGCATAAACTAAACAACAATTTTAAGTGATTATACTCGATCATACTTCAACATAAAATCGAATTTTTGCACATTAGTTTAATACTTATCAACCAAACCACATTAGAATAGTTAATTTAAATTTTAAAATGCATAAGAAGTGCTCGTTATAATTCCGTTTAATTCAATTAAACTATTTCCTAAATCAACATAAAACTTTCCATCTTAAAATTATTTCCATTTGTGAAATCGAATCCCGTCATGTGCTCAATCAAGAATCAATATAGACATGTTTTCCTATATCAAGGATTATTTTTTCCTTTGTGGAACAACTAGTTTCCGATATCAACGTCCAAGGAGAATTATTTCCTTTGTTGTCCTAATCCGCTTATCATTTTTCAAAACGAAGACCACCATTAATCTTCAAATGTTGCGTCTAAGCCGTATCTAGACTCCAAAAAAATTTGACAATCTTTTTTCTTTTTTTGAAAATTAAGTACAAATATACACATTTGAATGTTCATATGTGTGCATGTATGCACATTTAGTGTTTTTGTAACCTCCAATTTTGGGATGTTTCAATATTCAGGAAGACGGACTTAATTTGATCATGTGAAGATCTCGGGCTTTTACGGTTGAAGTTTGTACCTTAAAGGAATGAGGTTTTAGGTTAAGAATATAAGATTTTAGATATAAGGTTGATTTGGGGTTAGAATGCAATTTGGGCTTAAGTTGATTTGGGCCTTGTTGGACCAGGCCCATCATGACACGACACATAGGCTGTCATGGTGTGATTTTCGTTGCAGTGCAAGCTCATGTGTTTAGGATTTACTTTGTATTTAAGGGCATGATCACTTGGAATTAGGTCATTCATCAGCTTCCAACTTCTCGAAACGTTCCTTACCCTAACCTCCATGCTTGAGTTTTGAGTGTTTAAGTCCCTTTTGATAAAGCTTGATGGTGAAGGAAGTCTCTCTCGGTGCAAGAAAACTGGAACATCGTACAAGAATGGGTATTATCTTGTCGACGGGATCTATCTGGAGCGTTCTTATTTTATGATGTCATTGTTTTGTCCAAATGATCGCAAAAGGTTGAAGTTTAAGAGAGCTCAAGAGAAGGCGAGAAAGGATGTTGAACGAGCACTTGGGGCTTTGAAAAAACGTTAACATATTCTTAAATATCTCGCGTCTTATTTGGAGGAAAAGAAAATGAGTGAGGTGATGTATACTTGTATCATATTGCATAATATGATTCTTGAAGACGAAGGAAATGCAATATGTGAGTATAACGAAAACGAGATCGTTCCACTGACACAAGCTTTTGAGGTTGGAAGCGCGGAGTACCTAGCGAGGAGGGCAATAATTCATGATGTTGAGACGCATCATGTTCTTCGTAGGGACTTGATCGGACATATTTGAAACGTCCACCACATCGATCTTAACGCAGAACCGATCGACGATTTGGAAGCTCAATTTTCCAATGAATATTTCCTTTAGGTCTATCTACGTTTGGTAACTTAGATTCTATGTTTTTTTATTTTAAATTCTAAGTTTTTTTTTTCGGTGTGTTTGTTGTATTTTTCTTTGAATTTTAATGAAACTGTAGTTTTAAATTACGTTAGTTAAATTGATTATTTTTAATATAATTTTTTTTTAAAAGTTGGCAAATGTGACAACTCACGTCATGAAAATGACAATTGTTGCAAATAGTGTGGCAAATATGATGTGACACTGATGTGGACCGTAACAAGAGTGACACTACACCCACCAGCCGCCTTAGAGGGTGCGAGTTGTCGTTTTTGCCATGCTAATTTTTTTTACTAAAATTAATTATACATGCAATAAATTTAAAGTTGGCTTGTCTAGAGTAGCAAGTTTATATAAAAAAATAATCGACTCAAACAAATTATTTTTATAAAAACTTAAATTTCATCAACTTGAAAAAGTTACAACACTTAAAAAAATACAACATAGAAAAAAACACAAGACACTTCAAATTAAATAAATACAACACAGTTTAAATTAAAATAAAACATAAGACACTTAAACTTAAAATAAGCTTCAAATTAAAATAACACACAAGACAACTTCATTCAAAATATTTTATTAGGGTATATTTGGTGCAGAAAATTAGGAGTAGAGAAATAGAATCTATTCCACTTCTCTTGTTTCGTTAACATTTAAAAGGAAGTGAAAAGGAAATAATTCAATTCCATTTACACTTAATCAATTCTCCTATTTTTATAAAGAAATGGTGAGAAAAAAAAACGGAGAATTGAAAGTGTCCTGACTTCGAAACTCGTTGAGTACGCTTCCCATTTTTTGTCCGTGATTATTTTCCTCTCCTAAGAAGTCGATTTCAGGTTCACGCTTCCACAGAGATCGACGACTTCATCATTTGTTTCTTTATCTAGGTTTTTTGATGGGTCGATGTGCAAACCTGAATTCCAATCACTGTAATTTCTTGATTTCTACTTTAAACGAGTGATGATTATTGGTCAATTAATTATGTTTATTATTGGTCAATACATAATAGTATGGGTCTTGTTTACCAATTGAATGAATTTGCTTCTTGTTTCTTGAACCCATTTTGTTTCCTTATTCATGAATAATTCATGTTTCATTGTACAGCCATAAAGAAGAGAAGTACAAGTCAATGAAGCTATATATGCATTTTGACATTGTTTAGTGTGTTTTATGTGTCTGTATTTGTTGGCATGTTGATGAAGCTTTATTGTGTATACTTATGTATGTTATTTGTTTGATAATTAGATTTCAAGTAATATATTAGTTTTTTTGATGTTTTTTTTTTTCAGTATTTTGTAGAATTTTTGCCCAACTTTGAGCAACCATAAAATCTTCATACGAGGTCGGAATGTGATGTTTTTTTTCCATATTATAGTCCTTTGTCTTGGCATCATTTTAGATTTAAAAAATAGCTTATTTGATTAAGAATTGTCTGACTTATACAACCCTAAACATGGGATGTTGAAGCTGTTGATTCCGTTTCATCATTTTGTAGATTTTTTATCTAACTTTGAACAACCATAAAATCCTCATACGAGTTTAGAATGAGCTGATGTTTTTCCTAGATTGTAGTCCTTACCTTAGCTTCATTTTGGACTCATAAAACAGTTTATTTGGTTAAGAAATGGTTAACTTACCCAACCCTAAACAAGGGTTGTTAGAGTTGTTTGTTTTCTGTTTTATGCATATTTTTAAGTAAGCTAATTGTTAAAATGAAAAAGTTTAAACATAAAAAATGCATAATTTGACAAATTCAGATATAATTCATAATTGTATTATTATAAAAAAGATATTGTTTGAAATGGAATAAACATAGTAAAAAACACTCATTTCCAATTCATTGCTTAATGCAACCAAACAAGAGAAATGATTTTCAAAAACATTTCTTAAGTGAATTCTATGTTGTACCAAACAAGGGAATTATTTCTCTTTCATTAGATTAATTATCTTTCTCTGCATTTCCATTATCTACTGCAATTTCATTTCCTTGTACCAAACGTGACCTTACTTTCTACATGGAAAGTTCGAAGAGCATTAGCGAACAATATTTCATCATTTTCATCATCTGTTGAATTACGCCTCAGCCTACTATACATGGTGTGAAATTGTACTACCACTACGTTTGTTGATCTTTATTTGGCGAAGATTTGATCCTTACTTCGTTGGCTCCCTTCAGCTGCTTTGCGGTTGTACCATTGGGTGATCTTACTCTTCTCTGATGTAGGTAGTTGATGTGATTTGGATATTCATTTACATTGACTCATGTGCGAGCCAAAATTATCTCTTCCTCTTTGCTCCATATATGAACCATTTTGAAAGATGAAGAAGGTTAGAAGATGACAGAAAATATAAAAGGTTAGGAGAATTGAATGATAAGGTTTGAATGTGGTGAAAAATGAAGAATGATGTTGGTATTTATAGTAGATGATGGAAGGTTTAAAATTTGAAAAATTGAAAAAAAAACGTCTATATTTCGAAAATGTTTTTTTTTCTTTTTTTATTTTTATTTTTATTTTTACTTTTGAAAAATTGGGTATTTTTGGATAGACTATGAATGTAGTTTTCAAAAGAATTGACTTTACCATACAAAAAGACTTAGTGGCACAACTTGTTATCCGTTTGTCTTCTCACTTGTTGTACGATGATAACTAAGATTTATTGTCTTTAATATAAAAATAGCAAACACATACACACATAACGTTTTCTTTCTCATCGTATACCTTCACCGAGTTTAGCCACCGAACTTGGCATGCCGAGTTGGTGGTGCCGTGTTTATCAAGGCTAACTCGGACATGCCGAGCCTCGCCATAGCCCACTATAAGCCTTAGAATTGTATCCTCTATGACTAAAACTATTTTTTTACACCAATTTTGATTTTGTGATATTTCTCTCAACCTAAGGAATAGGTTAATACTATCAAGCTCTATTTTGATTGTGACTGTTTTTTTTTTTAATTTTTACCATAAAAAACTTTAAAAAAATTCTTGATAACAAATCATGATTTTCGTAAAACTTGAACAATTATAGTACGAAGAACAATTTCACAATATGGAAAGTACATTTTGCAATTCTAAATTATTATGAACTAAATGTAAGACCCGTATATTATACGGGTTGATTAAAAAAACATTAAAATGTAAACATAAAATGATTTTTAATGTATAATTTTAAAATAAGAAAGGAAAACATGTATTTAATGCAATTTAATATCATATATATGATATTTAATACTTTAATATTTTACATATATATTTAATACTTTACATATATAACTATATGACTTTAATTTTAAATATTCAAACAAACCAAAAATTGACAAGTGGATAATATTTATTTCAAAAATACTACAAAATGACAAGTGTCAAAACTTATGAGAGATTGACATGTGTTAAAAAAAAAAAAACTTTCATTTATTAAGGAGGATTTTGGTTTTTTAAAACACTCAGTAGATTAATGTGCTAATATTTGGGTCTCCTTATATATATTTTGGGGGCATTCATTCTCTTTGTTTAGTCTATGTTTTGTTGTTTACATTTTCGGTTTTTAAACTCTTTGTATCATCTAAAAGTCAGAGAAAACTTCCCATGAATTGGAATTCCATTGCTCAACAGATTAAATACTATTACATGGGTATGAGACCAATGGGCGGTCGTATGCAATACAATAGTCTAAATAAAGGCTTATACAAATACTGATATACATGGAAACATATATTGACTAATATCATCGTCCAGTTTTCCGTTAGCTTTTAGTTTGTCTATTATTTGTTTGCCATTCATAGAAAAAGTAACACAAATAATGATAGGCCAAACGGTCGTTATGTATGTATAGAATTCATTAAATAACTTATAACTTCCTTTTAATTCAATTAATATAGTCAATATTATATACAGACCATATCAAATATGACAATAATGAATAATAGGTTAAAGAAACAAGTTAAATGACCTTCGAAGAGCAATTAATGTCATATTCGATCACTTAATTTTGGACTTTATACTCAGTATAATCATTCTTGATTTACATTTTAAAAAATCATTTAACTTGATAATTTTTTCTAAAATAGTCGCTATAACCAGTCATACCCAGGGGCAGACACATAAATACATATTAGGTGTTATTAGGACGAAATAAATGTTGCCGATACATGAAAAATAAATAAAAATATCGAAAAATCGAAAAATTTTCTACTGCAGACAAAAAAAATAAGTGTTGCCAGTGCCACACTGGGAACCCTCTAGAACCGCCCCTGGTTATACCCCCATTATCGATAATTCTTTTTAGGGTTAAGATCATAATTGATCACTTAGGTTTTGTGTTTATTTGGTCACTTAACTTTTGGATGAGAATTAAGGAGTTTGGTACAATCGGTCATAGTGATCATTTGGGACAAAACTATCAACTTAAATGACTTTTAAAACTCAAACTAAATTAAGTGACCTAACAAGCATAAACCTAAAAGTTAAGTGAATAAATATAACCTTAACCCTTTAAAGAAAATATCAAAATGAGATTGTGTTCGGGTTTTCTCTCGGTGAAACATTTATACTACATGTAACAGCCCGGAATTTCAAATATTGATATAATTATGATTTTGGGGGTGTTTTAAGAGGGGACTCGGCGAGTTGGAGCCTAGACTCGCCGAGTAGGATCGCAGACTTGGTCGCGGGTTCGCGACTGGACTCGACGAGTCCGATATGGACTCGGCGAGTCTACGCTGTTTAGCGAAAACCCTAACCGTTCAGGTTTGGGTCGTATATAACGCACTATATGCCGTCATTGCCCGTCTTTTAGTCGACTGAGAAGAACCCTAAGCGGCTGTGGGCATCTAGAGCAAGATTGAAGGCCATTGGTGACTTGAAGAAATTGTGGTGCAAGGAGAAGAAGAGTCTTGGCTAAAGGAACTGCAAGGGATTCGAGTTCTGAGGTTTGGGGACACCGAGAGTGCGTTATTCAGGTAATATTCGGATCATTTCTGTTATATTGATGTGTGCATGGATCTAGGGTTTATGGAACCCATTTGGTGATTAGATGGATTATTACCTTGTTACCCAAACGAATATAACCCTGTATTAGGACCTTTAGAGGTCCAGAAGGTCCCATGCTTGGGTATTTCGGAACCATACTTATCCAGGATGCAGTTTGAGCGGTTGCATGGCATGGACTCGCCGAGTTCGATGATCAGACTCGGCGAGTAGCTTGAAGATTAACTGGGACTCGTCGAGTTGTTCTTCAGACTCGGCGAGTTGAGTCGGGGTGGCCCCGCGATTCTTCCAGGAGGAACTCGTCGAGTAAAAAGGGGATACTCGACGTGTAGAAAGGGTGTCTTAAGGAATCGGTGAGTTAAGGGCGAGTGGACTCAGAGTCGTTGAACTCGGCGAGTCTTGGGGTGACTCGGCGAGTTAGGTCGCGGGTTGAGTGAAGTTCTGAGTATGGGGACTCGGCGAGTCATAGGGTTGACTCGGCGAGTAGGGTTAGTTAGGGGTTGACTTTGACCTTGTCTTTGACCAAGGATTTACCAGTGGTTCCAGGGGTATTTTGGTAATTGTTGTTATTGTCTGAGTTCAGTGCATTGGTGACTGTCCAGAGGTGGAGATCGTATCAGTGATCGGAGCAGCTTGAGCTATCTGTTCAGTCGGCAGTTTCGAGGTGAGTTATCCTCACTATATCGCTAGGGTTTATGGCGCCAAGGCCGACCCTTTTTATCGGATGGAAATCCGGGTAGTTGTCATTACATGTTATGGGCCGGAAGGCATTGCTATGTGGACCGGAAGGTCATGGCCTGGAAAGGTGTATTTATGCATTTAGTATGTTGACTGATTCATAGGGTAATGTTATGCTAGTGACCGGCTAGACCGGTATCTTGTTAGAGTAATGCTATGATATGTAATCTGTTGATCGATTGTTGTCTATGAACTGCTATATGATTATTCGTTATGTTATATATGCATTTTATGCTTATGGGCCGGAAGGCAATATATGTTATGGGCCGGAAGGCGATTATATTGTGTGATGGACCGGAAGGTCGGCGTGGGTAGGACCGGAAGGTTTACCCAGCAGGGACGGAAGTCCCCTGAGACACATGGACCGGAAGGTCAGGGCCTGGAAAGGCGTATATGTGGTTGGTATTCTGGGGGTATCTCACTAAGCTTTCGGGCTTACAGTTGTGGTTTTATGTTTCAGGTTCTCAAGAGTCTGTGGCAAGGCAAATGCGTGATCGTACTGTTCCTCGCGTTGGTGTTTTATGATATGAACCTGGGAAATTTACTCTGTTAAATAATGTATTGAAAACCTTTTTGTAACAATGTTTATAAAATGGGTGATTTTGAAAATTTTAATTGTTTTGAAATTTTGGATGTTACACTACATCTATTTGGACTTTGAATATTTTACATAAAAATATTTGCAACATCTAGAAGACTACAAAAACCAATGAGTAAATTACTATAGGGTAATGAACTCTTATGTTTGTTTATATTTCGTCAATTTCTTTCTTTTTTGTACAAAATATTCTAGTAAACAGTCATTTTGTGTTCAATACATATCCTTACAACCGACAATAACCTGTATTGTCGGTTTCATAATATATTCCATGGAAGTTTGAAAAAAAATATGAACTTTTTTAAGCCATTATGCCAACTTTCATTAATCCAAAATACATTTGACACTATTAATAGCCATTTCATAACTGCTAACTGTCATTGATTCCTAGCCTAAAACATTAAACTAGATTAACTATAAACATAACAAACAACACAAAGATTATTTATTTGAAAGTGAGCAACTTCCATTTTGGTGACATTATGGATATTAATGAGACTAAACAGAGAGGAATTAGCATCCCCCTTTACCACTCTTGAATTCACTACTCCCCATCCCTTGTGCCTTTACCTCGACCTGAAGTTCTTTCATTTCCCAGTCTCGACCTCATCCCTTAATTCCTCTCGACCTCATCCCTTAATTCTAATATCACCTCCACTAGTATCTTTGTTTCTCCTCTTTGGCTCGAAATCCCCCATTTAACCTCCATTACCCTATTTTTCACTGGTTTGTTTGTTTAACCTTACATATTAGACTAACTATTCAAACATATAACATATATTACATAATGGATACTCTAACTTTAATATTTATTTTAATACATAAAAACATTTAAAATAGGATAAATATTTCAGTGGATGGGTTATTTGGGACGAGGCTTATCGCCCCCACACTCGCCATGAAAAACTAAATGGGAAACCCACCCCGAACTCAAAATCATTGTAAAAATACCCTCATAAGGATACAAAGTCTCGTAGGGTGAGAGTCCCATGAGGGTTTGTGACACTCCTAAGTGACTTCAATTGTTCTCTAACAACCAAAGCTTTGTGGTCCATCTTCATCTTGTATATATTCATCTCATGTTCCAATGCAACAAATTTTAAGATAAATCACAAGCTTCCATTTCATATATCTTCCTTTACTTGAATTTCTTGGTTGAACCTTCTAGATCGACTCACCCCCAAAAAAATTCCTTTGAGTCTTGAAAAACAAATAAAATGGTTAAAGAATGATCATAAAAACAAAAGGGCATAACTTGGTTTACCATGGAGTTAGGGCACACTCTAAACCTTCTTCCATGGTTGTTTCTGTCCAAGATGTCCTCCAACGAGAAGGTAACCCACAATCTCAAGTAAGGAAGACGGTGAATAAAGACCTTACATAACAAATTCTCTCAAATATCAACTAGGCTTTAACCCACAGTAACTAATCCTAAGTATATTTTTTTGAACACAAAATGTCTGTTTATTGGTAATGGTGTACAAAAAAAGTGTACAGAAAAAAAAAAAAAGACTAAATATAAATAAAAATGATATTTGTTACCCTAGAAGGTCATTTTCTAAAATTAAACATGGGGTTTATTTTTATTTTTATTTAATCGTCAACAAGCCATACGTTTGTGCTTGTAGACATCACCTAGGAATATTTGATGTAATAATTGATTAATTCTGATATTGTTCCTATTTTGTCACTTTACCTGAGAAAGAGCTGTTCAAAGTGTATAATAAATCCAATTTATGTCCAATAATAAACCCACTCTGATAGGATTGGTTACTTTATCCATTTATGATACTTTGGCCCATTGAAGCCCATTGGATAGTTTCAACTTCAAGAATGCCATATTGTCATACGAGTTATACATCACCCCAAAATTAAAAATCCATCTTCCAATCCTTACAACAAATGCTAGCATTTATAGAAAAACCATGTTTAAAGACTTTTTAAGGGTTAACATAAGAATTAATATTTTTTATGATAACATATAATATTAAATTTTCAAACTTCCTTCTTAAAGCATTATGCTCCAAGATTATACGAGGCATATCAGTGTGTAACCTTTTAATTTGAAATTTGACAGCATGGCCTAGCTTAATGAGTTCTTTTTGCAATGTCACCTTCCACCTAGGATATCTTATTGACATGGCAAAAAGAGGCCTAGAAAAAATATTTACCTAAATTTCACCTTATTATTGCATCTATCTCTAACTTTTCCTTATTATGACATTGTGCATTCATTTTTATTTTTTTTGAGATTTTATTTTAAAAATAAATAAATAAACGAGTCCATATTTATTGGTTTGGTTTATCTCAATTCATGGTTCTTCACATTTAAAATTCTTTAAGCAAATAAATGAGGATGGTTTGATTAATCAAAAGTCAAAACCAATCATTCGTGAGAAACAATGAAAACTCGGCCTAATATAAGAAAATTTGAATCAACCACTACTTACCAGTGATAAAAGCTCATCTTCATATTAGAATTTGAGCTAATGATGTCACTTTTAAGTGAGCTATCAAACTTCGAGATAGAACGAAAGGATTTTCTTGAAATAGTTGGCTTCTAAGGGTCTCTAGATTCTATATATCTTGCAAGCATTGCTCATGAATTAGTAATAATAAAAAAAGCCAATATAGGACTTAGATATTATATTGTTTTTTATTTAAAAATGGCTCATGAATTATTAATAATAAAAAAGGCCAAAAAAGAAACCACTGAATATTACTTTAGGTTAAAAGGAAATAATAATAATAATATTTTATTATTTTTTTTAGCATCACACTTTTTATTTGCTATTATACCTTTATATATCTATAGTTCCTCATGTTATGTTTGGCATGTCATATTTGGATTACAAGCTAATTATTTTTCTAGTTTCACGTTGTTAAAATAAAAATCACTTTATTAGTTAGTTTTTCTAAAAAGCTACTCATGGTAGTTTTTTTAACAAATTTATTGAGCTTTATTTATTTATTTATTTAAAAAAAAGTTCCAAATATACGATCTATTAATTATTAAAAAAATCAAACTTTTACATACATTTTTTTTTATAATTTTATATATTTCAGTTAACTTATTAATTAATTCTATTAAACATCATTTTTTATTAGCTGGTCCACAAAATATAATCTTATTAAGAATTTGTATTTTGATAAATCTACTCGTAACAAGGACTCATTATACCATCCACCAACCCTCAAGATAACTTCCATCATCACATCCCAAGAGCATCTTGTATGAGTTGCAAATGGAGGTCCGTCCCAAAAGGTGAGCGATAGGGACGACGGTCTAAAGCCCATCTTTTAAAGAGACCTCAATTTTTTATGGAAACAATTATATTTGGAAGATAGTATAAGTAATTTTCTTTCAATTATTGAATGATTATAAAAAACTTGATCACATTTGTGTAGTTTAAAGGTCCATAGTTTTCTCTCCGGCCCAAAATATATTTGGAACGGCCATATGTACATATTGCTCACTTTGTGAGGGCTGGCTAAAGAAAAACATAGTCAAATCTATAATGGAGTTTAAACTTAGAATATATGGTTGCTGAAATTCGAATACATGTTTGTTTATGCTAGGAATCCCCATAAAATTAGCAATGCTATACAGTCAGGGTACTTAAACATCATGTCAACAAAGTTACAGTAGAAAAATTAGCTACATCTTAAGCCGATAATCCAATTGTAGTTTTGTATAATGAGTAAAATTTTCAAGTTGTAGTATTTTAATAAGATATTTAGTTAATCTACAATGTTAAAGAAAAACAAAAACACATTGTTCATTCTTGCGTTTAATCTACTTTTTAATGTTATTTAAGCACACGGCAAAAGCACACAAGTATTGCTTCACACACACACATTAAAAAAAAAAAACTTTATGTTATTTGATAATAGATCTTAAAGTTATTAAAAGTCCTTTACATATGCGCAAGTGAAATACAAAAAGTAAATTTGTTTCCCATGACCCTAACTTTAGTTTATAGAAACTTTTCATTAGGTTGCTCGCAACTCCCCCATGTCAAAGCTTATCCACATTGTAGTACCAATTATAGATTTAAAGTACCAAAATTACCCTTGAGAGCATCACATATGCAAGCTACCAAACTATCATAACCAAACAAGGTGCCCACTAGGGACCTCAACATGGGGGATACTAGAAAGAGAATGTCTTTTGTAAGTACACCTATGACATAACATTTTCATTATCTATATATCACATACTATATATATCTCAACATGAATTATATATTTTAAAATGGTAACCACAAATATGTTCTCTAAACTATGTAGATGTGGTAGAATAAGCAGATGGAATACAAATAATTCCTAGTATAAATTGAATGGGCTTGTCTATATTTTTAGTATTATTGATAATTATTAATATATAAAATAAGATAATTTTATTTCAATGATACTATCATTTTACAATAATTTTCTTAAAACCACATGATTTTATGTTGAAATTTAACAAGATGCTAAAGCGAAAAAATATATATTATAGGAATAGTTTGTTATGATTAGACCTGTAAATGAAGCAGGTTTAGAGCGAATCAACATTGATCCAAACATTTTTACCAAATTTTAAAATATGATCCAAACTCGCTCCATAACCCGCAGAGTTTTGAATAATTAAACACATACTTTTATTCACCGAATCAACAAATATCAAAATCCACCCCGTAACTCGTAGGTTTTTTTTGAATAAGCAGACACATTTCACTTGATTCTTAAAATAACATTTCTTAAATAAAAAAATGTCTTTTATAACTTTATACTTAAAATAACATTTCTTAAATAAAACAAATGTCGCTTTAGAAAATGCATTACATGCGGAGGAATTTCGTTGGAAATTAAAATCATTATTGGAGCAACTTCCGATCCATTCTTGATTGTTAATTGCAGTGATAGAGAATAGTGATTATAAACCTTATTCCAACTGATAGATGCTTTTATTGATTTATAAATGGCATTGACGATTGCTTGATGAAATATAAATAGAATGGCATCATGAATCTTGGCAGAAAACTAGAAGTCTAATGTCAACTCCTCGAGCCTTAGGTAAACATGGTTTGGCCTTTGGAGTTTCGATTAGAATAAAAAATAAATGATAAAAAGTATCAAATATGAATGTAAAATTCGAAAATTTATACGGGGCATGTTATAAATGGAGTGGATCAGTGATGATATATACTCAACCCTTTTAATAAAAGACTTAGTGGGTACGGATCATTAACGAGAAAACGAATAAAAAACTATGTTCTAAACCCAAATAATTTGTAATACCCTAACTTTCAGGTATTGATTTTATAGCTTTATTTACATCTTAAAGGGTCTACTCGACGATTCGGATGCCCTGACTCGTCAAGTAGAAAGGAAATCAGCTGCGTGTTTTAATTGGCCAACTCGACGAGTTGGAGGACACGACTCGACGAGTTGGAGCTGGTGGATGAAACCCTAATTTCCAGTGTATTGCACCCTATTTAAAGGGTCATTAACCTCCCTTACAGCCCCCCTTGAGCCTAGAAACCCTAATTTATGTTTACTCTTTATTTTGTGTGTTTTAAGCTTGGAAGGTAGATCTTGTTGCAAGGAGCTTGAAGATCAAGAAGTTTGAGGCAAGGAACATGTGTGGATCTGATTCTACCCTAATTTAGCATCATTTGAAGGTATCAAGTTGTTACCTTGATCTCTATCTAGATAGACCCTTCTATATTTGAGTTTTGGGGCCATTTTAGCATGTTGGTGTTTCATTTTGGGTGATGAACCAAGATATGAAGTTGCAACTTCAGATCTAGGCTCATCTTGGTCCTTATAATCATAAAGTTCCAGCCTTTAGCATGATAGTGCATTTCCCTTGCCTATAATCTCTTCTTTAGCTTGGTTTTGGCTCTAAAGACCTTGCATGAGTGTAAAGTTTGTAACTTTACGTGATAAACATGCCTTGGGAAGCTTGATCCGCAATATGGAGCTTTGTAGTAGCTTAAAATCGTTTGGATGGAGAAAGGACTGAAGGGAGTTGATGAGTTGCATGGCCAAATCGGCGAGTCCGATGAAGATTGTCGTGCAAGGATTTCTGCATGGACTCGGCGAATCGGTAGGATGATTCGGCGAGTCAGCTAGGGTTTTCCCAACATTTAGACCTGCATGAACTCGACGAGTTGCAGGGAAACTCGACAAGTCAACGAGGGATTTCATGACTTCTCGAGTTCAAGAAGGACTCGACGAGTCGGTGAACTGCACTCGACGAGTCGGGTCAACATGGACTGTTGACCTTGACCATTGACTTGGAATTTGACCAAGGGTTGACTAGTTGACTTCTGGGGTATTTTAGTGAATTGGAAATTTATGAAACGGTCATATGGTAAATATAGGTGGTGGAGTTCGTGGCAGTGGTTCGAGAGTCTGAGATCGTCACTTCGATTCTACAATTGAGAGGTGAGTTTTCCTCATTACACTCAAGGGTCTAAGGCACAAAGGCCAGCCCTTTTGGATTGTTATCCTGATATGTTATATGCTCGAGTATTGTTATGATCCGTTAGATCAGTATCCTGGTAGATAGGATGTTATATGTTGTTATGATCCATTAGATCAGTATCCTTGTAGATAGGATGTTATATGTTGTTATGATCCGTTAGATCAGTATCTTGGTAGATAGGATGTTATATGTTGTTATGATCCGTTAGATCAGTATCCTGGTAGATAGGATGTTATATGTTGTTATGATCCGTTAGATCAGTATCCTGGTAGATAGTGTTGGATTAGTGTCTAAGTCCATAACTATTTTGGTATGTACTTGACCCGATGGTGCATGGTCCTTTTGGGTTGCCTTCACCAAAGCAACTTGATTGGAGAAATAAATAGAAAGAGAGGATAATATGATTTATTAATATGTTATAAGAATAATATATTAAAGGAGAAATCATATTTGTTTAATTAATATTGGTTGATAATTAATTAAGAATTAGTTTTGTGATCAAATGTAATTAATTAAACTATAGGGGCTGAATTGTAATTATGTGATAGTTACAAAATAAGGTAAGGATTATCTTATAAGTATGGTGAACGAATTTAAGGTTGGAAAGCCTTAGAATTCGAGTATGATAAGGATTCAAGGATTATCTTATTGGTTGCTTAATGGATAATCAACTAGATAAGGATAATGATTGAAACCCTATCTCTACACCTATATAAACACCCCTAGGGTTATGAATTCGTGTATCCCTTCCCAAGAGGTCCTAAGGACGAATTCTAACCTCCCTCCTCTCTCCTTATACCTTCTCCACTTGCTTATGGTGTTTGTGAGCCATTAGAGGAGTGACACTTGTGACTCTCTGCTTTCCAAGGTCAATTCAAGGAGGAATTGGATTGTTATTGCTATATAACAATCAAGGTATGTTCTTAAACCTATTTACATGTGAATTCTGATTTCCATATGCTAGAATTAGGGTTCAAGTCTTGGATTCAAAGTATGTACAATAGAGAAACCTAGATCCGAGCTTTAGGGTTTGTATGAGCACATAGGATGTCTTATGACCAAAACCCATCAGTGGTATCAGAGCCTTGATTGGTTTCTATTGTATTGATGCTTGTTGTAACTGAAAAATTCGATTTTTTGCATTCTGGAGGCTAGACTCGCCGAGTCCATGGCTGAACTCGCCGAGTCCAAGGTGACTCGACGAGTCCAAGGCTGACTCGACGAGTCAACTCGTCAGAAGGAGGGTACTTCGGGATTTCTTGCTGTTTTTGCTTATGGATAATTACCTTATCATGTTAGATTAATATTAATCCGATTATATGATATATTTGACTATATTTTTAATCTAATTGAAGATATTTATCAATTAATAGGATAATTGTTTCCTTATAAGATAATTGATTAATTATTTTAAGTAAATTGATAAATTATTTTGCAAGAAATCATCAAATATGGATAATTATGTGATTAAATGTTAATTTGAATTATTTGTTATTTGATCCTTGTTGTTGTGAAAAGTTTCATATTTGGCCCTTTAGGTTTTATAGTTTAAATTTGAACCCCAAAAGTTTTGTTGTTTTGAAATTTAAATAGTTGAAACCCTAATGCTTTGAAAAAGATTTCAAAACTTGCCCTCAAGGTTTGGAATTTAAATTTTGATTAAATAGTTTAATTTTGATGCATATTTAAATTCTAATCCCTAATGTGTTGAAATGTTTCAAAACTTGCCCTCAAGTTTTGGAATTTAAAAGTTGATTAAAAGTTAATTAGGAATGTTAAATTCTAAAACACTAGTTTTGAAAAAGTTCAAATACACCCTTATGGTTTTATTAATTAATTAAGGTGTATAATTAAAAGAAGTTTAATAAATCCATAAAAGTTTAGGTTTACAATTTAAGTGAATTAAAAGTATAATTGTTAAATTGAACCACCTAATATTTTAAAAGTATAAAATACACCCTATACTATATATAACATTAAAAGTCTAACATTATATATATGTATGAGTAAAAGTCAGTCTTACCGTTAGTAGGCCTCATTCACGAAGCTGGTCTATAAGGGGTGTTTAAGGAAATTGCCTATAAAATGGCGATTGAATGGGTATCCACTCTTACCCACCGCACTCTTGACTAGTGGAGGGTCGTTAGCCGAACGGGTAGGATAGGACGAAACCTTCCATTATAAGTATAATGAATTATCAAGTAACTAAATGTTTTATAAAATTCCCAATCTTAGTTACTTAGGCAAAAGTGAATTGATGCAATTCCATGAAATTACACTTTGTGCCCTTGCGAAGACGTTAGTGGAGCGTGTGTGGTTAACCGGCACACTAAATGGGTCTTAGCAAAGGTAGCAAAGGGTGACTCAATGTTTGTCATAGTTCGGTGGAGCGTGTGTGGTTTACCGGCACATCGAATAGGTGACTGTAACGTGTGAGGGCACCATGTAGTTTGCATGGTTATTCACACCCGCTTTGTGATCCTCGGCATCCCAGTCACAAACTAGAGGGGCATATCGAGATTTAAACATGCCATTGAAATGTTTAATGAATCTCAAAGGATCTAGGAGTTTTCATAGATTTAAAACTTAAAAATAATTTTCGTTTATCATGGTGGAAATTAGTGAATCATCATTCACTTACCTTCAAATATTCTGCAATTAGGGTTACGGCATCCCTCTCCCGAGTTGTAGAATATTGTGTTGGGTCCTAGCCTTGGAATTTCATTTGGGTGATTTACCAAGGACTTAATCTATCAACTAACTTGAATTCGTTTTCTCCCGTTTTGTAGATGTCAAAGTTCGACAACTATGGTATTCCCAAATCCCGTGGAACAAGCTTTCCACATGAAGATGATATTCCACGATTCGATCGAGGATCAAGAAATCATGCTTCACTTCCTCCTCCTCCTCCAATTATTCTCCCTAACCCACAAGATTGTAAAATTGAAAGGTTCAATATCACTCAAGCCCTTTTGGCAAGTAAACATAAAGAAGGAAAGTCGGTGTGTGCACACGTCCTAGGGATGAAGTCGCACATTGATAGACATGGGATCCGTTGTTAGTGAAGAGATAGCTGTTGATTGGGTTCTTCAGTCACTTCCCAACTCATATAGTGAGTTCGTAAGAGAGTACTATATGACGAACCACAACATAGATCTCACCTATATGCTTATTGTTGCCGAATCAGCAATGGTTTGGCGCAATAGAAAAGCAAGGTTGATTGGTGAATCTGCCTTCAAGAACTCTATGGATATAGACAATGGCAATGAAAGACATGCAATGATCGAAAAGTTTGATCATAAGAGAAAGGCGATGTCTGAAGTAGTTCTATGTGTTGTTCCAAAAGAGTCAATTTGCTTTTATTGCCAAGAGAAGGGGCATTGGAGACGAAGTTGCCTTAATTACCTAAGAGATCTAGGAGATGGGAGAGTCAAAGGTATGACTGCGCTTTAGGTAAAAATCCACTATCTAACTCCATTAAGTTCCTACTCATTGATTCTTGATACATGATGTAATAAGATTACATTTGAATGTTTTACAGGATCGGTGAAAAGAAAGGAAGCTTGGTGAAAGAGCAAGATGAATCTAATCACAAGGAATGGATCTTGATCGCATGGACTTGAAGATTAGATTTTGATCTTAGATAGTTATGATAGAGTTGTTAGAAAATTTTCTTATGAAATACATAGTTTTCAATGGATTTTGCATTGTAAAGACATATGTTTTCCGCTGCTTTTATAAATAAAATAAAATTTTTGTTTGACTTATTTATTTATTTATTTCCTTGCAATGAAATCATTATGAAAATTGGTGTTTGCATATTTCTACAACAAATGGATATGATTCTTATTTATGTTATTTATGGAAATGTCAAGAATTTACCAAATAGGGAAAGTTTCTCATCGCCCAAAGTTTCAATTGGACAGAAATTTGGAATCACGCAACTTGGTTGCATGATGAATGAGAAATTCATATTTGGAAATTAGACCAATTCGTTGACAAAGTGTCAAGTGAAGGACTAGGAGATCAAGTACACAAAGTAGTGTGTTGATCAAGTTCACCATAAGAATAACAAAGATATTCATCATGATTTACTAAAGGCTTAGTAAATATGATTATACTTACAAGATTAAGTGTAATTCTGAATTGATTAAAGGGTTTAGATCAATAGCAGAACGAATAAGAAGAATCAAGTAGGCAGAAAGATAAAAGTTTCTCCATTCTGAGAAGATGGGAGAGTACCTTTTATGCTTTATGATAGGTCTTAATGATTAAGAACCATATCTCAATTGATCCTCTAAGTGAGTCTTAGTACAATTGTATGTCTAAGAAGAGGAATCAAGAATTGAAGAAATGGTTAAATCAATAAGTCAATCATACTTCGTTCCAATAACAAATCTTAAAGTTAAGATTGTAACAATGAGTGAAAAGTATTAAGAAGGTTTAAAACATTCATTAAATGTGGTAAGTTGTGATGTCTTAGATAAGACAAAGACCAACTAGGACCAATTTATGAAGATTTTTTTTATAAAAGGTACACTAACTCTTGAATATTTATTTGTCAAGAAATGTTTTGACAAGAGAATCTTATATGTCAAGGAGTCAGTGGGAGTCTTAATGGTCTTGAAAGGTCTCAAGAACAAATCAAATAAACCTTATCGATCATCACTAGCACACGAGTTAAGGTTTACAACCTATCGTGTCGACATTATTTTGATTTTGTGCCAATCCAATCGAGTTAATTATGCATGTGAGTTCTATGAGTTCTCATCTTGAATGCATAAAAGGCAAGGCACCTTAATCAATGAAAGGTACATTGATAAGAAAGGGTGAGATGCTTAATTACTTGGAAGACGTGGTCGACAGCTGTGCTACCATGAGGCAAGAAATCAAGATTAAGAAAGTTCGATCCATATGAGTTTGAATTTGTCGTAAACGTTGGTTTTGACAAATTCACATGGATAGGAACGTTTATACACTATTTAAATCTAAGTGTCATAAGATTTCCTCCTTCATGAAAATGATTGTGAGAAAATGCTTTCACTAAGAAAGATTTTAAGAAGATAGTGATTGTAAAATTGCATTCTCGAATTCAATTATGGTTACGGCATCCCTTTCCATAATTTGAATTGTGAGGTTTGGCAATTAGTTTTAATTGTTTAGACACACATATGAACTATCGAAGGCAAAGGTGTATAAGTTCAAGAAGCATTGATAAAGGATTATCAAAGCACTAAGTATTAGAAACATGAACTTAAGAAATTCAATAAGTATTGTCTTTCTGGAAGTTGAGATGTTTATGAATACATGTCGAAGCTAGTGGGAGCATAAGTGTTATGTTTTAATAATCATCATGATAGTGGGAGCATAAAAGTTATGATTATATGATTATTAAGAAAAGTATTGCAAGGTTAGCAATATTAATTATAGAAAACAAGAGTCATACTTTGCAAAGTTGTAAGAGTTGAAAGGTTGTTTTGCTATAATTAAGGGAGAGAATATTATGCTTCATTTCAAATCTAAAGGTTTAGGTTGAGAAATGTTAATAAAATTAGTCAAAGGTACAAAGTGTGTTCTTAAAATTTCGATTATGATTACGGCATCCCTCTTCACAATTCGAATTTTGAGAACATAGCAAATAAAACATTATGCGTCGTGTCCCATACGCTTCGGGTATAGGATCGATTGCAAATGCTTTAATGTTTGACCATTCTAAAATTTTCCAAATGTCGAGCACATTTAGAGGGAAAAAGGACAAGAATCGGTTTAGACTAAAATAATTAAACAACTATCAAAGGACAATCCAAGTTCGACGATGATTGGTCGCTTGTGAGTAGTTGGAAGTATAGTATTGGAAAATATGGAAATGTTTCCATATTGATGGACCATATCGACATCATTACGAATAGATAAGATTCTATTAAGAATGAGTTGTCATATGGAACATATGGAAGTGTGTCCATATTGGGAATTGAATATTGAGAAATTCATGACTAGATTAGAAACTTCTATGCAAAAGGATGTTCAAAGAAAGTGCTTTGAGTAAGAGACATCACATCTATGGAATTGTCTTGTAACAATCTCCGATAGAAAACTTTGTAATATCATTGACAATAGTCTTTGTGACTTTGGTGCAATGACATTACGAAAGGATAAGTTGCATAGAATGTTAGAATCTAGCATATTCTATAAGTAGCAAGAATTTGATATTCTTTCACTTATGAAAAGGATTTGGAGTTGTGAAATGAGAATGATTGGAAATGTGTTCAATGTGATCTATTTCACAAAGTAAGAACCATAGGTAAACATTGTGTGCATGCTAGGAGCATGGGATAAGTGTGTAATTCAAGTAAGAAGTTGATTACCCGAAACGACAAATAATGAGTAATCGATATGGTGATAAATAAAAGGAGTTTTATTTATACTCAAAGGTTTGAGGCCATATGGGATTAGTATTATTCTTGTGTTTCACATTTGCATGTTTTGACTTCCAGAATAATTGAGTTTATTAAGAATAATCGAATTATTCAAACGGGCCACAGTCGTTCATATGTTGGAAGTAGATATGAATAAAGACTGTCGTGAATTGGTGTGTGGAATGTCTAGAAAAGTATTAGACATAAGCAAATGTTTGCTGCGACGTTCATGAGTGCTTATGAATGAGATTTGAGCATTGGATTAGACCCACGCTCACTTGGATCACTCCATGGATTGTATCACGAGTGATTGGTGAGACGATAACATCTTATATTCTTGAAACCGAGATGTGTGAGTTGTATCTTGCAAATCGGTTACACATTGATAATATGTAAACGCACCAGTAACTTGGTGTTATAAAACATATTGTTGTGTGTGATTCGGTGCGTGAGTGCAAACGAGCATTGTATCAAAGTTTATCCGTTCCTTTTATTCAAAGTAGGATAAAAGCGATATCTTTGGGCCCCTCGATGGTTTAGTGATGACAAACGTAAATGCTCGGCCGGGCTAGGGCTAATTTGATTTGTTCAATTAGTCAGTCGTCATAAATCGGAATCGAGATATAGTACAAAGAGAATGATTTGAAATCATATCTCATATGATATCTAGAATGGAGGAATATTTGATCCCTTATCTAAGGACACGCGTATTTGATATGATCAGAGTTGACAGCGGCTTTGGAAAGCTACGATTGCAGATCGGAATCCGAAGTCATACGCAGAATAGTTATTAGACTTATCCAAGTGGGAGACTGTTGGATTAGTGTCTAAGTCCATAACTATTTTGGTATGTACTTGACCCGATGGTGCATGGTCCTTTTGGGTTGCCTTCACCAAAGCAACTTGATTGGAGAAATAAATAGAAAGAGAGGATAATATGATTTATTAATATGTTATAAGAATAATATATTAAAGGAGAAATCATATTTGTTTAATTAATATTGGTTGATAATTAATTAAGAATTAGTTTTGTGATCAAATGTAATTAATTAAACTATAGGGGCTGAATTGTAATTATGTGATAGTTACAAAATAAGGTAAGGATTATCTTATAAGTATGGTGAACGAATTTAAGGTTGGAAAGCCTTAGAATTCGAGTATGATAAGGATTCAAGGATTATCTTATTGGTTGCTTAATGGATAATCAACTAGATAAGGATAATGATTGAAACCCTATCTCTACACCTATATAAACACCCCTAGGGTTATGAATTCGTGTATCCCTTCCCAAGAGGTCCTAAGGACGAATTCTAACCTCCCTCCTCTCTCCTTATACCTTCTCCACTTGCTTATGGTGTTTGTGAGCCATTAGAGGAGTGACACTTGTGACTCTCTGCTTTCCAAGGTCAATTCAAGGAGGAATTGGATTGTTATTGCTATATAACAATCAAGGTATGTTCTTAAACCTATTTACATGTGAATTCTGATTTCCATATGCTAGAATTAGGGTTCAAGTCTTGGATTCAAAGTATGTACAATAGAGAAACCTAGATCCGAGCTTTAGGGTTTGTATGAGCACATAGGATGTCTTATGACCAAAACCCATCAGATAGGATGTTATATGTTGCTATGATATGTTAGATCGGTTTGTCTGTCTATAGACTGTTATGTGATTAGCTGATATATGTGCACATGTTTGATTGGTGGTTGAGGCTTATCTGGTTTGTGCGAAATACAATAGACCTGGGCATTCCAACCCGATGGTTGTGGGCCGTGAATATTCCATCTCGAGGATGATTGGACTCGTAGTATGTGGGCATTGCAACCTGTTGGTTGTCGGCCTGGGGTATTCCATCCCGAGGATGATTGGACCCATAGTATGTTGGCATTCCAACCGGATGGTTGAGGGCCTGGGGTATTCCAACTCGATGGTCGACTGGACCCATAGTATGATGTTTGTGATTGTATGTATATTGTTGTGTGTATGGGTATTTTGGAGGAACTCACTAAGCTTTAGGCTTATATTTTCAGTTTTTGTTTCAGGTACCTCAGATGATTTCGGGAAGGCAAAGGTGTGATCATACATCTCCTCACATTTTATGACTTTGTTTATGGGATACTCTGATATGGAACTATTTTGAAAACTGATTTGTAATGATTAATGGTTTTGAAATGCTTTAAAAAGTTTTAAATTGGCTTGAATTTTATAGTTGTTACAAGTTGGTATCAGAGCCTTGGTTTGAGTGAATTGGAGGAACACTCGTGTGAATCCAGTCTCAAATCAAGGAAAGATTTTCAAAATGATTTTTAAATGGTTTTCAAAATATGTAAAGGAGTATGCAAAGTGTACAATCAGCTGGAGCCAATAAGTAGACCCCAAAATACCATGAAGTTATTTGATTATATGATATGTTAGAACAACATGCTAGTACTAGGCTAGGGATCTTCAGGAACTGCATGATAGAATTGCCTGATTGTATGATGCTTGATAGCCTAGGGTTTTCTTTATATGAGATTGACATCATTACTGTAGTTGCTTAGTGTATGCATCACGGTTGTACATAATTAAGATCTTATATCCTAAGAATGTTTGGTTCAGCTTTATTTCATGTTCCTTGTTTGGTTGTAGGCTTAGAGTAGGACCGAGTATTCGGATGTCTCTGGGGTCCAACGTTATGTATGGCTATAATACATGAGTGCTATAGGGTTGGTGGAAGTTTAATGGGTGGGTTGTGTGAGGCCGGTAGGTCGGTTATGAGATAGTTATCCTTCCTCTAAGAGTGAGGATTAAGAGACCACCATGTATATGTATATTGTTAGGGTGTTGTGGTGATACTTGAGACAAATATAGGTAGGTATGGAAGGTAGTATGGGCCCGTACCACTGAAAGCACATGACCCATACGCGTAGCAAGAAGTCACAACCCCTAGGGTTTAGTTGGGAGTTGGTTCCCTGTTATTTGTGTGGATTATATGATATCTTCCTGGTGTATAATCAACATGGTGGTTACGAGGTATTTTGTGATTGGATCCAGATCGGGATCAGGGCAGGGAGATCAGGGTGCCCCGACAACACCCGAGATTATCGGCCAGGATGGGCCAGTGTTGACAGAGGATCGCGTCAGGGAGATCATCCACGAGGAGGTGGTCGAGATTGTCCGGGGTCAGATTATGGAGATGTTTGGGTCTATTAGGACCGCCATGATTGAGTGTTTTGATGACAGATATGCAGCCCTAGCTAAGACGGCTGGCACAGCAGCTACAACAGTTGTAACAATGGCAGGGGGAGGAGCCAGTCGGGGCTTCTAGTAATGGGACTTTGATAACACGAAGACCCCGACTTTCGATGGGACTTAGGATCTGATCATATCCATGAGGTGGCTGTATGACGTGGAGGGAGGTTTCTTCAAGTGCTCATGTCCTACTGACCAAAAGGTCAGATGTGCCCTGAACTTGTTGAGGACTGGGGCAAAGGATTGGTGTTGGGATGATAACGGGGTGGTATACGGATTATCAGAGAGCTACTATTACTTGGGATCAGTTCAGAGATATGTTTCGTGCTCTCTATATCCCACGGGTCAAGCGCGAGAGGTTGTCACAGGAGTTCTTGGATCTGAGGCAGGTTACAGAGTCGATGACGGAGATCACCCCCATGTTTACGGAGAGGGCGATGTTTTGCCCGGAGTTTGCTTATGAGCAGGCTCAAATGACGCATTATCTGAGCATGCTCAAGACTGATATCCTTCAGTTAGTTGCCACCCAGCGATGTGATACACTAGTGGAGTTACAGGAGGCCGCTAGGCGGAGAGAGTTGGAGATTGAGCTGCAGTTGAGGAAGCAGCGGCAAGCCCCGACACAGTCACAGCCGGCGCCGAAGTGGTCTAAGACCGCTGATAGCAGATCTGGGGGACAGCCAGACCATACTTGTGGAAAGTGCAAAAAGGCTCATTCGGGGATTTGTCGATCAGGGAGCGGGTGCCATAAATGTGGCAAGCAGGGTCATCTAGAAAGGGATTACAAGCAGCAGACTCCAGCTCCCGGAGTTAGACTTTGTTACCATTGCGAGCAAGTGGGCCATATGAAGCCCCAGTGTCCGCTACTAGCCGCCAAGCCGGTGCAGGCTCCCGTGCCGGCTACACTGAGGATTACAGACGGGAGGCAAGGTAATGCAGAGCCCCGAGGGCTCAGGGACGTGCCTTCCAGCTCACAGCAAAGGAGGTCAGGACAACACCAGAAGTGGTTGCTGGTATGTTTCTATCCCTTATCTTACTGATTATATATTTTTTATGCTTATTTGTTTTACCTGTGATTAGGTACGCTTTTAGTGAACTCCTTGCCTGCATTGGTTTTATTTGACTTGGGGGCGAGTCAGTCGTTTGTGTTTTAGACGTTTAGTAGGGAGTTCAGTGTGCCAGTAGGAGAGCTAGAGTGTCCGTTGCGAGTCCCTATCGCCAACGAACACGAAGTTTCCGCTTCTTCAATTTATTGGGGATGTGTGTTGGAGATCTTCAAGGTGTCTTTCCCGATAGACTTGACTCCGATTCCCATGGGGGATGTGTGTGATCGTGCGTATGGACTGGCTTAGTCGCTTCAGTGCCATGATCGACTGCGAGGGTTAGCGCGTGGTGGTTCGAACCCCAAGTAGGGGAGAACTTATTGTCTATGGCGAGGGTACCAGACTGGGATCAGGGTTTTGTTTAGCTGTCAGGGCTCGACAGTACATTCAACACGGGTGTGCGGGTTATCTAGCGTATGTGGTGGATACATGGGTTATAGATCAGGTTTCAGTATCAGAGATTCCAGCGGTCAGGGAATTTGCTGACGTATTTTTAGAGGAGTTTCCCGGAGTGCCTCCGGAGAGGCAGGTCGAGTTTAGGATCGACCTAGTGCCAGGTGCGGCCCCTATCACCAAGGCGTCATAGCAATTGGCACCACTAGAGATGCAGGAGCTGTCATCACAACTGCAAGAACTATTAGGCAAGCAGTTCATTCGTTCGAGCAGTTCCCCGTGAGGAGCGCCGATACTTTTCTTCAGGAAGAATGATGGTTCGTACCGAATATGCATTGATTACCGGGAGTTGAACAAGCTGATGGTGAAGGACCGTTATCCACTCCCGAGGATAGATGATCTCTTTGATCAGTTACAGGGAGCATCTTGGTTCTCCAAGATAGACTTGAGGTCTGGGTACCGTCAGCTTAGAGTTAGAGAGGAGGATGTGGAGAAGACCGCGTTCCGGACTCGTTATGGACATTACGAGTTCGTGGTGATGCCGTTTGGGCTCACCAACGTGCTAGCAATATTTATGGACCTGATGAATCGGGTATGCAGGCTGATGCTCGATAGCTCAGTCATCGTGTTCATAGATGATATCTTGGTATATTCTAAGATCCGAGAGAAGCATGAGGAGCATCTACTCTACGGGAGTTACTGGGAGTTTTGAGGCGGGTACGGATTTATGCCAAGTTCTCGAAGTGCGAGTTTTGGTTACGAGAGGTTCAGCTCCTTGGATACCTTGTTAACCAGGAGGGGATTTTGGTCGATCCGGCCAAAATTAAGTCGGTTATGCAATAGGAGGTTCCAAAGTCTCCCTCCGATATCAGGAGTTTTCTGGGATTGGAAGGGTACAACCGGAGATTCATATAGGTTTTCTCCAAGATTGCAGTACCCCTCACTCGTCTGACGAGGAAGGGTGGATTTCCTATGGGGCACTGAGCAGTAGAGGGCATTTGAGACCCTCCGACATCGTTTTTGCGAGGCTCAATTATTGACTCTTCCGGAGGGAGTCGAGGAGTTTGTGGTGTTCTGTGATGCGTCCATCACAAGACTGGGGGCGGTCCTCATGTAGAGAGGATGGGTGATAGCCTACGCATCGCGGCAACTGAAGCCGCATGAGACGAGATACCCTACTCATGATCTGGAGCTGTGGGCGGTGGTATTCGCCCTCAAGGTTTGGAGGCATTACCTCTATGGGGTCCACTGTACCATATATACGGACCACAAGAGCCTGAGACACATCATGGATCAGTCGAACCAGAACATGAGGCAGCGCAGGTGGCTAGATGTAGTCAAGGACTACGACTGTGAGATCCTTTACCACCCAGGTAAGGCGAACGTGGTGGCGGACACTCTGATCCGCAAGTCAGATGGGTCTTCCACCCCAGCGACATGTATGAGGATATCGATGGATTCTCTATTTATGAGTTTGATAGAGATACTCAGGTTGAGGGCATGCGACCAGAGAACTGGAAATTAGAGAGGATTAGGGGTGAGAACACCCGGTTTCGGCGGGATAGCCGAGGATTATTGACCCGTTGCGGTCGGGTTTGGGTTCCGATGTCTGGTGGGGTCAGACAGACTATATTGGAGGAGGATCATAAGTCTCACTTCTCTATTCACCCTAGAGCCACCAAGATGTATCGGAACTTGCGATTGAGTTACTGGTGGTCGTGCATGAATCGAGAAATCGCTTGGTATGTCGAGAGGTACTTGACCTGCAGGATGGTCAAGGCCAAGCACCAGAGGCCGCATGGAAAATTGCAACCTCTGGAGATTCCCATGTGTAAATGGGAGCAAATCACGATGGACTTCATCACCAAGCTACCGAAAACGGCGAAGGGGTTTGACGCTATTTGGGTAATCGTGAATCGATTGATCAAGAGTGCTTATTTCCTACCCATTCGGGAGAGTTCATTGGCCGAGAAGCTGGCCGAATTGTATATACGCGAGATTGTCACTCATCATGGGGTTCTGATCTCTATCGTCTCAGACTGTGATGCTCGGTTTAGCTCCCAGTTTTGGCAGAAGTTCCACGAGGAACTGGGTACTCGGCTGCACTTCAATACATCCTATCATCCGCAGACGGACGACCATAGCGATCGGACCATACAGACTCTCGAGGATATGTTGAGGTCCTGTGTTATTGACTTTGGTGGGAGCTGGGACTCCTACCTACGCCTCGCCAAGTTCTCCTATAACAACAGATTTCACTCCAACATTGGTGCCCCACCTTATGAGTTGTTGTATGGACGAAGATTCCGCACCCCAGTCTGTTAGGGCGAGGTGGGTCACAGGGTGATGGGTCAGACTGAGGTAGTCTTGCAGACTACCGAGTTGATTCTGCAGATTAGATAGTGGTTGCAGACCGCATAGAGTCGGAAGAAGAGCTACGCCGACCGATGCTGATCTGAGTTGGAGTTTCAAGTAGGTGACATGGTACTCCTGAAGGTCTCACCCTGAAAAGGTGTGATCCGCTTCAGGAAGAGGGGGAAATTTGGTCCTCGATACATTAGTCCGTTCAGGGTCATTACCAGGATTGGCAAGGTAGCATATAGACTAGAGCTACTAGAGGAGCTTAGTCAGATCCACAACACTTTCCACGTGTCCCAGTTGTGGAAGTGCATATTAGATGAGACATCAGTAGTGTCGTTGGAGGATATACAGGTCGACGATCGCCTGAATATATAGAGAGACCGGTGGTCGTACTGAAGAGGAAGGTGAAGGTTCTACTGAACAAGGAAGTGCCTTTGGTAAAGGTACAACGGGAGCACCGAAGAGGGTCAGAATGGACTTGGGAGCTGGAGGCTGAGATGCGGGAGCACTATCTGGAGTTGTTCACCACAGCGGACTTCAAGGACGATGTCTAGTTCAAGTGGGGGAGAATTGTAACACTCTGACTCTCGGGTATTAGTTTTACAACTTTATTTACATTTTAAAGGGTCTACTTGACGAGTCGGTTACCCTAACTCGTCGAGTAGGAACGAAATCAGCCGCATGTTTTAAGTGACCAACTCGACGATTTGGAGGAAACGACTCGAAGAGTTGGAGCTGGTGGATGAAACCCTAATTTCTAGGGTATTGCACCTTATTTAAGGACATTAGCCTCCCTTGGCCCCCCTCACAACCCCCATTGAGCCTAGAAGCCCAAATTCGTGTTTACCCTCCATATTTGTGTGTTTTAAGCTTGGAAGGTAGATCTTGTTGCAAGGAGCTTGAAGATCAAGAAGTTTAAGGCAAGGAACATGTGTGGATCTGAAGTCTATCCCAGTTTAGCATCATTTGAATGTATCAAGTCGTTACATTAATCTCCTTCTAGCTAGAACCTTCTATATTTGAGTTTTTGGGCCATTTTAGCATGTCGGTGTTTCATTTCGGGTGATGAACCAAGATCTGAAGTTGCATTTCCCTTGCCTAGAATCTCTTCGTTAGCTTGGTTTTGGCTCTTAAGACCTTGCATGCACGTAAAGTTTGCAACTTTACATGATAAACATGCTTTGGGAAGCTTGATATGCAATATGGAGCTTTTTAATAGCTTAAAATCGTACTGAAGGGACTCGACGAGTTGCATTGCCAACTCGGCGAGTGAGATGAAGATTGTCATATAAGGATTTCTGCATGGACTCGGCGAGTCAGCTAGGGTCTTCTCGACATTTGGATATGCATGAACTCGACGAGTTGTAGGGAAAATCGATGAGTCAACTGGGGATTTCATGACTTCTCGAGTCCAGGAAGGACTCGACGAGTCGGTGAACTGCACTCGACGAGTCGGGTCAACATGGACTGTTAACCTTGACCATTGACTTGGACTTTGACCAAGGGTTGACTAGTTGACTTTAGGGGTATTTTAGTGAATTGAAAATTTATGGAAATGGTCATATGGTAAATATAGGTGGTGGAGTTCGTGGCCGTGGTTCGAGAGTTTGAGATCATCACTTCGATTCTACAGTTGAGAGGTGAGTTCTGCTCACTATACTCAAGGGTCTAAGGCACCAAGGCCGACCCTTTTGGATTGCTATCCCGATATGGTATATGCTCGAGTATTCTTATGATCCATTAGATCAGTATCCTGGTAGATAGGATGTTATATGTTTTTATGATTCGTTAGATCAGTATCCTGGTACATAGGATGTTATATGTTGTTATGATCCGTTAGATCAGTATCCTGGTAGATAGGATGTTATATGTTGCTATGATCTATTAGATCGGTTTGTATGTCTATATACTGTTATGTGATTAGTTGATATATGTGCACATGTTTGATTGGTGGTTGAGGCTTATCTGCTTTGTGTGAAAGCCAATAGACCTGGGCATTCCAACCTGATGGTTGTGGGCTGTGAGTATTCCATCCCGAGGATGATTGGACTCATAATATGTGGGCATTCCAACCTGTTGGTTGTCGACCTGGGGTATTCCATCCCGAGGATGATTAGACATATAGTAGGTTGGCATTCCAACCGGATGGTTGAGGGCTTGGGGTATTCCAACCCGATGGTTGACTGGACCATTGTATGCTGTTCGTGATTATATGTATATTGTTGGGTGTGTGGGTATTTAGGGGAACTCACTAAGCTTCGGGCTTACAGTTTCAGTTTTGGTTTCAGGTACCTCAGATGATTGCGGGAAGGCAAAGGTGTGATCGTACAACTCCTCACATTTTATGACTTTGTTTCTGGGATACTCTGATATGGAACTATTTTGAAAACAAATTTGTAATAATTAATGGTTTGAAATGTTTTAAAAGGTTTAAATTGGCTTGAATTTTATGGTTGTTACATAATTCTTACAGGTTTGGATATGATCATGGTCAAAACTTGTTCCATTATCAGGTCTAGATATGGCAAGTAAAGAACGACTTCACTAACCATTCGAGATGCTAGCGTCTCCTAAGATAAATCCAAATGAAAATGATATACAAAACTGACCTCCTCTAACCCACTATAAAGAGCATCTTCTAACAAGATCAAATAACTAAAATACGACAATTTTCTTAAACAGATTGCACATTAAATTGTCTGGGATGAATTCTCCTTTTTACCACTCTTCTTATAAGTATACTTCAACGTCGGTTTAGCATAGTTAAACCGAGATTTTGACCAACCGATCAAATTTAAGTGACCATTTTTACTTTAATTTCAAATCCAAAAAAAAAACAAATTAGAGACCACTTTGTCAAATATCTTTGTCTTTTGGATTAGCCGTTCCAAAGATAGTTAGAAACTTTATAGGACCAAACATATCGTAGTAATGTCCACATCAAAAGATTTTCGTTTGATTTGGATTGAGATTATGTTTAGCTGACCAAATAATAAGATTCACAATCAAGTTTAAGGAAACACAATCCAACTCCCACTACCTCCCAATAAGACTTCAGACCAGCCTTGCAACTACATAATTAAGATAGATGATCGACATTCACAAGGGAAGACAAGTTAGAATCGACATCAATTCCATTTTCCATCATGTTCAAATGTGTTGGTAGGCGAGTAAGACGTAACCTCCAAGCAAGTACATTCACCTTTATCGAAATCAAATCCAAGAAATATCTAGCTAAGGAAACTGAAAACACGCCATTAATATCCAAATCAAAGATCCACCAGTCACGATGATCTGAAAAAGAGCAATCACAGAAGAACTTATGTAACTTCAACCATTGATTTTCCTCCCCTACCTAGGAGGTCTTAGAAGACAATTAAACTAAACACGCAAATATGTTCATCTATAACCTGGATTGAATACTGTTAGGAAATCAGACAATACTTGTCAAGAATCATAACAAATATGATGTCAATTGCCAAGCTCTGATACCACTTGTTAGGAAGTAAATTGGAAAACAAACAACACCAAAAGCACAAAAGACACAATATATACATGGTTCGGTAAAGGTGACCTACGTCCACGAGCAGGAGGGGAATATTCTTTAATTTAGAGTTCTCAAATAGAGGTTACAAGTAAAATTCACAGAGATTCGCATATCACTCTAGAATACAAGACATATCAAATGACTTAGCATGCATCCCTATATATATTGAAGGGATCATACCTTAAACCCTAATGGGCCAAGCCCATTGGCCCATGAATGGTGTCAACCACTCACAATCTGCCATGTAGTAGCTTCTGGAACATTCATGCATGACATACAATAGATGAACATCAACAACGCACATGATGGAGCACCATGAGCCATAATGGAGCATCATGATGCACATGAGACACATCATGAACACTAATCCCTAACATCCATCATGGTGGCACATAGGATTGTTATTCGGGTCAACTTGATCGGGTTTCGGGTAAATCGGGCCAGGTTAGTTGTTTTTTTAATTCACCCGAAACCCAACCTTATTAAGCTACGAGTTAATTGGGTTGATCAGGTTTTGGGTTAGTAAGGTCAGCTTAATCGGGTTAGTCGGGTTATATCTAAAATAAATGTGACTTACAAATTAGTCAAAAAATTAATAGAGTGAAGTCTAGTATGTTTCTACAAATAAGGTTTATGTTTAGGTAATTAAAATTTAAATAAGTAAATCTATACACATTGTCAACTGTCAAGATAGTCATTATATATACTATGCAAACCATAGTTTCAGCTATACATGTACAATATCTATTTTCCAAGATAATATAATCATTATTTACACCAAAGAGTTATGATTTATATATAATTATATAGTTCAAAATTCAAACTGCAAATATATGTGGGCCATGGATGAGAATATGCTATCTTAACAATATTTAGTAAGGAAACCCTACTCGAACAAATTATTAACTTGCTCCTTTGGTCCATCCAGGGCTGACTCTAGGGGCAAGGCAAGTTGGGCGACCACCCCAGGCCTCGCCAAATCTCAGGCCCTACGAGTTACGATTACTGTATATATAATAATTATATAATATAAATACAAATATGCAATATAAAAACAAATGTATTTCGAGCCGAGATGGGTAAGGCATTGCGGGTTTTAAAAGTTAAAAAAGAGGTGTGGGTTCGAACCTTATAAAAGCTACATTTTTAAAGGAATTTTCTATTTTACATATTTTAACTTTTTATGTTTATATAAAGGAATTTTTTATTTTACACAATTTTATTTCTTTTACATATTTTACCTTTTTGTGTTTATACAAAGGAATTTTTTATTGTACATTTCTTTGTGTGTCTCCTCGAATCCAGTTCGAATTTTGAGAATCTCTTGATTCTTATCCTAGACCTAGCTCTCTCCTCCCAAGTGACTTCTCAGTTTGATTTCTTAAATATAATTTCTTGAAGTTATAATTCTCATGATCAGTCTAACGATATATGAAGTTTGATTTTTAAATGTTTGATTTCTAATAATCATATTAAACGATTTATTAAGTTCGATTTTCATCCCAACCCTAGCCGATATCTGAATAACCAGATTGAAGGGTTTCTAAGTGTTGATTTATCATTTTGATTTTGAAGTTCTTTCTCAATGTTTGATTTCTAAATAACTTAATATGTGTAGGTGTTGCTAATCCAACATTGTTTGAAACAACTTGCTAATCCAACATCTGATTCAAATTTCTGAATAGTGTAACCAAGATATATTATTATGATTTATGAAGTGGGCTATGTATCTGATTCTTTTGCCTCTTTCTCCGACTGTATCTCACTCTTTCATATTTGTTTCTAGTTATTGAGTTCTGAGTTAACTTTGAAATCTTTCACCTATATGCTCTTACAAGCATTAAATGGATTGTGATTTCTTTATTGTTACTTTATTTCTCGATTGGATAATAAAGTTTCAAGTTTTGAGATACAAATGGTTACTTTGAAGTTCTAGTTTTTTTTTTCAAAACAATAAAAAATTCAAGTTATGTCACCGTGGTGTGATCCTAGTACTTTACTTCATCAAGAATTTAGGTTTTGTATAAAAGTGCATATGTATGTTTTGTTATGTTTTTGATAGTTTGTGGTCTTTACTATATATTATTTCATTACTTGTTTTTCATTAATATTGTATGTTTTTAGTTCCCTTATGGGTATTTGTATATTATGTTGACAGGAATGTTGAAAAAAAAGCATAATCGATCAACTACCATTTTCTACCCTTTTTTTGATGGTCTCATTTTTGTTTTGGTGAAGGCTAATGAAAGAAAAGAGATATTAACTATAGTTAGTTTGCTATAGTTTTTTCCTAAAGGGTCACATTTGTGCTTCTCCGTGGTCCCTAAATTGTCTTGGGCCGGTCCTAGGTCCATCAATAATATATTTGACCACGTAAATAAGAAAAAATCTATAAAAAGAAGAAAAAAACTCCATTAATTATATATGAAGAATTGTCGATTGAAAGAGTTGTTGAATACATGATTGAAAAGCTTGTAGAATGTAGAATATTTAAAGTATGTTTCTAATGGGTTGCCTTAATCAGGTTATTCGGGTTAACCCAAACCTGAAAAGCATTAAATAATGCTACCCGAAATCCGACCCTAAGTATATTTCGGGTTTTTCGGGTTAACCCGAATAACCTAATTTTCATTTTAGACCATATTAACCTGAACCTATTAAGTTTATTCAGTTTTGGGCCGAGTTATTCGGGTTCGGGGGTTCAGGTATTTTTGACACCCCCAATGGTACAACATGGTGTATTCCTTAAGCATCACCAACTTCTGAGCATATTTGAACAATCTTGAGCATCATAGAGGACTTCATAGCATATGTGGCTTATTAGGGTACCATGACTCATCAAGGAACCAAAATGGCACACCTTTCACCAAGATGGTGCATCTTGCATGATGATGGCCCATCTTGTGCAAGGACGACACAACATCCTTCAAGCATGGCACAACTTCCTTCTAAGTGGCACACCATCCTTCCATGGTGGCGCAAGATCTTCTAGGTTGATGCAACTTCTTCCATTTTGGTGCAACGTCTACCAGAGTGGTGCATCATGTATTCTAATGGCATAACATGCTTTCCTAATGGTGCAACATGCGCGCCAATTGGCCGAACACCTAATCAAATGGTGCAACTATGCATCAAGTTGCTCCATTCCACTCCCAAGTACTCCAAACCTCTTCAAGGTGATTCATACCCCTTTTAGATGATTCGTTCCCTTTTCATATGATTCATTCCTTTTTTAGATGATCTGCTCCTTTGTTACATGCTTCATAAACCCCAAGTGCTCAATTGAGTTCCAAGTGCTCCATTAAACTCAAATGCTCCATGAGAATGATTTACATGCTCAATACACATTTAACAATATCCACCTTGACTTGAGCATCCTATAGACTCCACCAGTTCTTACTTTGATAAAGTGTTAAAGTGTTTTAGCATGGAGAATTCCAAGAAGGGAGAGTTGCCTATCGAGAGCAATACCAAGCTGAATAAGACTTAGAGTCCGAGTACCGATGTCGAGATGGCATAAATGAGTCAAGTTCCATATGCTTTCGCTATTTGTTCGATCATGTATGCCATGACATGTACTCGCCATGATGTGGCTTTTTCTTTGAGCATGGTCAGTCGATATCAAAGGAAACCGAGTAAAGCTCACTGGATAGCAGTAAATAACATTCTTAAGTATCTGGGAAGGACAAAGGACTGGGTCCTTGTTCTTGATGGCAGTCATAACTTGAGAGTTACTGGTTATAGTGATGCCAGTTTTCAGACAGAGCGAGACAATTTCCGTTGTCATTCTGGTTGGGTGTTTACACTCAACGGAGGAGCAGTTAATTGGAAAAGTTCCAAGCAGGAGACTGTAGCTGATTCAACGTGTGAGTTAGAGTATATAGCCGCGAGCGAAGCGTCAAAGGAGGCTATATGGTTGAAGAACTTCATTGGAGACCTTGGAGTTGTGCCAACCATAAAGGACCCCATGGATATTTTCTACGATAATGAAGGAGTAGTTGCCTTAACCAAGGAACGAAGGGATCATGGAAGATCCATACATATCGACATGATATATCACTTCATCAGAGATCGGGTAGAAGAAGGACTCCTCGTCGTCAAGAGGGTGTCTACAGAAAAGAATCCTGTAGATCCCCTCACAAAGGGTTTGAGTAGGATTAAGCACGTTCAACATGCGAGGAACATTGGTCTGAAGGACGATATTAGTTTTAGTGATTAGATAGATATTGTAGAAACTTTTAATAGATAAATGTTATTGACATTTGGTGATTATATAATGGAGATTTATATATTAGTATCGTTTACTATCTTTTGTCAATTGTTTATTTTGTGTTTCAACTTTGCATGTTTTAGTTCCAGAATAATTGGATTATTCAAATTATCCACAGTGGATCATACTTTGGAAGTAAGTAATGAATTAAGACTGTCATGAATTGGCTTGTAGATTGTCTAAGTGTTTAGACATAGCAATGGTTTGTTGCAACGTTCATGAGTACTCCTGAAATGGGGATTTGAGTATTGGATTAAACCCACGCTCATTTGAATTACTTCATGGAATTTATCACGAGTAATTGTGAGACGATAATATCGTATAGTCTTTAGACCGAGATATATGAGTTGGTGTTTACGAGTAGGTTGTGTGTTGATAATGCGTAAACACATCAGTAACTTGATGTTATAAAATACATTTTTGTATATGATTTCATGAGTAAATACTACAAGCATATAAGTCAAAGTTTATATGTTCCTTTTATATCAAAGGGTAAAAGAGGTATCTTGGGCCCCTCGATGATTTTGTGTTGACTTATGTGTCGTTCCTGGTCATGACTGAATTGATGTGTTCAATTAAGTTCCTTGTCATACAAATCGGAAATCGGAAAACAAAATTTTGGACAATGAGAATGATTATGTTCCATGTCTTTGTCCACATGATATCTTGCAGAACAGAGGATTATATGATCCTTTATCTTAATGACACGACTGACTGGGTCACAGTTCGACAATGGATTTTGAGCGCTACGGTTGTTAATCAGATTCTGAAATCGTACTTGCAATTGCAGTTATTAGACTTATCCAAGTGGGAGACTGTTAGATTAGGTGTCCAAGCCCATAACTATAATTGGTATGATCTTGATTTGATAGTAGCATGGTCCTTTTGGGTTTCCTTCACTTTAGCAACTTGACAGGATGACTTATGGAGAGAGAGGTTAATAAATGATTTATTAATATTGTTGAGACCCGATTTTGAAAGAACGGTGGATGCGGAATAAATAATATCTTGATATTTAACAGATATAAAAATGAAGAACATGAAGAACATTTGATGAGAAATTCCATAGATTAGAAAAGAGAGATAAAAATATAACATTACAAGAACATTGGTGGGAGAGAAAACTCTCCCAAGGTGGGAGAGATCCCACCACTTTCTCTCTCTCTAGAAAAGTTACATTTTTAGTGCACACATAAGAAAATGACCAACTCTCCCTTTATATAGGAGGGAGAAAATACACCTAAAGTACAATAAAGGGAAATAAACAACCTAACTATCACTCATTATTTGTAGAGCATTTCCATGCTCCTCAAATATATTATAAGAATAATATATTATTAGAAATCATATTATTTAATTAGTATTTGATCAGAAATTAATTGGAATTAATTTTGGGATTAAAGGAGCCAATTAAAAGAACGGGGACTGTTTTGTAAATCATTGATAGTTGCGAAACTGGGTTGTTGGACTCCTTTGGAAGGGAGTGGACGAAATCTATAGGGAGGCCCTATAGAATTTGACTAAGGCTTCCTAGTGGGAGGTCCTATTGGGTTTTAGGTACTATAACACTCCTATGGTGCACATACAATCATAATAGCTTTGGATCTAAGTTTTTCTCTAGTTATACATGCAACAAAATTTCCAAATCATGAAGCCTACAACTAGCGTACAATTTTTCATATAAATCATAAAAGTAAGTTAGAAGATTACCTCTTGTTGTAGCGTGTTGTATTTTGGCCTTTAAGAGTTTAGTGCCTCAAATGTTGCACCTCTAATGGAATCACAAGACACCATGAACAATTGGAGAATAAAGAGAGAGAAGTTATGAAGCTCAAAATCGTCCATCTCTTGTAATGTCACTCTTAGGTCCGATTTTGGCTAAAGGGGTTACACATATATAGTTTGGAATTCCTAAGGTTTAACTTGTAAACCCTAGTCCATTTACTCAAGCCTTTAAGCAATCCAATAATCCATATGATGGGCCTTATGGACTAACTCTTCATGGACTCCCACATAGAATTAGTCCATCCTAATAAATATGGATAATTGGTCCAAGCTATAAATATTACTGATTGACTTAACCAGTCCCTGTTAATTTACTTAGTCTCTATTTTGATCACTAAATTAATTCCAAATTAATTCTTGATCAATACTAATTAAATAATATGATTTCTCTATAAATGTTATCTCCTTAAAATCTACTCAGTGAAAGCGTTTCCTCACAATCATTTTCATGAATTGGAGAGAAACCTTATGACACTTAGATTTTATGGTGTATGTGTTCCTATCCATGTGAATTTGTCAAACCACAATCATAAGACAAGGTTAGTGACAAATTTAAACTCATTTGGACTGAACTTGTTCAATCTTAATTTCTTGCCACCTGGCAGCACAAGGGCCTACCATTGCTTCCCAGGTTGTTATGCAAACAACTGAGAAATCATTGATCTCACAGGTATAGTCAAATTAATTGGAATGGGCACATAAACAAGAATATGTCAACACAATAGATTACACACCACAAGTCGTGTGCTAGTGTTTAACAATAGGTTTACTCTTGATTAGTTCTTGAAACTTTCAAGATCTTTAAGACTCCCACTGACCTCTTAACATATAAGATTCACTTTGTCAAGGAACGTTACTTGACAAAACAAATATTCAAGAGTTAGTACGGATTCTAATCAAGACTAACACTTCACACAATTGGTCTTAGTTGGTCTTTATCCTTACCAAGACACCAAAACTTATCAATTTCAAATGTACAAGAGTATAAAACATTTCAATCTACATTTGATAAGTTTTATAAACCTTTCTTAAGATTATGTCACTCAAGGCTCAATCTTGGTGTATGACTATAAGACTTGTTTTTGGAACGAAGTATGACTCATCTTCTCGATTTAACCATTTCAACAATTCACGATTCCTCTTCTTAGCCATACAAATGCACTAAGATATCCTTAGAGGATCAATTGTGAAATGGTTTTCCATAATCATTAAGATGATCATAAAACACGATACTAAAGTACTCTCCCATCTCTTCAGACTGGAGAAACTTTTATCTTTCTGCCTAATTTGATTCTTCTTATTCGTCCTACCATACATTGAAACTTTTCTAATGTTCAGAATTATACCCAATCTCCTAGTCCTTCACTTGACTCACATATACATGTGAACACGGAATTAGTCTTAATTTCACAAAGATGAAGGTTCTCATTCATCACACAATGCAAGTTGCATGATCAAGTTTCTATCCACCTGAAACTTCGGTGATGAGTATCTTTCCTTATTTGGTAACTTTTGACACTACCACAAACGAAAGAATCAAATTCATATTGCTGACATGGAAACATAAAGCATCAATTTTTACAAATGCCATTGCAAGGAGATATAATAAAATAAAACAAAATTTTATTTATTTATAAAATGTAGAAAAACTTTTCCTTACAATGCAATTACAAATGAAAACTATGTTATTACAAATTTCTAAGCAATCTATCATAACTCTTAAGCAGCAGCTCAAAAATCCGATCATCGAACCATGCAATTGAAATCCATCTTCGCGACCAGATTTAACATACTCTTCCTTTAAGCTTCCTTCCTTTTGCATGATCCTACAAAACATCAAAATGCAACCTTGTAACATCATGTATTAAGAATCAACAATTAGGAACTTAATAGATTCAGACAGTAGACTTACTTGAAGCAGAGTCAAACCTTTTGATTATACCTTCTCTCAGATCTTTCAGGTTGTCAGGGCAGCTTCGCTTCCAATGTCCCTCCAAAGGGCAGTAGAAACGAATGGCTTCTTTTGCATTGGCACTTGAGACAATCACAGATTTAGCCTTTCTCTTTACCATTTGGTCAACCAGGTTAACTATGGTAGATACCTTTCCATTGGGAAGAGAAATCTTTTTTGGACTTCCAATGTTACCGTTGTCAATGCCCATGGAAGTTTGAGAAGTAGATCTTCCAGTAAAATTTGCTTGACCATTGCGCAAAATCATTGTTGATTCAGACACAAACAGAAAATAAGTAAGATCAATAAGGGTCATGTTGTGATCTGTCACATAATTATCCTTAATGAACTCACCATATAACTCGGGAAGTGACTGAAGAATCCAGTCAATAGCCAACTTCCTTGGGAACATGACACCCAACATTCTCAGCCTGTCAATGTGTGACTTCATATCCAAGACATGTGCACACACATACTTTCCATCCTTGTGTTTTCTATCCAACAAGGCTTGAGTGATCTTTAACTTTTAAAGTCTTTGATCTTGTGGGTTAGAGAGAATAATTGGAGGAGGTGGAGGAAGTGAAGTGTGATTTCCAATTCCACTAATGCACGACAAAGGGATTAATCTTTAACCTTTATCGCCACGTGGGATATCATCTTCATGAGGAAAGCTTGTTCCAAAGGATTTGAGAAGACCATAGTTTTCTGAACAAGACATCTACAATGGGAGAAATTCAAGTTGGTTGATTTAAGTCCTTAATATAACATCCAAATGAAATATGAAGGCTAGGACCCAACACAATATTTTACAATTTAGAAGAGGGATGCCATAATCCAAATGCAAAATATGTGAAGGTAGGTAAATGACAATTTACCAATTTCCACCATGAAAAACGAAATTGATTATTAAGTTTTAAATGGATTGAAATTCCTAGATCCTTTGAGATTCATCGAGTTTTTCAATGGCATGTTTAAATCTCGATTGTGCCCTTCAAGTTTGTGACTGGGATGCCAAGGATCACAAACAAGGTGTGAATAACCATGTAGATTAGCTTGGTACACCCAATGTTACAACTACCTAATCAATGTGTCAGTTAACCACACATGCTCCATTGATCTATGAAGCTACCCTTTGCCACGCACTATTAATCCCAGATTAATGTGCTGGTTAACCACACACGCTCCACTAACGACTTAACAAAGTGCAAAGTGCAATTTCATGGGATAGCACCATATCCACATTTTCCTAAAGTAACTAAGATTGGGAATTTAATAAAACTTTAGTTACTTTATAATTATCATTATATTTATAATGAGAATTAATGTCGTATCCTACCCGTTCAGCTAACGACCCTCCACCAGTCAAGGACACGGTGGGTGAGAGTGGACACCCATTAAACTGCCATTTTATAGGCAGTAACCTTATACCCCTTATAGACCGGCTTCGTGAATGAGTCCTACTAACGGTAAGACAGACTTATTCTTATACATACATACATACATATATATATATATATATATATATATATATATATATATATATATATATATATATATATATATATATATATATATAATTATTAAACTTATGGTAATATAATAGTATAAGGGGTTGAATTTTAACTTTTAAAACTTTAGGGTTTAATTTGGAATTAAAGTATTCATAAGTGAAAGTTTACTAATTCCAAAACTTGAGGGCAAGTTTTGAAACTTGTCAAAACTTTTGGGTTACATAACTTATGAGTTTAATATGGTTTTTATGAAAAACTTTTCAAGTTCCATAACTTGAGGACAAGTTATGGAAGACTTTAAAAACATTTAAAAGAAAAAATTTTCATTTTCCATAACTTGAGGACAAGTTATGGAGTTCATAATGAGCACTTAGATCATATTTTTTAACTAACATAAACTATCAAATAATATATCTATGATCTAATTAAACTCATAAGTCAAGATAATTCATATCAACCATTTTCAAGAAATTAGCTTATCATATAAACTAATACAAATCTTGAAAGTATGACAATTATCTTGTAATTAGATGAGGATAATTATTTTCATAATACAAAAATCAAATTTTTATCAACAAAACAATTTATAGTAATTATACAAATCCAAATTAAGCCAACAAATCCAAAAAATCTGCCAGACCCGTCACCACCTCGTGGTGATCAGGCAGAATCCAGAAATAACGATTTTTAGCTTTGAAAAAATAACCAAGCATCAAATATAATAGAAAACAACCCTTGGCTCTGATACCACCGAAGGGTTTTAGTATACTACTACATCCTATGGTGCACATACAACCCTAAATGCTTTGGATCTATGTTTTCTCTAATTATACATGCAATATTGTTTCCAAAGCATTAAGCCTACAACTAGCATCGAAATGACATAATCAACATAAAAGATAGTTATAAAATTACCTCTTTTTTGTAGCTTGAAGAAATTCTTGATTTTAGCCTTTAATAACTTAGTGCCCCACGTGTTGCACCTCAAATGGAATCACAAGACACCTAGAACAAAGGAGACTTTTGAGAGAGTATTTCTTGCATCAAAACCGACTTAATGAACTCTAAGAACCTCTGCTATCATTTTGGATGCTAAGGGGCTTCTTATATAGTGTGGCAAGATTAGGGTTACACCATGTAAACCCTAATGTGCATGATCTTCCACATTCCTTAGGCTCCATGGGTTTAAACCCCCATGGATCATCCATGGGTTGTCACATGGGTTTAGCCCAACCTAAGGAATCATGGATCATTAGCCCATACCATAAGAATGAATGATTTACCAAATCAATCCCCTTATATTTAATTAGTCTCTTTTGATCACAAAATTAATTCCAAATTACTTCTTGATCAATACTAATTAAATAATACGATTTCATGTTAATATATTAGAACTTATAATATATTAACAAATCATAAATAACCTCTTATCAAAAGTCCATCCTATCAAATTGTCCTGGTGATATGCAACCCAAATGGACCATGCTACTCTCCGGTTAAGTATAAACCAATTGTAGTTATGAGCTTAGACATCTAATCCAACACTTATAATATATTTGTAAATCATAAATAACCTCTTTCTCAAATATCCATCCTATCAGATTGTTCTAGTGAATGCAACCCAAAAGGACCATGCTACTCTCGGGTCAAGTATATACCAATTATAGTTATGGGCTTAGACACCTAATCCAACAGTCTCCCACTTGGATAAGTCTAATAACTATAACTTCAAGTACGACTCCAAAACTCGACTAGCAATCGTAGCTCTTAAAAGCCATTGTCGAACTCTGACACGTCCTTTAGATAAGGGATCATATATTCCTCCATTCTAAATATCGTACGGACATGAGACATAGATTATAATCATTCTCTCTGTCCATGTGTTGTTTCCCGATTTCTGATTTATGACGAATGACTAATTGAACAAATCAAATCAGTCCAGGCTTGGCCAAGCGCAGTTGTCATCACTAAATCATCGAGGAGCCCACAGCTATCGCTTTTATCCCACATTGGGTAAAAGGAACGGATAAACTTCAAATCATACGCTTGCTCTATTTACTCATCAAATCACACACAATGATACGTTTTATAACACCGAGTTATCGGTGCGTTTACATATCATCAATGTGCAACTGACTTGTAAACTGCAAATCATATCTCTCCGTTTCAAGAATATAAGATATTATCGTCCCATGATCACTCGTGATAGAATCCATGAAGTGATTCAAATGAGCGTGGGTTTAGTCGAATACTCACATCTTATTAGAGGAGTACTCAAGAATACTGCAACAAAATTGTGTTATGTCTAAACACCTTTAGACAATATACATAGCCATTCATGACAGTCTAGCTTCAATATCTACTTCCAAAGTATGACCGACTGTAAATAGTTTGAATAATTTTATTATTTGGGAAGTCAAAACATGCAAAGTGAAACGCAAGAATAATCGAATCCAATATGGTCTCAAAACTTTTGAATATAAATAAAACACCTTTTATTTAATCACCATATTGATTACACATTATTCATTGTATAATGTTTCAATTTATCAACTTAATACTTGAATTAAAACAATAGTTATCCCATGCTCCAAGCATGCACACTATGTTTATCTATGGTCCTTGCTTTGTGAAATAGATCAATAGTAGACATTTTCAATGAAACTCATTTCATAATTCCAAATTCTTATTACTAGTGTCAGAATACCAATTCTTCTCACTAGTAGATTGTGTTAGATTCTTAACTATCATGCAATGTACATTTTGTAATGTCGAGGTACCAAAGTCACAGAGACTTTGCCAATAATATTACAAAGTATTCCATTGGAGATTGTTACAAGAAAATTCCCCGGAAATGAAGTCTCGCATTCAAAGTACATCCTTTGAACATGCTTCTTACATAAAAGTTTCTAAATTTCTCATAGATTCTTAATATCCAACTTCCATTATGGAAACATTTCCATATTTTCCATATGTCAACTCATTATTAATAGAATCCTGTCTATTCATAATAATGTCATTATGGTCCATTCATTACTATACTTCCAACTACCCATAAGCGACCAATCATTGGCGAACCTTAGATTGTCCTTGATAGTTGTTTAACTACATTAGTCATATCCGATTTTAATCATTTTTCCCTTTTAATGTACTAGGCATTTGGAAAAACATAACACGAAAATATTATAGCATATGCAATCGATCCTATACCCGAAGCACATGGGATATGATTCATAATGTCTTACATAAATACGTGAGTCTTTTGTTATAAAATTTCCATATATAGAATTTCCTTATGTTGAACCATTCCAACATAACATTCATATATGTCATTGAATAAATCTAATTAAAATCTCAATCTAAGCTTTTATATTTGAAATGAAGTATGAGTTCCTCTCCCTTAATTATAGCAAAACAAATTTTCAAACTTTGCAACTTTGCGAATTGAAACTTTTGTTTTCTATAATTAACATTGCTAACTTGCAACACTTACCATAATGATTATGCTCCCACTAGCATAACAATTATTTCTCTAATAGCATAACACTTATGCTCCTACTAGCTTTGACATGTACTCATAAATAAGCTGGATTTCTAGAAATCAATACTTGTTGATTTTATTACCAAAGTTCAGATTTCTGATACAATATGCTTCGATAAGAGTTTATCTAGGTTTCTCAAACTCATACACCTTTCCTTAGATATATCACATGTGTATCTAACTAATTTCAGAACTTACAGTAATAAGTCTCAAATGTTTATACCTTTTTCCATTTCTCATAATTCGAACTATGAGGAGGGATGCCGTAATCATAATTGAATTTGAGAATGCAAATATCACAAATGCTATCTCCTTAAAATCTACTTAGTGAAAATGTTTCCTCACAATCATTTTCATGAAGTGGAGAGAAACCTTTGTCACTTAGATTAATGGTGTTTGTGTTCCTATCCATGTGAATTTTTCATAACCATAATCACAAGACAAGGTTAGTGAAAAATCCAAACTCATATGGAATGAACTTGTTCAATCTTAATTTCTTGCCACCTAGCAGCACAAGGTCCTACCATGTCTTCCAAGTTGTTGAGTAGCTCACTCTTACGGGTTAATGCCTTATGCAATCAATTGAGAACTCATAGAACTCACATGCATAGTTAAACTTAATTAGAATAGAAACAAGAATATATCAGCACGATAGGTAAAAAACCTTAAGTCGTGTGCTAGAGATAAACAATTGGTTTTATTCTTGATTAGTTCTTGAAACTTTTCAAGATCTTTAAGACTCCCACTGACCTATTGACATAAAATATTCTCTTGTCAAGAACCATTCCTTGACAAATAAATATTCATGAGTTAGTGTAGATTCTTATCAAGAATAGCACTTCACACAATTGGTCTGAGTTGGTCTTTGTTTTATCCAAAACATCACAATTACCAATTTGAATGTGTAATAAACCTACTTAAGATATGTCACTCAAGGAACAATCTTGGAGTATGACTCTAATACTTGGTTTTGGAATGAAGTATGACTCACCTTAATTAATTTAACCATTTCAACAATTCCTGATTCCTTTTCTTAGTTATACAAATGCACTAAGGTGTCCTAAGAGGATCAATTGTGATATGGTTTTCATAATCATTAAAATGATCATAAAACATGATACTAAAGTATTCTCCTTTCCTTTCAGATTAGAGAAACTTTTAATCTTTCTGCATGTTTGATTCCTTTAATTCGTTATGCTATACATTGAAACTTTTCCAATGATTCAAAATTACACTTAATCTTGCAAGTATAACCATGTTTACTAAAATTTTTGTAAATCATTACGAATAGTCTTATTATTCTTTGTGGTGGACCTGGCCAGTGTACAATGATGTGTACTAGATCCCTTAGCCATTTACTTGACTCACATATACATGTGAACAAAGAATTAGTCTTAATTTCTCAAATATGAAGGTTCTCATTCGTCATACAATACAAGTTGCATGATTCCAAGTTTCTGTCCAAATGAAACTTGGTTAATGAGAATCTTTCCTTATTTGGTAAATTTAGACACTACCACAAACGAAAGAATCAAATCCATTTTCAACATTGCTAACAATAGAAACATACAAAAATCAATTTTCACAAATGCCATTGGAAGGAGATATAAGATAAGATAAAATCAAATTTTTATTTATTTACAAAATGCGGAAAAACCGTTCCTTACAATGAAATTACAAATGAAAACTATGTTACTACCTATTTCTAAGCAATCTATCATAACTCCTAAGCAGCAGCTCAAAAATCCGATCATCGAATCAGACAATCAAAATCCATCTCTTCGTGATCAAATTCAACTTACTCTTCCTTTAAGCTTACTTTCTCTTCTTCGATCCTACAAAACATCAAAATGTAATTACATTGCATCATTTATTAAGAATCTCCCAATAGGAACTTAATAGAGTTAGACAGTGGACTTACCTGAAGTAGAGTAAAACATTTTGACTTTACCATCCTTGTGGTCCTTCAGGTAGATACGGCAGCTTCGCAACCAATGCCCCTTCTCTTGGCAGTAGAAACAAATAGATTCTTTTGGAATAGTACACGGGACAATCTCATACTTAGCCTTTCTCTTTATCATTAGTTCAAATGGTTTGACCATGGCCGATCCCTTTCCATTGGGAAGAAAAGACTTTTCTGGACTTCCAATGTTTCCATTGTCAATATCCATGGATGTTTGGGAGGTAGATCTTCCAATCAAATTCGCTTGACCAGTGCGCCAAATCATTTTTAATTCAATAGCAATTAGCAAATAGGTAAGATCAATAAGGGTCGCATTGCGGTCTGTCATATAATAGTCTTTAACAAACTGACTATACGACTCGGGAAGTAAATAAAGAACCAAGTCAACAGCCAACTTCAAGGACACAACGACTCCTAACATTCCCAGCCTATCAATGTGTGACTTCATCTCCAAGACATGTGCACACATAGACCTTCCATCTTGATGTTTGCTTGCCAATAGGGTTTGAGTGACCTTGACGTTTCAAGTCTTTGAATATGTGGGTCAGGGAGAAATATTGGAGGAGGTGGAGGAAGTGAAGTATGATTTCTGGGAACATCATCTTCATGAGGAAAGCTTTTTCCAAAAGATTCGGGAAGGCCATAGTTGTCAGAACTAGACATCTACAAGGGAGAATTTCAAGTTAATTTGATTTAAGTCCTTAATATATCACCCAAATGAAATATTAAGACTAGGACCCGACACAATAATTTACAACTCAGAAGAGGGATGCCGTAATCTAATTGCAAACTATTTGTCGGTAGGTAAATGATGATTTACAAATTCCACTATGAAAACAAAATTTTAAACGAATTAGGTTTTAAATGGAACTCCTAAATCTTTTGAGATTCATTGAACTTTTCAATGGCATATTTAATCTCGATTATGACCTTCAAGTTTGTGACTCGGATGTCGAGGATCACAAACAAGGTGTGAATAACCATGAAAATTAGTTTGGTACTCTCGATGTTACATATCACCTAATCAATGTGCATGTTAACCATACACACTCCATTGATCCATGATTAACATCAAGCTACCCTTTGCCACACATTGTTAGTCCCAAATTAGTGTGTCAGTTAACCACACATGCTCCACTAACGAATAAACAAGATGTAAAGTGTAATTTCATGGGTTAGCATCAAATTCACATTTTTCCTAAGGACCTAAGATTGTGAATTTATTAAGCATTTAGTTACTTGGAATTTCAGTATACTTATAATGGGAGGTTGTGTCCTATCCTACCCTTTAAGCTAATGGCCCTCCATCAATCAAGGAAGTGGTGGGTGATAGTGGACACCCATTCAACTGCCATTTTATAGGCAGTTTCCTTATACCCACCCTTTTAGATTGACTTCGTGAATGAGGCCTACTAACAGTAAGACTGATCTTTTAATTATACATATATAATATATTAGACTTTTAATTTTATATAGTATAAGGGTGTATTTTAAACTTTTAAAATACTTGATGGTTTAATCTATTAATAAATTATACTCTTAATTTAATTAAACTTAAACCATATGATTATGGATTTAATAATACTCTTTTAATTAAACATTTAATTAATTATTAATAAAGTCCATAAGAATTAATTGAACTATTCAAAAAGAAAAACATCAAGATGCTAAATCAAATTAAAACTTAAATTAATTTTAAGTTATGAACCCATGAGTTACATTTTTGAAAACTTTTCAAATTACTAGGGTTTTTATGAATCCAATGCTTCTTAATTGAGTCTTTTCAACTTTTAAAACATAAGGGAAAGTTTTGTAATTCTTGAAAAACTTTTGAACTTCATAACTTAAGGAGTTAATTTGTTTTATGAATATGAGACTTTTCAAGTTCCATAACTTATGGAACTCTTCAAAATCATTAAGATCAATTTAACTAATATTTATTTGTAACTCCTTAAAAAAAACTTTTGATTTCCAAATTTGATGACAAAATTTGTAACTCCTTAAAACATTTAGATCAAACTTTAAATTAATAAAACAATCATATCATTTTTTATCTTTTACCAATTTCATCATAATACAATTCTTGTAGTAAGATAATTTCAAATAAAAAATTACAAATAATTAGATTTATCACATAAACTAGTAATTATCTTAAAATTTGATAATTTATCTTTTAATTGGATGAGAATAATCACTACCATATCAGAAAAATAGATTTTATGATACAAAACAGTTTGTGGTAATGATTCTAATCCAGTTGAGGCCAAAAAAACCCGAAAAACTACCAACAGATGATCCAACTCAGCGAGTCGGATGATGGACTCGACGAGTTCATTACTTATGAGCATGGACTCATCGAGTCCTCCTGTCAGTGTGCAGTTTTTTGACTTTTCCAACTTTGAACAATTAGCTATGCATCTATATAACAGAAAACTATCATGGCTCTGTTACCACTGTTGGGTTTTGTGTACTATAACACTCATATGGTGCACATACAACCATAATAGCTTTGGATCTAAGTTTTCTCTAGTTATACATGCAACAAAATTTCCAAATCATGAAGACTACAACTAGCATACAATTTGTCATATAAATCATAAAAGTAAGTTAAAAGATTACCTCTTGTTGTAGCGTGTTGTATTTTGGCCTTTAAGAGCTTTGTTCCTCAAATGTTGCACCTCTAATGGAATCACAAGACACCATGAACAATTAGAGAATAAAGAGAGAGAAGTTATGAAGCTCAAAACCATCCATCTCTTGCAATATCACTCTTAGGTTCGATTTTGGCTAAAGGGGTTACACATATATAGTTTGGAATTCCTAAGGTTTAACTTGTAAACCCTAGTCCATGTACTTAAGCCTTTAAGCAATCCAATAATCCATATGATGGGCCTTATGGACTAACTCTTCATGGACTCCCACATAGAATTAGTCCATCCTAATCAATATGGATCATTGGTCCGAACTATAAATATTATTGATTGACTTAACCAGTCTCCGTTAATTTAATTAGTCTGTTTTGATCACTAAATTAATTCCAAATTAATTCTTGATCAATACTAATTAAATGATATGATTTCTCTATTAATATATTATACTTATAATATATTAGTAAATCATAAATAACCTCTTTATCAGATATTCATCATGCAACTCAAAAGGACCATGATACTCTCGGGTCAAGTACATACCAATTATAGTTGTGGGCTTAGACACCTAATCCAACACATAGGGTTTTCAGCTAATGCTTAGAGAATAGAAACCCTAGTCGAAATTCTAAGAGTTTTCTTCCCTCTCCTTCTCATCCTCTTGCTACAAGTGTTTGTGAGCCTTTAGAGGTGCAACATTTGGGGCACTAAAGCTTTCAATAGTCAAGATCAATCAACGAATTCTTGTTATTGCTATATCACAAGCAAGATAATATTCTTAACCCTTTTATATATGAATTACGAATTATATATGCTAGATATAGGGTTATTGATTTGGAATTTCTTTTGCATGTTCAATTAGTGAAAAAAAATTAGATCCAAAGAAATTAGGGTTGCATGAACACATAGGATGTTGTTATGCTCAAAACCATCAACAGATACCTAGTAGATGGATGTCAAAACTACTTTCCTAAACGGAAGCTGATTGAGGATGTTTACATGAGTCAGCTAGAGGGTTTTGTACATGCAAAGTTTCCTAATAGAGTATGTAAGATTGAGAAATCCATTTATGGATTGAAGCAAGCATCTCACAACTGGAATCTTGGATTCCATGAGAAAGTCAAAGAGTTTTGTTTCTCTAGGAGTGAGGATGTGTCATGTGTATATGTTAAAGCTAATGGGAGTATAGTGAGTTTCCTAGTATTGTATGTTGATGATATACTCCTTATGGGAAATGACATTTCGACCTTGCAAGAAGTAAAATCTTGGCTTGGAAAGTGTTTCGCCATGAAGGACCTAGGGGAAGCAACCTATATTCCTAGAGTAAGGATTTTGAGGGATAGAAAGAAAAGACTTATTGGCCTTAGTCAGAGCACATACTCGGATAAAATACTAAAATGTTTTCGTATGGAGAATTCCAAGAAAAAGGATTTACCCATCCATCATACTGTTAGGTTGAGTAACACTCAGAGCCTCAACAATAATGAGGAAATAGCTGACTTGAGTCAGGTCCCATATGCTTCGGTTGTAGGTTAGATCATGTATGCTATGATATGTACTCACACTAATCTGTCTTATGCTTTGAACATGGTTAGTCAATTTCAGGGAAATCCTGGCAGAGCTCATTAGAATGCAGTCAAGAACATTCTTAAGTATATGCGAAGGACGAAGGACATGGTTCTAGTCCTTGGTGGCAGTGATACGTTAAGAGTGGATATAATGACGCCAAATTTCAGACAGATCGATACTTCTGTTCTCAGTTGAGTTGTGGGTTTGTGTTAAACGATGGAGTAGTGACTTGGAAAAGTTCCAAGCAGGATATGGTGGCTGATTATACTTGTGAATCAGAGTACATTGCAGCAATTGATGCATCGAAGGAGGCAGCTTGGTTGAAGAACTTCATCGGCAATCTCGGAGTAGTCTCGACCATTCAAGAGCCTTTGGAACTTTTCTATGATAACAAAGGGGTGGCTGCTTTGACAAAAAGAACCAAAGGATCATGGTAGAACCAAACATTTCGACAAAAGTACCATTATACAAGACATAGGGTTGAAGAAAATCATCTTCTAGTGAAGCGAGTGTCGTTAGAAGACAATCCTACAGATCCTTTCACGGAGGCTTTAAGTAGGGTTAACTACAACCAGCATGTTAGGAGCATTGGCATGAGAGACGATGTTAGTTTTAGTAGTTTGTTGATAGATTGAAACTTGTAATAAAATAAATGTAATTGATTTTGGTGATTGAATAATGGAGAATTATTAATGAGTATGGTTACTGTCTTTTTCAAATGTTTATTCATGTGTTTCATTATACATGTTTTACTTCCTGAATGATTTTATTATTCAAATTCTACATTCGCTCATACTTTTAAAAGTGAGTAGTGAATTAAGACTGTCATGAATAATAGATTGTAGATTGTCTATGGAGATTAGACATTGCAATGGGTTGCTACAATCTTCATGAGTACTTAAAAAAATGGAAATTTTGAGTATTAGATAAACCCACACTTAGAGAATTACTCCATGGATTATTTCACAAGTAATTCTAAGACGATAATATTTTTTATTCTTCAAATGGAGATATATAAATAGTAATTTACAAGCCATTTGTGCATTGGTGTTACGAAAACGCATCAGTAACATGATGTTATAAAACATAGTGTCATGTATAATTTGGTAAGTAAAGGATACATGTATATAAGTCGAAGTTTATTCGTTCATTTTACCCTAACAGGAAAAGCAATATCTTTATGCCCCTCGGTGATTTGGTGTTTACATTATGGTGTTGGGGCCATCCAGGACTGAATTGATGTGTTCAATTGGTAGTCTAACGACGTCATCACAAATCAGGAAATCGGGAATCATAATTTTGGACATTGAGATTGTTTATAATTAATGTCTCGTGTCCATACGATATCTTGAATAACGAAGGAATATTTGATCACTTATCTTAGGGCGAATGTTTGATTAGATCAGAGTTCGGCAGTTGCTTCGGAAAGCACACTTTGCTATTTAATTTAGAAATTATACTTGCAATTGTAGTTACAAACTTATCCAGGTGGGAAACTGTTGGATTAAGGTGTCTAAGCCAAGTATATACTTGAATTAATAACAAATTTATTTTTGGGTTGCCCTCAAAACTAGTAATTAACTAGAATCACTTTTGGAGAGAGAGGTTGATTTATTGATTTATTATATGATTAATAAATAAAAATAAATAATTTGTTAATATATTAGGATATTAATATATTAATTAGAAATTGTACTATTTAATTAATAATTAATCGGAATTTAATTAGAATTAATTTCGGGATTAATTAGATTAATTAAAATTGCAGGGACTTAAGCTATAATTGTTCAATAGTTGAACAAGAAAGGTTTTAGAAGCTTCCATGGGTCATGGACGGTTTTTGGGAGTTTTTAAGGGTTTTAGATTATTCCTTAAAGATAATTAAGGAGTTGAATCATTACCAATTTTGAAATAATAGTATTATATTCAAATTAGGGTTTCCAAGGCACCTTGTTTCATCTATAAATAGGACCATTGGGATCCTCATTTTCATCCACCACTTGTACCAAGAGAATAGCCAAAATTCTCCTCTCTCTTCAAGTCTTCTATTTTTACTAGGGTTTGGGTACAAACCACTAGAGGAATTGGATTTCTGGTGATTTCTTACCAAGACATTTAAAGAAAGGAATCCACTTGATTATTTTCTATATTAATTAAAAGATATGTAAACCCTAATCCCTTGTAATTTATTATTATTATAGGGCTTCCTTAGGGTTCTTGATGTTCATAGATTATAGCTATCAATAGAGAAAATTAAGATCCAAATAGGTTGCATGTGAACTTAAGGGTTAAGTTATTTCGCCTCATGCTATGAATTATAACCTATAAAAACTATCATTAACTAGCTTTGAACTTTCCCAACTTGCCACTTTTGGTCCCTCCTTGCAGAAGCTCTTTCAAAAAAACTCTAAACTAACTTAGAAACTTCAATTAACCTCCAAATGGTCCCTCTCCATCCTAATCTTCACAAAATTAGCCCATGTTATTAAGTTGGTCAAATATCTAGTCCAACCTAAGTCTCACCTGACGGTTACAAATAACCCTTTAACTTTTAAGATGCTATAATTTTCACTTATAACCTTCTAAACTTCATATCAACTAATGATATGTTTATCCCTTGATTCCTTAACTATATAAATCATCTTTCTTTTATTCACTTATTAATTTAAGAGCCCGATCTTAAATTTTAGGATGTTACAGTTATATGCCCCTTAAAAGGATTTCGTCATCAGAATTACTTCGTGAGCCATCTCATTAGGAGTTCATCCCATCATTTTTCAATGCCATCGATGACCATATCACCTTGGTGATTTTGTCACAATTGTTGTATCTTATAAATTTTATATATCTCATCAGGTATTTTTCACCATCTAGGTTCACCTCCAACAAAAACAAATCCAAGCTGACCTATTAGAATACATTTCTCAAATTAGATTGTTTTTTAAGGAGATAAAGGAAACCATGAAAAGAATCTCAAATTTGGAAAAGGCAATGGATTCTATTTCTACACATTAAAAAACAAGGAAAAATAGTTGGTAGCCTTTCAGGGGATTGTTGTTACTCAAGTAAAGGATTTGGTAATCCTTTATCTTACAGAAAAGAGTGCTAGCGATGATGTTCTATAAAGGTCCATGGAATATGTTGTAACATGTCTTAAGAAGCAAAAGAAGGATTATGAGTTATTTGTTTCTTTTCATAAGTCTCTTTGAATACTTTTTGTTATATCAATGTTTTTATGTATCGTTTATGTTACTTTTATGCTTATGGAACAATTAAATAACTATGTGTACAACCTATTGTTATTTGTCATATTAATATATTTACTTTTATGGTAACTAAATACAGTATCTTCTCGCCATGTCTGATAACACGTATGTACCAAGTAATGGTATTTGTCACTTGTTATAGCAATTATAAAATGTTTTTTATGTGACACAATCGCTGGAAAATATTATACAAATGAATTAACAAACACTCAAAATAATTTTTGGTTAATAAATAAAATAATATATGGATGAATCCATGAAAGAATTAGGATAATTTTTTAGAGAGAAAACTACAAAAATATTACATGTTGTTTGCAATTCTCTTTGGCTAATATTATACTTAATTTTGGTCCCTAGACTTAAAAAGACTAAAAATACCCTTGCATGTAGGGCACTTAACAGAGGGCGATTAATGGACGTTAGTTTTATGGATCAAATCGATCATAAAACCTTGAAATAAGGAACTTTTTTTCAAGTCAAAACTATTTTGGACCAAATCCACATACAAAAGCAAACCACATGTACTATTTTTACAAAGTATAATGTTACAAATGGTATGATTTTTGAAATAGAAGTTTTTTAGTAAGAAAAGGTAAAACTAAAATTTTGTAAGTGAAACTAAATTAAAGGATAACTATATTTGTATCAAAGTTAAGATTTTGAATATATGATGTCTTATTAATAAACTAAAAGTACAACTTTATTATTAACATACAACTTCAAACTAATACATATCAAATCACAATAAAATGTTTCCCATATAAATATTCAAACTAATGTATATCAAATATTCAAACTACTCATATAACATATCACCACTTAAAAAGTTGGATATGCATTAAATTAATGAAGTTGTCTTTGTTACTTACATAATTAACATGATTAGACAATTGTTCATTTGGAAGACACAAGTATAATTTGAAGTGTTTGGTGTTTGTGAGGATTCCAGAAGCTCAAATCTTGAAAAGTCTCAAGGATTCCACAAGCTCAAATCTTGAAGAGTCTCATGTGGTGGACTTTTTTTTGGAGGTCTACCATTTGGCGTACAAATCATGGTCTCAAAACGTATCAGATTCACTCAAAAGTTTAGTAATTATAGAAGTAGCAAACTATAATATTGACAACGGTGATTTTGTTAATTCCGTATACCAAATAAAATATATTAAATCTCTGATTTTGATTAGAGATGTTATGCGGTCGGTTTAATCGGCGACCTTTTTGTTTTATTCAGTTTTATCTTTTTTTGACTTCCAAAATATCAATCGAAACCGGCCCGAATAAGGTTTAGGTCCCGTTTGATAGTTTCTGTCTGGGAAAATGTTGTCTAGTAAAGTGTTGTTTGGGAAAGTTTTCTGACTGAGAAAGAAACCATGTTGTTTGATTGTACATCTGATTGATTGTGCTGAATGATGAAAAAAAAGTAATAATTTAATAAAAAAATAATTTTAAAAAAAGTTATTTAAAAAAATTAATAATCCAATAAAGAAAGAAAGAGGCGGGGTTTGATGTATAATTGTCTTTCCAGCCCATTCAGCTAGAAAAATATGATTTTGGGGCTTTCTAGGAAAGACATATCTTACCGGAAAAGACTCATTCTTTTGTGCAAATCAAACAGTCTTTCCAGTCCATTCAGCCAGAAAGATTTGTTTAGACCTAGAAAGATTCGTATCAAACGGAGTCTAGTTTGTTCGGAAGATGATTCACACAATGATGGTGCTAATGAGTTTGATGAGTTTAGTGAGTTGTCTTCAAGATATCAAATGTGGTCTCTAAGTAAGAAAGAATTTGATACTTCTATAATTATTAAACATTTGACCGAATCTAATATATTTTTTGAGGTCATGATTGGTCGACCAAATGATAGACCTTCAAAAAAAAAAAAAAGGAATAAATCCTACTGCATAAGACCTTTCAAAATTTAAGGTTGTGAAATCCTCACAAATGCCAATAACTTCAAATTTTATTGGTGTCTTCCAAATGAACAATGAATTATCTAATAATGTTGATTATGTAAGTAACGAATACAATTTTCTTTTTTAAATACATATCTAATTTTTTCAAATGATGATATGTCATATAAATAGTTTGAATATTAGATATGTATTAGTTTGAAATTTTTGTTGGGAAAAATTTTATTATGATTTGATGTGTATTACTTTGAAGTTTTCTTTTTTGTTAAGTGATTGGTTGCGTACTTATTTTATCTGATTAATAAGTTTATGATATTTAAAAAAAAAAAGTAACGGTGTAAATAATGACCAAAGAAGAACCAAAAAAACACTATCATAATAAGGGATGAACAAAAATTAAATATTCCAACACAGGTAAAATTAAGTGGACAAAAAGTTAAATCCTCTTAAAAATGAAGTATTAAAGTGACGGCTTAACAAAAAAAATTAAGTACTACCAATGAGCCCCTGTCAAAAATGAAAATTAAATTACATTCTAAATATGGATGAGGGTATAATTGTCTACTAATTATAAAAGTAAGTGGATTATCAAAAAGTGTCGTCGGTTTTATGTTAATGTATAAAGTATAAACTCAGAAATTTTGTATTCTTTATCTGGAGGTATCAAAGTGTCGTTTATATTGAATAAATCGCACATATTTAAATGAGTTGAATTAAATACAATTGAATTATTTTGATACATTAAAATAAAGAAGGACCAATGTTTGTTTGTTTGTTTTTTCCCGTTGAAATCAAATAAAAGGTTACCCATCATTACATGGGACTTGAAACAAACAAGATAATTTATGCATGTGATGGTGTTCCCCGATGGGAAGAGGACCTCATGATACAACATGTAATTTTGAAGACCAAATTTATTACTATTTATAATCCCCCATTCAATGGGGTTATTATGAAATTGTTTTATCTTGATGAAGATAAATGCAAAAAAAAAAAAAAAATGGATAGTCAGATCATTAGATAAAATTTGGTTTCATGACGAAATTAACTCACTTAGGATGGAATACGTTAATATATTTATTTGTTTTTCAAATTACTATCAGATCATTAGATAAAATTGGTTTCATGACGAAATTAATTCACTTAGGTTGGGATACGTTAATATATTTATTTGTTTTTCAAATTACTATCAGATCATTAGATAAAATTGGTTTCATGACGAAATTAACTCACTTAGATTGGGATACGTTAATATATTTATTTGTTTTTCAAATTACTATCATGATGTATGTATAGAAAGCCTTTGTGTTCATAAAATATTATTAATTTAATTGTATTTTATAAACAAATAGCTATTTACTTATTTAAAATAATTCTTTCAAACAATGATGTTTTATAAAAAACGACAATAGTTTATTATTGGGAAATTAACACTATAGTACAACGAAGTTTTGGCTTTGTCTTGGATTGGTCACTCAAGGTTTTTTTTGCGCAATTAGTCCCTCAACTTCAAATTATCTGTCAGTTATGCCATTTTGAGCAAGGGAACTGTGTACTGGTTACTTTGCTTACATGTTAATTAAAAAACGAATAAAAAGAAAATCGAAGGCCACGATGGCAATTCCACGTAATTAAATGAGACGAGTCGACTGTAAATGAGAGAAAGTTAAGTTCAATTGCCAATCGTTGGTTTCATTAGCAGTACTCCAAAACCATGAGCTAGAGCTAGGGTTTACAAGTCCTCCACAAAACGAAGTGAAATAGGAGGAAGAAGAAGTTATGTCAACCTCGTCACCTCGAACCCCCATGTGATATTTCCGATAGTGGAGATGAACTTTAAGGGGTTGTTTGTTCTCCATCCTTTATCTTACACTAACGATATGAAATTCACATTCACAAATCATGATTTTTCTGGTATGACACACTCAGAGTGTATTACGTTTCTCGAATGTTTTATGCAATTAGATTGTAAGAAGCTATACTACTGTGAACCAGGTGCTCCCATTTTGAGGGCATTATGTCTATCTCGAATGAAATGGAATATGCAGGTTTCATCTTTGATGCATATGGAACTGATGGTCAAATATCCCTTTATGTGGATCGTATTGGTGATGGAATAGATTATATGTTTGAGTCAGAAGGAGGAGACGATGACCATGATTCTTGTATTAGTGGTGGGGGTGATGACATAGGTACCCTTAGGGATGTGACAATGGATTTTAATGAGGAAATAGTTACTATGAATAGGACATGTGATGATGAAATCTTGACTAAATTATGTGCCAAAGAAGAGGGGGAGCAGCAGGATACCAACTATGATGTAGAAGATGAGGATGAAAGTGAACCCACAAGTCAAGTTCATGCCATTTTTAGTGAGTCAACACACCAGAAGAAACAAAAGCCCATACTTGGTATGAGATTTAAAGATCCGGCTCAAGTAAAAACTATGTTTTGCAACTATGCCATACCTAATGGGTACCAATTATGCTTTGTTAAAAATGATAGGAAAAGGCTGTTGGCACATTGTTGTAAGGGTAAGTGTAACTTCATGTTATGGGTATCATGGATGAGTGATGAAGACAGCTTCCATATTAAATCTTTGAGCTTAGAACATAATTGTGCTAGGAACCTTAAGTTAGGTTCATTAGTTTCATATTCATAGATAGGAAGTCATTATACCAAACAAATCACTACTAGAAAAACAGCCTTTTATGACGCTCATTGCGCATCGTAAAGGGCTCAGACGACGCGCAAATGCGCGTCAAGGAAGGCCCTGTCATAAAGAGAGACGACGCGCTTTTGCGGTTAACAAAAACTAGTCCAACAAGAAATCAGAGGCAGAGGTAATTTTTTATTTTTGGAATAGAAGGGTAAAATGGTCATTTTAATGTTTTTGAAATTTGTGGTTAACAGAAACTAGTGCAACAAGAAAAGGAAAGAATGGAAGTTGGTAGAATGAAGCTGCTTCATGAAGCTGCTCCCGTATCTTTCACTTTTTTTCTTCTTCCGATCTGCCTCGTCATCTCCTGAATCATAAATAAATAATTAAAAATGGAAAATTTTAAAATAAAAATATAAAAAATAACGAAGTTATTAGCTGATACCATCCATGAGCATTCTGCATAACTCAGCAGCTTCATCTTCATTTTCCACATCATCTTGAGCTTGTGAAGGCATGCATCTCATTTTAAGGCCTTTAACACCAACCACCAAGTTATTAGAATCATAATTATTATTATCCTCTTCGTCTTCATCACATTCTTCAGCATCTAGAAGGTTCTCAAGATCCCCTGCAAATGAACTCCTCTGGTGATTGATTACATAAATATAAAAACAAACTGTTAATATATCGCTATTATGGGTAATAAAAAAGTAAAGTAAAGAGTAAAATTTCACCTGAAAATCACAGAATAGCTTTTCCTTTGAGAGATAAAACAGTCTCCTCAGCATCTACATGAAGCTTGCTCCCTTTCCCTCCCAAGCTTTTCAATACAATTTTCATTGACCCTTTTGTAAGCAGCTTTCCTTGTTCTTTAAGTTCCACCAAATTTTCATGAGGATACCATAAAGCTTTTGGCCTATGAAAATAGGCTATATCTTTACTGCAAATACAGTAAAAGAAAAATGAGTTTACAACAGAGTAAAAGAAAAATGACACTAGAGATTTTGTGGTTACTTGCTAAGTGTGGCTTTCATTGTCAGTAGCTTGAGAGCAGGTATGGAATGCAAGAATTTAACACCATGTGATGTGCGTTTCTTGGAATGTGATTTCAACTGTTGGGAAGATTTCCTGTTGGAATAGAATTTGTCATTAGCTATATTAAATTTTCCCCCTCCATAACCATGTAATAGCTCCAATGAATCTGGTGCTGACTCAGCAGACCAAGTTGTGATCATGGCTCCAGCATGAAGCTGAAGATCATCTCCATGTTTGTTATCCAATATTTCAAAAAGCGTCTGTTCATCTTGAAGATCAAGAAGTAATTTCGGCTTTGTAACAGATTGATTCGGGTTCCACACTATTCGATCCATCCAAGATCCATCAAGAACATCTTTATTGCGTAAAGTGAGTTTGTTGAATCGTTTAATGATGTTACTTTCAACTGTTGTATCTTTAGTAGCATCATCTGTTTCCAATCGTGATTCTAATCTCAAAAGTTGGGGATGGTATATGGTTTCTTCAGATGAACTGTATGATTTTGGAGATTTTCTTCAACCTCTCTCCATCGGAGACCTGAGAATGAAAGAAGGAAAGAAATTACAGTGATTTTGAAAGAAATTTGAATACAAGAAAAAACCCTTTTTATTTTATTTTTTAATAGACAAAAAAGCATATAGGCACAATTCTCATTTGCAAGTTCTGGATTGCTTGCAAGATCTCTCACATGCGACAAATTTAGGGTTAATACAAGCGGACTAATTGAGACAAAAAGTTGAACCCAAAATAGTAAACATGTGGATGTGTGTGTGGTGTTGTGTGCGACTGTGAACAACTATCATAACGGGATTAAGAAGCAGAAAAATAGGGGAGATAGATGTCTCACCTGAGCAATAAAAAAAATATGAGAATAAGGGAGATGGAACAGAGCGTACCTGAGATGCTTAGAGTGTAGAATTGGGGATCAAGGAAGGAGGAGGAAATCATGATTAATATCCGTATCGCTTTTCCCGTTAGGGTTTTACAAAGGAGAATACGAGAATAATCAAAATCGAAATCAGAGGTATGAATATAGGAGAAATAAGAACCTGGATCTTTTCTTTGACATTCTCGATGGTGTCGTTGCTCTCATCAAAATTAAAGAGGGCTAAATACAAAGTTGGAGACAGAGATTCTATGAACTCCAAACTGACAACGGAGGGTGTTAAATATATAACAAAAAAAAGAGGATGGCGGTGGGAGACACTCGGAAGGGTCGAAGAATCAGCAGATGGCGGAAGGTGAATGGAGGTTTGAGAATCGAGAGAGAAGAAAGAAAGAAAGAAAGAAAGGGGGTTTTAGGCGGGGATGAGCTAGGGTTTTCAGCCGGTGGAAACAAAGCGGGCTTTTTAACTTTTAGATTTCATTTCCCCCTCGGATGAAACGCGCGTTTCATTAAATATTATAAAGCGACATGGTTAGACGACACACATTTTATTTAAGGTGCCCTCTGTGTTTTTTTTAATTGACACTAATTTCAGGGCATGCAAAAATGCGTGTCTTCTATGCTTCATATTTTGGAAAACTGACATCAATTTTTAAGGCACTCACAGATGCGTGTCTTTTATCAGCGTGTGTCATTGATTGCGCGTCGTAAAAGCCTGTTTTTCTAGTAGTGAATCTTACATGGATGAGTGTCATAAAATTAAGATTAGAAGTTATTAGGAAGTTTGGTATTCATGTAAGTCTTGGTCAATGCAGGAGGGCTAAGAAATATGCTTTGCAACTAATATATGGAACTCATGTGGAACGTTATGTAAAGTTATATTCATATGGAGAGGAGATTAGGAAATCAAATCCAGGTTCAACTATCAAAATTGTTGTCAACAACATGCCAGATGGGAAGAAGTACTTTAGTAAATTTTAACTTTGCTTTGATGGAGTGAAAAAAGGCTGGATAAATGGATGCAGGAGGATAATAGGACTTGATGGATGTTTTTTGAAAGAAATTTGTAAGGGAGAATTACTATGTGCTATTGGCAGAGATAAAAACAATCAGATTTATCCTATTGCATGGACAATATTATGTGTTGAGAAAAAAGAGAACTAGAAGTAGTTTTTGGATAATCTGATTGACGATGTGCAATTGCATTTAGGAAATGGATACAACTTAATGTCAGATCAACACAAGGTATTTACTATTTTTTTTATTATAGTATTATTTTAATATATGGTTCCAAGTATTTTTGATTATATCTTAATTATTAAATTCTTTGCAAAATTAGTCCCTACGCATGGCATTCAAGATGCGTACGATGGGCGTAGGTTGTGTAAGTTGGAAGCGGGTTTCGTCGAGTACGTCGGGTGTATGTAAGGAGTACACAGGGCGTAGTCATGCAGATCCCAAACCCTATATTTTTTGGATTGAGCCCATATTTAAGGACCTTAAGTCCCTTGAGGCTTCCCCATTTTCAACCTCTATCCTCCCTAACCAGTGTCCTGAAACCCTAGTCCTTGATTAGCTTGTGTGAGCCTCTTTTGTGTGTTTTTGGTACATAGTGAAGGAGTAAAATCTATTCCTTGAGGATTGTTCTGGCTAGAGCTTGAAGATCCAGGGCCTTCATCACCTTTGCAAGCTTCTAGAGGTATAAAGCTCTCACCTTTATGGTTCTATAGTTTAGATCAAGGCTAGGGTTTACTTTTGCAAAACTTTTGGTCCTATGGTTTGGTTATTGTGAGTAAAAGATACTCCAGAGCTCAAGTTTCTCACTTTAGTTTTGCATAAACGAGAATTGAAGATCTCATGAATAGGATTTCGTCGATATAAGGAACATCAATAACGGAATCTGTATGTAGGAGTTATGATTTTTGTAGTGATTTCTAACAGCCTAATCCTATAAAAAATATAAAATTTTGATGGAGTCAGAATTAGCCGTTATGATCTAAAGGAAAGTTATAGACCTTGTCGACATATTTCCATGGATATAAAGAACGTAAAAAATGGAGCTCGTATATAGAAAATAGTTGTTACGCCACTTTGAAAATCTATAAAATCGCATGCACGAAGTGTGCGACCTAGCGATGACGTGGCATCACGAGAGGGCGCTATGTGGCTAGTCGGCCGCACACTCCTCCAAGACTCAAATCGACGTGGCACGTTGTGGACGTGACATGTGGTACCATGAAAACGCATCATGTGGCGATGTTCTTGAAGCGATGTCGCGGACGAACGACAAGGTGACATGTGGTAGAAGACCCATGGAGCCAACAACACCCTTATACGCAATACAATTTTCAAAAGTCTAAAATACACCTAATTTTTGTATAAGCTCCTCACATCTAACCCTTAGAATTCTTATCTCTCAATTCTCCCTCCTATAGACCCTTTTTCCTTGAGTGTCTAGTATGTGGTGAAGCCTTACGACACCCCTGAGTGCTCAGCTAGTTGTAACCTTCGAGTAGAAGTTCCCGAGTCAGTATTCTGCCCACTTAGTTCTCGGTTTTATCAAGAGCACTCTATAAGTAAGCCACACTTACTATCCTTCTGTGTAATTTATGATTATAATTATAAGTCACTACTATGGAATTAAAATTAAGATTTATCAATGAGTCCATGTCGTTTTACTAATTGATATATATATATTTACGGGAGAGGTGACTAGAAGGGTCACATCAACTTGGTTGTTTGATTTTAGAAAAAGGCTACATGCCAAAATGGTCTTGCCTCCCGACTGTCCTTCCTGACTAATCCTTACTTTATAGATCTTGAAGTAGACTTTGGGATCATTAAGGAATCTAAACCCTTCGGATAAAAGTTCATGAAAGTATACTAAGACTTAGAATGATGTACATCTAGGTCTTTTGGAAAGGAGTTAAGGTGAAGCATTGTCCTAACTTCGAATCGCCAGACACTTTGTCAGCTGAGTGCGTAGTTAGTATCAAATACATAACTTTAATAAAAGTATTTATATTATGTATTATTTGTATTTGTGTTAATGATATAAAGTATGATGATACTGTCTATTAGGAACTGTATTGGACATATATTGTCTTTAGTATAAGTCTGGATTAAAGCTTGTAAAAGGTGATTAGTTCCCAATATGTTGGACATTAGATAGGTCTCATTCTGGGGTTGAGTGTGAGATCAGATAGCGGAGTATCGTATTCCTCATCTTTCTTGGATGACCAGAAATGGTGGGTCTACATCATACAACCAGTAGGTATGTGTAGGTCATCGACCAGAGTAGATGACAACACTTGACTATTCTAGACGGTCTAGTGAATTACATTGCTAGCATGGAATTATAACCCATGGATGTAGATAAATTGGGATTCCATATTTATCAAATCTCTTAACATTGGTTTCCTTATATATGACTTACATTGGACAAGGACTCCCCTAGTTGTATAGTCAAACAGATGCTCAAACAATTAATCAGGTAAGGTGATTCTTCCAGATGATTGTCGAAATAGGATCTATGAGGATCGTTCGGGATGGGTAATTGGTCTAAGTTTAGATTGCATTACCAGATAACATTGTTTGCAGGAATAATATTATTATTTAGTATCATTAAATTATTATGGGCTTGAAAACCCTACATATCTTACTATGTTTCCCAAACATGACCCACTCATTTTTATGTGTCACAGGTACTGGAACAAATGTTGTTGTAGTCTAGTTAGGATGTTGAGTAGAATAAAGAGATGTGCCTATAATAAGTAGTTTCAGGACCTTTTATATTTTGTGATGTAATGTATGTTCAGATATAATGAAAGATATCCTCAAATGTTTTAATAAAATAACTTTTTTTATAAAAAAATGTTTTATTTCATTGGGAATTTCCGCATCTCAATTTATAGAGCGTAAAGAAAATGTTTTAATTGGTTCTGAAAAACAGGGGATGTCACAATTAGTATTAGAGCATTAGTTTAAGAGAACTAGGAATTTTGGAAAATTCTAGACTTAAACTTAGAATCTAAGTATGATCTGTTAGATGTATGATAGAATGCTTTCGGATAAATGCCTTATTTGCTTTAGACACTAGCACTAGCGTAACATAGGAAGATACCTTAACTACTAATTATGTGCTAAATGTGTATGTATATGTATATATATATATGTGTGTGTGTGTGTGTATATATATATATATATATATATATATATATAAGTATATAGTAAGTAATATACCGTCACATTAAACTACTCTCCTTTATCACTATAGAGCGACATGATGATTACATGAAGCAGAAGAGTCATCAACAAGGAAGGAGGCCCAACACCTTAGAATGTCGGAGCAGGATTTGCTCAAATCTTGATGAATGAAGGTCGAGTGATGATGCAAGAAATGCTCGATCAACAACGACGTGAGTTTAGGGAGCTCCTAGCTCAGGAACTGGCTATCGATAGAGGAGGAGCGCATGTGATCAATAAGTTGGTGGTCAACAAACCAATAGTTGTTGAGTAGGTTAATAATGGACCAATTTCTTCTCATCCATAAACGGTTCAAGAAGGAAATAATGATGACACGGAAAGTCATCATGGACCTGAGCAACTAGAGGTCTGAAGGAATGATGAACCTAGGGGCTATTGCAAGTATAAGGACTTCACGAATTGCAAGCCGTCATTATTCAATGGGAAGGAGGATCCAATACGAGTAATGGACTGGATCTCGAAAATGGAACTAATTTTTGTCACATGTCGTTGCACCGACAAGATTCAAAACACCTATGATGTGAGGAAATTTAAGGTTGCCACAATCTGTTGGTGGAACACGTTGGGGAAGACGTTAAGCCCTAACAAGATGTTATAATTGATTTGGGAAGAGTTTTTGACCCAGTTCAAGATGAAGTTTTGTTCAGCTGAAGATATGTTGGAGTTGGACAATCAACTTCTAACACTGAAGAAGGAAAGCATGACGATTGATGAGTACATCGATGCTTTCACTGACAAAATGGAATTTGCACTACATGTTGTCCCTGATGAACTGGCCAAGATTGATAGATACTCCAAAGGATTGTCGTGGGAGTATTTTGTGCCCCTTAAGCAGGCACCAACTTTTGAGGAAGCTATCTAGGCTGCAAAGTTTATGGAGAATATAATTAAGAATAGGACCACCGATAAAGCTGAAGTCAGTAAGAATTGGAAAGTTAATGTGTCCTCAAAAAACAACAACAACAACAACAACAAGTTTTCGAAGTCAAGAAGCAAGGCTGGAAGTAACCAAGAAGGGAAATGGAGCAACCGGTGCAAGAAAAAGTACTTCGGCGACTGTGTCGTCTGCTTCAAGTGCAAGAAGCTAGGGCATATTTCTACAAATTTCCCAGTAAAAGAAAGTTTGTTTCATTTATGGAGAAGGACACATGAAGGCGGAGTGCCTAAAAGATTAGAAGCCAATCCCAAGGATCATGGCACCAAAGCCCAAGGGTCGAAGCTACCCGATGACCCTCAATGAAGCAAAGGAAGAGATTGATGTTGCTTCAGGTACATTCTTAGTTAATAAAATTCCTACAAAGATAGATTTGATACTGGAGCAGATCATTCATTTATATTACATGAATTTGGTTGGAAACTTAGATTATCACCACTTAAACTAATTATCCCTATCTTAGTAGAAGTAGCTGGTTGTAGGAATGTATTTGTTAGTAATAGGTTAGAGGCCATAGCCATTGACTTAAACATAAACAAATTTTGTCGAGGGATTTTTACTTTTGAGTTGAGTGAGCTCGACGTAATTCTCGGCATGGATTGTTTAGGAGAAAACCTTGCGGAGATCTTATGTGGAAGGAAGATGGTGTGTATTAATCCCCCTAAAAGAGAGCCATTCGTCGTATATAGGGATAAGAGTTGAGTGAAGTCTGGAATCATCATGATGATGAAGGCCAGAAGATGCCTATCCAAAGGATGTACAAAATTTTTAGCATATGTGATAGACACGAAGAAAGAAAATAAGGCAATGACTGATATACCTATAGTGCGAGATTTTCCTGAGGTATTTCCAGATAAATTACTTGGATTACCACTAGATAGGCAGGTAGAATCCAGGATCGACCTATTTCAACATACAATGCCGATTTTGAAAGCACCTATCGTTTAGCGCCTACAGAGATGAAAGAGTTGATGACACAACTCCAGGAGTTATTGGACAAAGGTTTTATAAGACCTAGTTCATCACTTTGGGGAGCTCTAGTATTGTTCGTAAAGAATAAGGATAATACTATGAGAATGTGTAGTGACTACTGAAAATTAAACAAAGCTACGATCAAGAATAAGTATTCCTTACCTAGGATAAATGCCTTGTTCGATCAGTTGCAGGGAGTGACTATTTTCTCCAAGACTAATCTCAGGTTAGACTATCACCAGTTGAAGATTAGAGTGCAAGATATAGAGAAAACAACCTTTAGAATAAGGTATGGGCATTATGAATTCCTTGTTATGTTCTTCAGACTAACAAATGCTCCAGCAGCATTCATGGATCTGATATATCAAGTTTATAAACCTTTTCTCGATATATCGGTAATAGTCTCCATTGATGACATACAATCAAGATCATGGTAAGCATCTCAGAAAGGTACTGGAAGTACTTAAGAGAGAGAAGATTTCTGCAAAGTTCTCTAAGTCTGAATTTTGGATATGGGAGAATCAATTATAAGGTCATGTTGTTAACTAAGAGGGTATTATCATAGACCCATCAAAGATAGAATTCGTTATGAAATGGGGGACGCCAAATAGTCCAACTGAAAATTGTAGTTTTCTAGGACTGGCAGGTTACTCTCGAAGGTTCATCCAAATTTTCTCTTATATTGCAAATCCATTAACAGCTCTGACCAAAAACGGAATTTCCAATGGTTTGATTGAGAAGCAAGAAAAAGCTTTTGGTGAGTTGAAGAAGAGTTTGTGTGAAGCACCAATCATCGTCCTACTAGAAGGAATTGATGACTTTGCAGTTTTTAGTGATGCTTCAAATATTGGATTGGGATGTGTCCTTACCCAGAGAAACAAAGTTATAGCTTACACCTCAAGATAATTAAAGCCCCACAAGCAGAATTATCCAACTCATGATCTAGAGCTTGCAGTAGTGGTTTTTGAGCTAAAGTTTTGGAGGCACTATCATTATGGAACCAAATGCAAACTCTATATGGATCATAAAAGCTTTCAACATCTCTTTGCTCATAAAGAGTTGAACATGAGACAAAGGTGATGGTCGGAGCTACTCAAGGACTACGATTGTGAGATACTTTACAACCAAGGTAAATCGAATATCGTAGTTGACTCCTTAAGTAGAAAAGTGATTCCGGAAAGGAAAAGAGCAAGATCATTAAAGATTGAAGTGATCTCAAAGATTGTGGAAAATATTAAGGAATCTTAGAAAAGGGCTTTAGCAGAAAGCGATAAGAAAGAAGAACGTCTAGGCAAGACGTTAGTATTTGAAGAGGATAAGTAAGGGTTAAAGACGTTTAAGAATCACATTTGGGGGCCAAAGTTGGCTGGTATCCAAGATCTTCTTATGGAAGAATATCATAAGAGCATATATTATATACACCCAGGAAGCACCAAAATGTACTTGGAATTAAAACCCTATTATTGGTGGCGGATGTTGAAGGTCGATGTGGCAACTGATGTAGTAGAATGCGTAACCTGTGTAAGAGTAAAAGCACAACATCAAAAGCCATACAGGGATTTGGAACCCTTAACAACACCCATAAGGAAGTGGGATGATGTTACACAGACTATATAACAAAGTTTTTGAAGACAAAGAAACGTCACGATATGATTTAGGTTGTAGTAAACCGGCTTACGAAGAGTGCGAATTTCATAGCCGCATGGGAGACTTGGTCTATACAGAATTTGGTAGAAATCTATGTAAGGGAAATCATTAGGATTCAGGGAGTACCCTTAGCTATCGTGTCAGATAGGGATAGTCGATTCACTTCCAAATTCTGGAAGAGTTTGTAGGAAGAATTAGGCACAAAGCTGTGTTTGAGTACTTCCTATCATCCACAAACAGTTGGACGGAGTGACAATACTATCCAGACCTTGGAAGATATGTTGCGGGCATGTGCCTTAGAGTTTCCTAGTAGTTAGGATGACCACTTTGATGGGTTTTGAGCATTCTAACAATCTTATGGTGTACATGCAACCCTATAAACCTTGGATCTATGTTTTCTCTATTATACATGAAATTATTCAATATTCCAAGGTTTCATGCTAACTAGCATAATATGAAGTATATACAATACAAGAATCTAGTAGAATGACATAACTTTTGATGGAGCTTGAAGTCTTGAATCTTTAAGAGCTTAGTGCCCCATGTGTTGCACCTCAAATGGTTCACACAACACCAAAAACCCTTAGAATAATTTGAGAAAAGGTTACTTAGGTTCACTCTTAAGAAATCAACCTTGCCCTCTTTTTGTGTATGCACTAGTGCCCATTTGATGAACTAGAGACCTCTTTATATATATATTGTGGAGGGTTAGGGTTACATTCTTGTAAACCCTAATACCCATGACCTTTCATTTCCATAGGACCTATGGGTTAAAACTCCATGGACTATCCATGAAAGCTTAGCCCAACCTAAATGAATTTGGCCCATCCTATATATATATATATATATATATATATATATATATATATATATATATATATATATATATATATATATAAGAGCCCATATTTAATTAGTTCCCTTTTGATCACTAAATTAATTCTAAATTAATTATTGATCAATACTAATTAAATAATATGATTCCATATTAATATATTAGAGCTTATAATATATTAATATAAATCGTAAGTATCCTTTTTCTCATTTTGTCTATCCAATTGTTCCGATGCCATGCAACCCAAATGGACCATGCTACTTTCAGGTCGAATACATACCAATAATAGTTATGGGCTTAGACATCTAATCCAACACATTTATCATTAGCCGAAATATCCTAAAACAATAGTTATCACTCAAGAATCAAGATGCCTCCTTATGAAGCACTATACAGAAGGTAGTTTTGTACACCATCGTGTAGGTTAGAAGTACGGGAGAATCACTTTGCGAGTTCGAATAGTACATCAAACTGTCAAAAACTTAAAAGTGATAAGGTAAAGAATGCTAGCTTATCAATCTCGTCAAAAAAGCTACATAGACAAGACGCGGCGACTGATAATATTTTATGTCACACCCCAGCCGGTAGCGGAAACATCAGGCTGTGCGACGTTAGGGTGTTGGATTTCAGGCCACAGACATACATTGAGTAATACATTGATATATTAAACAAAGTTTCTATATATTCAATAAAGAAAATATTTTATAAAGCTATTCAAGCTACAGATAGGTCACAAAAGCAAAGTACATAAGTAAAGCACATAGTCTTTAGGATGCATCACTGGGGTTACCCTCCTCTTGAACTGGGTTTATTCTCCATAGAATACATGTTGTTTTTGAAAAGTCAATATAATGTTGGTGAGTCCACAAGTTTTATAGTTATAAATTGTTGTGTGGTTGTTTTAGTTATCTTGTTTATCGCATATAAATCTATGCACATCTCTCTCGATCACTTAAGATTTAACGATTATAGGTTGGGAGCTAGTTGAACATCTTTCAGCATGTTTATGAATTGTGTCTCATCTAACTCTTGTTGTGGGGCACTCCCCTTGTCGGCCGTGTTGTTATTCTTGTTGTATTAATATGGGTTTGCGTAGCCAAGTATTTGGGCAGAGTAACCACTAGGTACTAAGCTTATCCAAAGGGTAGCTATAATAATGACTAGAGTATTTGTGTTTCCTGGCAACTGGTCAACATAACAACTAGGTATGATCATATCTATTAGTGTGAATCAGTATAACAACTAGGCATAATATTAGATAAAAAGTTTGTGCAGAGTATCTACCAGGCATAATATTATCCTAATGTTACGAGCACAATTATCTAACTAGAATAAGTAAAGACTATTTAATAGTGCATTTTAACATATATCCCCCCTGAAAAGGTTTGGAAAATGGGACCGTGAACTCACCTGTGAGTTATGATACCATTGTTGTAGGGTGGAAACCGAAAGTCCGAACTTTGAGAGGCGCTCGGAGGTAGTGACACAAGGATCAAGAGAGTGAGAGAGAGATTTTGAGTGGTGTGGAAAGAGGTCAACTGAAGTATTCTATTTATAGCAAAATTTAGGGTGCACGTTGTGCATGGTGCACCACATATTTATGTGTGTGCCGTAGGGGGCTTCCACGTGTCGTCCTCTCCGTGTGCCACGTCACCCCGTATCCAGGTGGCTCATGTGTCATGTTACACACGGGCGTGCACAACGGTAAAAATTCAACTTTGAAATTCTGTAACTGTCGTGTACAAACTCAATTTTCAACGACTCTTATATATCCGTGCAGGTCTCGACATACTCTACAACTTTCATTTTGATCGTTTTGGCTAGTTTTGACTTTTGTTTTTCGACTAGTTTTTATTATCGTTATGATTTTATAAAAATCATAACTCCCTCACACGGCTTCTATTTTAGGCATTCTTCGTCTCATAATTCCTACTTTGAGTAGCACTACGATTGTCTTCTTGGTGAATTTTTTAAAAATTTGACCAATCTCCTCGTACTTTTTGTGGCTGTAAATTCTTATTTACGATAGATATTTATTTACTTTAAAAGTCATATCTCATCCATACTGAGTCGGAGTTTTGCGGAATTTTTTTTCTAGGATCTTTGTAACTTATATAGTCTAAAAGTGTTAACCTGCTCTCAATGTGACATGCCTTTTCATGCACTCATTTTTTTTAGCCTAAACGTTGACATAATTATGGACGGAAATTTGAATATATTGAAATATATGGGATGGATACAAGATTGTCCTTATTACATTGTCGTGCTTTAATTTTAATTATAAACATCGGCTGATGAAATATTCTTCTTGGTTGTCACATCCTCCCCCCGTTAAAGGAAATTGTGTCCCGAAATTTAACTGGTAGTCGAGGTGTTTTCAAACAAGTGGCGATACTTGCTTCTCATTTGATCTTCTCATTCCCATGTGTACTTCGGTCCTCGCTTAGAGTTCCATAGTACCTTGACTAGAGGAATGCAACTTTGTTCTTCAACGAAGTTAAGTTTTGCGTCAATATGGATTTCTTCGAGAGGTACTACTAGCTAGAGCCGGCAATGGGTTGACTTGGGTTGGGTTCAGGTTCAAACCATTTATTAATTGGGTTGAAGTTTTCATCCCAACCCAACATGTTTACTTAAATGGATTGATATTTCCAACCCAATTCAACCTTTTAGATAAATGGGTTGTCACCAGGCTGACCTGTTTATGTAGTTCCCGACCCAACCTACTATATAAATTGGTTAAACTTAGGTTAACCATTTTAAAATAAAAAAATTAACTAAAGATTATATCAATTAAATTAGTTACAAACGTAAATAAAGTTTCAAAGTATGAAAAAAGCACAATTCTAATTCAAAAATACATATAAATTATCCAAATAACATTAAAAATATATAATTTCAAAGTAATTTTGTAGAGTGACTAATACTGTCAGTGCTAAGAAAAATAATGACAATTATGATTGAATTTTTTTAAACATAAATAATAGTACAACATTATAATTTATAAATTAATACTTTCATTAATTCATGATCATATTCAAATAATTGTTAAATTAAATGTATATTAAAGTTGAATGGGTTGGGGGCTGAAGATTTTTTTGGTCGTTGTATATGCACACTTCGTTCCATACAAGTAGTGTCGCTAGATCTTTAAGGATAAAATTACAACTCTCAATTCCAATTCATGGGTGGTGTAATTATTCTCATGATTCTTAAGTTGGGGTGAAGAACAAGTGATCACTTTGTCTCTCTGCATAAGTAGACATCCCATGATCTGGTATGATGTGTCGCTATCGACGACGTTATTCTCGGAAATCTAGACGGTTCTCTTCCACTTGGATTTATCTATACCCTTCCAACCTTACTAAAAATAACTAATAATGAACCCCCTTCCAGAAACTGGCGTATCACGAACCCAACATCCCACTTACCAAAGAATCCATGAATTCCAAACCTCTTCAACTTATATAATTTCGAAATTCCCTTGACAATTCTAACGCCTGAACAAACCCACAAGACTGCCATCATCATCCACGTGCTACCATTCATTTCCTAGTAATGATAGCAATTAGACCTCATAGTCATTCCATAAACAATCGCCATCCCTACTGAGCGACACACACACTTTTGAACTCTGACTTTGATGTTGAACTAATCACACTAATCCCACTAATGATCTTCCAAGTGATACCCCAAAATTGCTCCCACCAATGGCCCACAACAAACTACCTAACAATCTAAATCCAACTCAACAAGATGTACCCCACTCATAACTCTCAGCATGAAAAATGGCATATAACAACCCTTGATAATGTTAACCAGGCAATTTCAGATAAACTAAACTGAAGAAAACGCCTTACACATATAAACACATGATTCAAAAGCACATAAATACAAATAATAAGGCACGAGGAAAAGAAAAAAGATAACATACCCACAACAACATCTGATGAAACTCTGGCCTCCCCTTACTAAAGTTGCAATTCTCCGCTCCTCACTATTGGGGCTTTCTTCCTACCCTCACGACCGTCAGTGATCCTCAAAGTACCTGGAGAAGGTGCATTCATAGCTCCAATGGACAACCCCGGACAGTCTATTTTCTTGTGGCCCACCTGGTTGCAATGAAAACACATCAAAACCGATCTACGGGGGAAATCCCTACTAAAATGACCCTTCTAACCACAACTTAAACATCCTGTTCCTGTCTCCCGACAGCCTCCCTTATGAGTCCTCCCATACTTGGCACAACGGCCCTGGCCCATACGGCCTCCTAGACGAAAATCCTGAGTCTTAGGCCTCTTTGCCTAGCCCACAACGATCTGAATCTGCTCTGGCTTCCTCTTCCCGGGTTGCTATAAGTCAGTGTCCTACTCTTGGGATCTACCAATGCATTCCTTAGCCCCAAAGAACTCTGGAGCTCCATAAGCCTTGAACTCCTGAAATTAGGGAGTTCGCGCTCCCTACAGTCCTACCATGATCTCTGATTGAAAGGCCCTGATTCGCTCATCCTTTAGCTCCATAATCCCAGAACTGTACGCGTCCTGACGCTCCTCCATAATCTCCAAGATTCCCTCCTTGACCGAACCGAAAATCACTAGAGTCTGCTCCAAGATACAGGGTGACCTCTGACGAAATAAACTCCCACGTTCTCTCATCCATCGACTCAATAGCAACACCTGAACCTGAACCAGATCCTTATCCGTGATTGCTCATCACCATTATGAAAAGTAACAATACAATAATGATATCATGCCCATAAAAATCCTCAATCTACAGGCTTCCTAGATTCTATGTGAACCTTTTTTATTCGAATATGCATCTTGTGCTTTTAGTAGTACGGGCCCAATACTACCTTCCATACATATCCATACTTTCCTCCAGAATTATCCCGAGTCCTCTAAGTCACCTTCTCAAATTGGTACCCATAGTACCCGCTAACCAGCGCATCCAAACCCACTAATAAACTTCCTAGGCTCTCCTAGGTTCCCGACCTCACCCTGCCATTAGTTGCTGAAGAGCTCCCACTAATGTTAGCTAACTACTTAATGAATACATTCACATGCAACAAATCTTAGATAATCCTTCGAGTAAAACATTCAACCTTATAACGGTTTGAATCATACAAGAGCTACGCAATATGCTCAAATCCATCACTCTGAGATTAGTTAACCTCTGAAGCATGCAACTTAAAGTATTTACTTAATAATTAACTTACATCACTAGGGGTCCCACAAAGCACAAATCAAGAAACATTCATGCAACAACACTACAAGTCACAAGACAAACAAAGGACCTCCCAAAATCACTTGCTACTACCATGCTAGGAACTTTTATTCTCACTGCTGGTTTCCGTATGCATGAAAAATATACACAATACATTACCAAATAGACTGTCAAATGAAAAACTCTACCCTAGACCACAACCAGACAAGGAATACGAAATAAGGGCAAATTAGTCATTCTAGGACTATATAATCCTAACCGTATATACTTAGCAATAACTTAGAAATAACTTCTGTCAATAACTTTTAGAGCATACACTTAGCAATAACTTCTGTCAATACAAATTCCAAATCTATCATAACATCCAATTCCTTCTAGGCTACGAGGCATCTCATATCAGGCAAATCTATCATGCAATTCTTGAAAGTTTCCCTAGCCTTATCCTAACATGAAAACATTCCATATCATATAACTTAACAATCATGTATGGGTATTCTAAGAATCACTTACTTGAGCTCGACTGATTGCACGCACCACACCCCCTTTTTCTTTATTAAAATCATTTTAGAAAATTTATCTTCTTTCAAAATATTACCATTTCCTCAGTTTAAGTTCAGACACACCCGATGTTGGGTTATTAAAGTATTGTGTCAGATATTTTGTAGTAGAATAGTATTGTTTACTGGATTGGGCCTGTCCATCCGTGATTATGTTTTGCTAGGGTAAGACTAATTAATGTGCATGCATGTAACAATTAGGGTTTAACGATTGTATCGTCCTACCCAGCTTTTATGGAGAAGTTCACGTTGAAATCTTCTAAAGCTATTCAATATAAGCATTCGACAATATTTGATCTTCATTGTTATTATTTAATTCACATCGTTTATATAATCTATCAATCTAAGTAAATATTGTTTTCAACAATTGGTATCAGAATAGGAGATAGTGTGTCACCCTAAAACTCGAAGTTTCATTTTACACATCTAATTCTATATTCATGTTTTTGTGAATCTTTGACATCATGCAAAGTGAACATCCTCATACCTTATTGTTCAATCTATCCAGCAACATTGGATCCACAACCAGGATTCCAATCCTCTTCCCTCGGGATTATGAAGTTTGGGCATTGCACTTCAAAAAATATGTTCTTAGTATTGAAGAACATGGATCAACCATATGACAGGCGATGACTCAAGAGACTTTCTCGCACACCACAACCAGGAAGGTTATCAAGTCTCAGGCTGATTACAATGCACTTCTTGTTGAACACGCTAATGTTCCTCATGAAGAAAATGAGAAGCTGTTAAGCAATATAAAGGCAATGAGAATTATACGGTTTGCTCTTCCACCGGATACCTTTCGTCTTGTAAGTACATGTACTACTTCAAAGGAAATATGGGATAGATTGAAGGAGTTGTATTCTAAAGATGCAGATCTAGAACACTCTTTGCAAACAACTCTCCTGTCTGAGTTTGATTCATTTGTTCAGAAACCTGATGAGAAGCTTGACCAAACGTTCAATTGCTGCAACCACTTGCTGAGTAGAATGCTTAAATATAATATTGAGCGAAGGTTCATTGAACATAAAGTGACGTTTATGAATGGCCTTAGGTCAGAATGGAAAGCGATTGTGTCCACTGTGAAGGCACATGAAAAATTCAAGAGTTATTCTCCAGCGATGCTTGTGGTAATTCTGAGATCCTATGAGGATGAAGTTAATATGGAAATGAAGATTGTCTTTTTTATGGGATCCCTAGCATTGGTAGCGTAGGGAAAGAAGGCGACTGAACAAGATTGGAATTTGATCTCTGAGATAGATAAATCTCCGCATAAGACAAGGCACTGTTAGTTTCCAACCCTAAAAAGTTCTACAAGAAAAGTTTATCTTGTTTTCGGAACAAATATAGGAAGGGTGCAGTTCCAGTTCCAACAAGGCTAGAGATGACGTTTCAAGAACTCTCAAGCTGATGAAGAGAAAAAGGAGAAGAAAGTTTTTGGTGATTCTGGCTATGAATGCAATTATTGTCATGGCAAGAATCACTTTGCCAATAAATACATTGTTGAGGAGGATGAATGAGAAAAAGTAATCTAAGAAGGATGAAACATAATATCTTCAGAAGATTGAGGAGCTTGGGAAGAGGAATGCATCAAATGTGAAGCCAGCATTGATCGTGTAGGAGGGAAGTGATGAATTTAGACGAGTCGAAGTTTGGTCAACTTACTCAGAATATGATGAAGTTAGAAAGCCAACCCATGGAGGGTGCTTTGTGGTGAATCCATAAATACATAGTTTTGAAGGTAGATGCTTGATGGTTCTGAATGGTGTTTCTTAACAAAGATCTTACGCAATTGACGGAGGTCAAAATTCTGAAAGTTGTTTTGCAGCAAAGACTGTTTCTGAGCGGGTGTCAGAATGCGAGAGGGTCATCGATAAGGTACATTTTATACTTAAATCTCTTAACATACCTGAGCCTCGTTATGATTCAGAACTAGACAATTTAAAATATATTATTTCTAATTTTAGTGATAGTTTAAAAAGAACTCGTTTAAGTAATGCTAATCTAAATGATGAACTAAGCAGGGCAACATTTAAATGTGAATAGAGGAGGTTAAGGATAGAGAAGTTGGAAGGTGAGCTCAATAGGTCAAGAGATGACATTATTTATTTTAAGAGAGACAGTTGTGCTTTTTTAAAACATAGAAATATTTTTTGTTTTATTGCTAAGCGTTTATATTTCAACATTACTCAGTTGCATCTTGATTGTGAAATAGGAAAAGGATTGCACAATACGGTTTTGCCCTTTCTTGAATTGAAAGAGGATGAAATCCACACAGATGGTTATAAGTGCGAATCCATCATCTCTTCTGATGAGGTTTCATATTCATATAAAATTGGGCTTGAGAAAATAGAAGAATACATTTAGTCCAAATAACACAATAATTTGTTGTAACAAATGTTAAATGATAAGGATAAAGACCAAATTAAATCTGATACTTTGCAAAAATTTGACTTGTTATGCAATAAATTAAATTTAGAAAATACTTTTAATACTGGAAATGTTTTTGAATTTGATGAAAGCGATATGAGTGAAATTTTTGTGGAGGATGAAATCGATTGTTCTGTTTTTGTTCAAAATACCGAAGAGCCAAAGAAAAATTTGATTTCTGAAAATTCAATCGAATTCATTTGTATTGTTGAAAATAAAGGCTCTAAAGTTTTAAATGAAAAAGCCACAATTTTTCTGAAAGTACAAACAGTTCCAAATCAAGTTTTTGTGAAAAATGGACTGACTAAAAAGGATACTTTAGAACTAACGTCCCTTGTTAATAATGATAATGTTGATGGTTGTGATGAATACTTCTGGTTTGGACCAACAGAAAACGTAGATGAAATAAAAAGTCTTTCTGAAATGACCTCATGGAAAACAAAAGGAAAATACGTTTCGAAACCACTGAATCGTGTAGACCTTCGTTACGATCAGGCAGGGCCAAGTGGCATGAATGATTTCCCCAGTGAAACATATTCTAAACAACAGGAAACACCAGATGGAAAAGAGAAACATAAGTTTAATGTTTATATGTTCGCTGAAGAAATTGTTGCTAAGAAAAGGTAGATGGATGCTAGATACAGGAAAAACTTACAAGAAAGAAAATGTTTTTGGAAAAATGAGAATTCCAATCAAAATTTTGTTAATTCATAAAGATTTTCAGTTCAAAATACGAATTCTTCTCCATTCAGAAACCAAAATCAAAACCTTTTTCGAAACCACAAATTTCAAAACCTCAGGTTTCAAAACCTATTGAAAAACCAAAATCCAATTTTCCTCCAAAAACAAATTTTCCAAAATTTGTCAAACACATCAAAGGATGTTAAAGGCAAAAAGTAAAGTTGTTTCGGAACGAGAGATTTCTCTCAAAGAATATGAAGCTAACTTGAAAAAGGAGGAAAAGGAATTTGCGAAAAAGATGGCTAAGAAAACCAAAGAATTTATTCAACGAAAAGCTAATGTAGTTGAAATTTATCTTGGTAAGAATAAAATGAAAGGGAAGAATAGTGTTTTGCTAAAAAGTTCCGTTTGGGTTGATAAGAATAATAAAAGGGAAAAATAGTGTTTTGCTAAAAAGATCCTTTTGGGTTGATAAGAATAAAGTTTTTCCTATTCTTAAGAAATCCCCACAAGGAGCTAAGAGGGTTTGGGTTCCGAAATCTCTCTGAATTTTATAGATTATGTGTGACGAACAGTACGACTCAGAATGGTATATCGATAGCGGTTATTTATGTCACATGAATGGGAGAAGAGAAGAATTGAGAGAGTATAGATCATTAAAGGATGGCGGTAGAGTAAAATTTGGAAATAACGCGACAGGAGAAATCAAAGGCTACAGGATGATTACAAATGGCGAATTATCTATTTGGAAGGTAGCTTATGTAGAAGGCTTGAAACATAACCTAATCAGTGTTTCGTAATTGGTTGTAGGTACAGGGATAAAGGTGTCATTCGATGATGAGGGTTCAGAAATAATTGAGAAGAAACCTAAGGCGGTACTTCTGAAATCTAAAAGAAAGGGAGAGATGTATTCACTGAACTTGAAACCGATCAACAGGAAGCCATCCAATAACCTTCTTACGAAAGCATTTTCGGATGATAGTTGGCTTTGTCACCAAAGGATCTCCCATATGAATTTCAAGGATATTAACAAACTCGTTCTGGGCGATCTTGTTTGTGGTATACCCCTTCTGAAGTTTGGCAAGGAACATTTGCGTGCTGCATGTGAGCTTGGAAAGCAGAGTAGGACGAGTCACTCAACCATCATCAATACCAAAATAATAGAGCGACTAGAATTAATGCATATTGACTTTTGTGGTCCATCTGCCATCAAAAGTATTGGTGGTAATAAATATATCTTGGTTGTTGTTGATGATTTTTCCAGATTTACTTGGATGTTCTTTCTTAGACAGAAATCAGATGCTACTCTTAAGCGAAAAGATTTCATCAAGCAGATAGACCTTCAATTATGATAGCCCATTCGGAACATTCATAGTGACAATGGTTCTGAATTCAAAAACCAAGTGTTTGAAGAATTCTTAACTGACAAAGGGATAGCTCACAACTTCACTGCTCCTTACACTCCACAACAGTACGATGTTGTTGAAAGAAGAAATCGCTCTCTTTGCGAAGCAGCAAGGGCGGTGCTTTCATTTGCGAATCTTCCTCTTTACTCTTGGGCTGATGCTATCACTACTGCTTGTTTCACACAGAACTGCTCATTTATTAACAAAAGATTCTTAATTACACTTTATGTAATTCTGAACAAAAGAAAACCGAACGTCAAATTTTTCCATGTGTTTGGTTCCAGGTGCTTCATTTTTGAACAGAGGACCAAATTCGATGCGGAAGCTGATGAAGCCATTTGCTAGGTTACTCGTTAACTTCAAAGGCTTACAGGGTTCTGAACAAGAAATCTGGAAAGATTGAAGAGACATATTATTTATGGGTTATGAGCATAACATCATTCCTATGGTGTTCATGCAACCCTAATTGCTTTGATCTAGGTTTTTCTACTATGAAAACAACAGCATTGAATACCAAAGAAATGATCCTATGAACTAGCATACAACAAGCAAATTGACATATAAACTAGGGTTTGGATCTTACCTTTCTTGTTATGTAGAAATAACAAGTCCTTCTTGGATATCCTTGACCTTTAAAAGCTTAGTGCCTCAAATGCTGCACCTCTAATGGAGTCACAAACACCACTAGCAACAAGATGACTTAGGAGAGGGAAGGAAATCGGCTAGGGCAACACCAGGAAGCGTAGGCCAAAATACTTATGTTAGGGGGTCTATTTATACTTGTGGTTGCTAGGGTTTTAAGCTGAAAACCCTAATGTGACTTCTTAAGCCCTGAGCAGCCCATAGACTGCTTCTAGAATATCCCTTGGACGATTTCCTTATAGGCTTCCCATAGAATTCATCCAACCTATATTCCAAGGTGATCCAATTAGCCCAATTGCAATTATCTTATAATTATAGTTCCAGTCCTCTAAGTTTAATTAATCTCTTTTGATGATAAAACTAATTCTAACTAATTCTTGATCAATATTAATTAAACACTATGATTTCTCCTTTAATATATTATTCATATAATATATTAATAAATCATAATTAATTCTCTTTCTCCATAATTCATCCTATCAATTGCTATGGTGAAGGCAACTCAAAAGGACCATGCTTATAAATGGATCAAGAACATACCAAAATAGTTATAGGCTTAGACACTGAATCCAACAATTATGTCACCTTTGATGATAACTATATGATGTGAAGGTTTTTTGAATCTCTAAGGAACTGAAAAGAAAAGTTTCAGTTGGAGAAGAACTTTCCAGTTCTGGTTTGTTCGAAGGAAGAGGAAGATCATCGGATAGAGGTGGAGGTAACATAGGGAAGTCAAGTTCTGAATCTAAATCCAACAAATCCGGCAGTGAATATAAGAGGGTAAGTGCTTGATTTTCACCTTCAATTTTTAGATTCGCACCTTGTAAGTACAAGATGATCCTATTGAAGTCGTCCAGATGATCCTTCACTTGGTTGCTTTCTGACATCCTAAGAGTATACAAATGTTGCTTTTGATACAACCTGTTCGTCAGAGAATTGTTCTGATACTTGTCACACAATTTCTTCCAAAACCCAAATGCACTTGTTTGATCCACAACCTTTCTCAGTAATTTGTATGTCAAACTATACAGAATAGCGCTATGCACTTTTTCAAGAATATCCATCTTCCTTTCAGTCGCCATGTCTTTAGGCAGTTTAGCTTCTCCTTCCAGTGTCGCTACACATCCTTGTTGAACCAGAAGAGCCTTCATCTTCACCTTCCACAAAGTGAAATCATTCGAACCATTAAACTTCTCAAAATTGAACTTGTGTGATGCCATCTTCAATTAATAGAACACCAACGTAGCTTTGATACCATTTGTTAGGAAGTAGAGCAGATAACAAGCAAGCCTATAAACACACAAAGACACAATATTTACGAGGTTTGGTCAAGGTGACCTACGTATACTGGCAGGATGGGAATATTCTTTAATTTAGAGTTCTCAAACAAAGGTTACAGTACAATTCACTAGAGATTCATCTAACACTCTAGAATTCAAGATACAAGAGTGTACTAATGACTCTGCATGCCTCCCTATTTATACTTGAGGGATCAAACCTAAAACCCTAATGGGCCAACCCCAATGCCCCATAGGCCCATGAAAGGTGTTAACCAATCACAATCCTCCATGCAGCATCTTCTGGAACATTCATCCTTGCATGAACATCAAAAACACACATGATGGAGCATCATGATCCATAATGGCATATCATGATGCAAGAGTGGCATATTAGGATCACCATGGAATATCAACCATCATGGTGGCACACAAGCAATAAGCCTTGAGCATCTTCAACTTCTATGCTTCCTTGAACAATCTCGAGGAAAATAGGGGATTTCATAGCATACGGCTCATCAAGGGATACCTTGGCATACCAAGGAACCAAGTGATGCATCCTTGCATCAAGATAACACATCAAACATGAGGATAGCTGTTAAAACCGTTGTAGTACACGATTTAAACAAATAAAAATATAAAATAAATTGCTTTATTGCACTAACAGGTAGTACAGGTAAGCAGGGTCGGATCCTCAAGGACACGTCCTAATGTTTACACCTCTTTGCGTAAGGTGTCATCTAATTATTGATGAATGCAATAAACATAAGGGGGGGGGGGGTTATTTCTGAAAATTAAACTAATAGAAAATGAAAATGACAAGAAAATGACTAAAATTAAAGTGAAGAAAATCCAATTAAGAGAAAGCAATTCCAATTTCGCGGTGACTCCCCTAATCATATAATTAACCTTCAACACAATATTTGACTACACGCTTGTTTAAACTAGTAATAAGGTTCATTAACAAGCTCTAATGACCTTTATTACAAAAATCATTTAATCAAAATAAGTTCTCTGAATTAAATCTAACTATTTACTAAATTAACCAAACAAGCTCTTGACTAATAAAGAAAAGTTGCATTAAACACATTGTAATTCCCACTAAAGTTCAATACCTCTCATAAGCTCGGAGGCGTTAAATCTTGTTTGATCATTTCATATTAGAGTTAACCCTAAGTACAGAATTAATCTAATATATGTCACTTTTTACTAATTATTCTAGACAGTTATGGATCTAAACAATTAGATGTCTAGAATGATTCACAAACAATTTAAGTGGCTAAAATAAATTGAAATCAAAATCAAACACTCAATTTAACACATAATTGATCAAACTAAACAGTAATCATAGTCAAACATAGTGCCTAATGATTAATCATATGAAAACGTTACGTCTTGTGAAACCGAAATTTGAGTTTTTACCCTGACATGGCTAAAAACGGATTACAAACAATGGAAATAAAATCTAAACGATAAATCTTACTAAATTATGAATTGGAACCGAATCGTCTCCTTTAGATCTGCGTTCTTCACTTGAAAATCTCTGAAAATCGCCTCTGAATCACCAGGAATCGCCAATTAGGGTTACTGGAAGAGTATGAGGTTGTATTTATACGTCTAGCTGTCAAAACACCATACCTGCAATCGCAAAGGGACAACCTGTGATCGCATGTATAATCCAAAACGAGTCACGGGCCTTTTTAATGATGTACGTTGCCATTTTGATGCAAATTGACCAACCTGCGATCGTAAGGGCACAACCTGCGATCGCATGTTTCTTTTTTTCTAAGCTGATGAATTTTTTTGGCTCGACAAAACCTCGAAAGCAATTGCATGTTAATTTTTTTTGGTTCTTTTGATCTCCGTTCCTCCTTCCAAGCAGTTCTTGATCATTTCCCTGCATCCCTCCTTGGTGTAAACTCCAATTAAGCTCCAAAGCATCCACAAACGCATCCCGAACTTGCGCAAACATCCATGTGCTCCAAATGGCCTTAAAAAGTCATAACATACGTGAGCCGTACGGGCATTCTTCAAAATAATCATGAAACACGAAATACATAAGAATAATCGAGAAGTAGTTAGCTTTTTATAATGAAATACGTAGGAAATTGTGCTAAAAGATGCATATAAAATGCATCTAACAATAACATATATTGATTAAGGGATGACACATCCTCTTGAAGGTTGGCATATATAGAAATCTACTCCATAATGGCGCATCCACCTCATGAATGGCATATCCTATCACTTTATGGCATATCCTCTCACTTGATGGCATATCATGTCACTTGGTGGCATATCCAGTCACTTGATGGCATATCATGTCACTTCATGGCATATCAAGTCACTTCATGGCATATCAATTCAATTTGTGGCATATCAAGTCACCTTGTGGCATATCAAGTTCCAATAGCGGTGCACGTTGACTTCTAATTGGCGCATCCAAGCATAGGATGCTCCATTCCATTTCCAATTGCTCCATACCTCATTTTAGAAGATCCGTTCCTTTGTCACTTGATCCGTTCCTTTTTTCAGGATCCCTTCCTCATATTATTTGTTCCTTTGTCACATGCTCCATGAACCCCAAGTGCACCATTGAGTTCCAAGTGATCCATAAAATGCAAATGATCTATACGAATGCTCCAAAATGCTCGAGTCACATTTAACAAGTATTTTGTAGGTTGTCACATTTTGATGTGGGTGATCAAGTGTTACTTAAAGTCTCGCTATGGAAGGGACTTATTAGATTTGGGAAGCATGGAAAGTTGAGTCCTCATTTTATAGGACCATTCAAAGTACTTCAAAGGATAAGGAATCGAGCTTATAAGTTTGAATTGCCATCTGAACTAGAAGGTATCCATAATACCTTTCACGTTTGTTATTTGAGGAAGTACTCGAGAGAAGAAGTGAATATGGTTTTACTTTCGAAATTAAGGATTAATGACGATAGAAAGTTGGTTTAAGAGCCTGAAGCAATCGTTGACCGCATGAGAAAGAAATTACGACATAAGATGATTGACTTGGTGCCAGTGCAATGGAAACACACGACAGGGTCGAACCTCACCTGAGAAATAGAAAGCGAAATGAAAAGTTGTTATCCTCATCTGTTTGTTGATGCATGATTCCGAGATTGAATCATCCTAAGGGGGAGATAATTGTAACGTCCGCATTTCCTGCTAGACTAGTCATAATATGTAATCACTTTGGTCAAATATTGTAATCATTTTTATGAATGAATAAGAAAGGATTATTCATATATTTATATGCTTATGTGTTTTATATGATATTATATGTATATTATTTAATTATTTAATAAAATAATAAATAAGACTAAAATACACGTCAAAAATAAAATATTATTTATGACAAATAATCTTAACCTAGTTGTAGTATACGTTATAGGGATTCTGTAGATATAAGGAATGTTCGAATCCGACTTAGAATGAGGAAGTTATGCTTCTTCGAAGTTTCACGATTAAACCGGCACAACCCCGCGTATCTTAAAAAGTAAAATTATGATAAATTACTTTTTAGCCTAAGTGATCTAAATGAAATTCATAATAGTCGTTAAACCAAGACCGGCATATATAAAATCTAAATTTGACTTCATTAGATGAATTTATGATTTTTCTAAGATTAAGTATTGTACGCACCAAAATCAACATCTTGATCCGTTGATTGTTAGCCTAAACAAAATAAATAAGAATTGAAGATCTCATGAATAGGAGTCCGTCGATAGAAGGAACATCGAGAACATAATTCGTATGTAGGAGTTATGATTTCGACAACGATTTCTAACAACCTAAACCTATAAAAATATAAAATTTTGATGGAGTGAGAATTATCTGTTGAGATCTAAAGGAAAGTTATAGATCTACTTACGGGAGAGGTGACTAGAAGGGTCACACCGACTTGGTTGTTGGATTTCAGAAAGGATATATACCAAAATGGTCCTGCCTCCTAACTATCATGACTGGCTGATCCTTACTTGATAGATCTTGAAGTAGACTTTGGGATTATTGAGGAATCTAAACCCTTAGGATAAAAGTTCATGAATCATGAAACTAGACTAAGACTTAGCATTATGTACATCTATGTCTTTTGGAAAGGATTTAAAGCGAAGCGCTGCCCTAATTTCGAATCACCAGACATTTTGTCAGGTGAGTGCATAGTTACTATCAAACATATAACTTTAATAAAAGTATTTATATTATGTGTTAGTTGTATTATCTGTATTCTATGTTAATGATATAAAGTATGATAAAACTATCTATTAGGATCTGTATTGGACGTAGATTGCCTTTAGTATAAATCTGGATTAGTTATAATAAGACTTGTAAAAGGTATTTCGTTCCCAATAAGTTGGACATTAGATAGGTGTCATTCTGGGGTAGACGGTGAGATCAGATAGCAGAGTGTCATATTCCTCCTCTTTCTTGGACGACTAGAAATGGTGAGTCTAGATTAGACAACTTATAGGTATGTCCGGGTCACCGACCAACATAGATGATAACACTTGACTATTCTAGGCGGTCTGGTGAATTATGTTGCTAGCATTGACTTATAACTCGTGGACATAGATAAAATGGGTATCATATTTATCAAATCTATAAAAATTGGTTGCCTTATATATGACTTACACTCGCCAAGGACTTCCCTACCTGTGTAGTCAAACAGATGCTCAGATAATTCATGTAGTCAAACAGATGCTCAGACAATTCATTAGGTAAGGTGGTTCTTCGAGATGATTGTCGAACTAGGATCTGTGAGGATCAGTCAGAATGGGTAATTGGTTTTAGGTCAGATTAAATTATCTAATAACGTTGTTGCAAGAGTGATATTATTAATTATTATCATTATATTATTATGGGCTTGAAAACCTTACGTATCTCACCATGTTTCCCAAACCTGACCCACTCATTTTTATGCATCACAGATAGTGGAACCACGACTGTTGTGGTCTAGTTAGGATGATGAGTGGAATAAAGAGATGTACCTATAATAAGTAGTTTCGGGACCTTTTATATTTTACGTTGTAATGTATGTTCGGATATCACAAATGACATCCTCAAAGGTTTTAATAAAATAACTTTTGTTATCTAAAAAAATGTTTTATTTAACTGGAAATTTCCGCATCTCAATTTATGGAGCGTAAAGAAAATGTTTAATTGGTTCTGAAAAATGGGGATGTCACACTAGACATAATATTATCTTAATGTACTAAGGATAATTATATAACTAATGTTATATTGCTAGTAATAATTATGAAAAATTAGTTGTGATATAAAATGTATTCCCCCCCCCCCCCGGTTAAAGGTTTGAAAACTGTAAAGTGGGGCCGTGAAATCACTCTTGATACGTGAAACGATTGATCTATGGTAGAATCGGGAATTTGGAACGCGAGAGGTGCTTAGGAAGTAGTGACACGGAAATCGAGAGAGAGAGAGAAAGAAGTTTTTTATAGAGGTGTGCAAATGAACTGTCGAGGATTGCTATTTATAGCAAGTTTTGGATAGCGCGCCATGCAAGTGCGCGTGATCCATAGGGGGTTGCCACATGCCCCCCTCGCCTCGTGTCACGGCATATGTATTCTGACGAATCCAATCATCAGATGCACGTCGTGTACGAGTGTGCGTGTGGGGAAAATTGAACTTTAAAAATTTGTATCTCTCGCATACGAGCTCCATTTTCAACGACTCTTATATATCCGTGTAGGTCTCAACGTACACTACAACTTTCCTTTTGGTTATTTTGGCTAATTGTAACTTTCCTTTTTAGCCTATATTTTATAACTCTTATGATTTTATAAAAATCACAAGTCTCTCATATGGGTTCCGTTTTAGGCGTTCTTTTTCTCAATATTCCTACTTTGATTAGTATTATATTTCTTCTTTTGATGAGTTCCACTAAAAGTCGACAGTTCTCCTCATAGTTTTTGGCGTTCTAACTTTTAGTATGTGGTAGATTTTTATTTACCATAAAAATCATATATCTTCCATACTACGTCATATTTTTACGAAGTTTATACTTTCAGAATCGCGGCAACGCATATATTTTAATAACGTTAACATGCTCTTATAGTGACATGATTTTTGATGCAATTTTCTGAGCCTAACTGTTGACGTAATTAAGGACAAAAATCGAATATATTTGTTTATATGTTGAATGATTATATGGGTTTCCTATTACATGTTGGTAGCGTTAGATTCAAACGGCGGTTGGTGACGTATTTTCCGGGTTATCACATCACTAATAGACACATAGCAGAAACTCAGAAGTTATGCCATGTCCTATGAATAACCGCGTCGCGGTTGTCCTGTTCCAACAATTTCAAGACGACTTAATTCATTGATTCAAAGCTTCCAACTTTCAGAATTAGATCCCACAAGTGTCTTAATGGATAAAGTGGTCAACTTTATCCATTCCAAGGCTCCAAACAACCAATATCTAAAACCCTAGATCATAACATGTCTCAAACTCACTTATCTTCATGCATGGAGTAAAGAGAGCTCTTGAATGTAATCCTTATTCCACCAATGGAATAGATGTGGACATACATATGGTCAAAAGCTCATGAGATTATCCAAACTCCAAAGACTAAGCGATACGGGACCAAAACCTCATAATAATGGACCAAAACCTCATAAACTCTTAGATCTAAAGATGGAACACCAAAAACCAAGTATCTTTGTGACTTACAAAGGTCTAGAAGTGGTATAATGGCTGAAGATTTCAGTTGCAAAGCTTCAATGACCAAACTTTATTATCTTCTTCACTCTACAGTGCAAAACATCACCGTAGGAGCATCAAAATGGATTTAGGAGAGATGTTGAGCTCAGAACACTCAAATGAGGCTAGGGTTTATCTTAAAGGATGTTCTAGAGGTTGAGGAGGCTGAAAATGGTGAACCATAGGATTTAATGCTTCTTAAATAGGCCCATTTACCGAGAAAAGACCATCTGCCCAAAGGACGAAAACACGCCACAGTCAAAGAGCTACCGCTTCGCGGCCTCATAAAAGTTAGCCCAAAAACATTTTCCAACAATTGCGATAAATGGATTCTTGCTTCACTTAACCCTCCACACTCGTTTGGGCCATAAAACCCCCAAAACAAAATATGAGAAAAGCATAGATGAAACCTCAGATGGTACAATTTTGAAATCTCCAAAACATGAAATCTTCCACTAGATGATTTGACAAGCGCATTGGCTAAAAACCATATTCAGGGAATTCGGGTGTTACACTTCCGATTTTATGATTCTTCGAAATGTCGTCCCATGATTCTGCTAATCTTATTTCTTCTTCAGGTTTCCGTTTGTTGAGTCGCTGCCTTCTCTTTTCTAACCATTGTTTTTTCCCTAGTCTTTTGGGGTTGGTTGTTTGAATTGGATTTCGCAAACAAATTCGAATTTGGGTTCAGGTTCGAGATTTGGGTTCGAGTGCGGGTTGAGTTTCTCGAACAAACTCAATGTCCAGTGTTGGGGGTTGGCTTCCCTAAATGTATTCGAAGAGAGGGGAAAAACTTTGTCTCATGGTTGGGTTAAGGGGTTGCATCGTATAATATTGTTGTGGTATTTGTTGGTAGCAAAATTGTTGGGGTTTGGGTTGGTAACGAGGCGCAATCATAGATTGATCAAATTGTGGTCGGTAAATTGACAGATCCAAAGGATGAACATTTGCATGCGATTTGTTTCGAATTGTAAACTGATGGTTGTTTGGATTCATTTTCGAAATGCAAAGGTTTGAGGTTTTGTATGAATTGAAAGTGTTAGGTGTGTGAAATATGTGATATAGAACATACTATATATAGTTTTTATGTAAAAATAGTAATAAAAATCTAGTCGTTTTTAAACAGCCAAAAAACTCAACGGTCAAAAAAAAGGGAAATGACTCTTGAGGGTAATTAACTTTTGCGTTTGTACTCATTTGGTCCCTTTTTTTGTATTCAATATATCATCGAACTTGTTGTTGGTGTTTACCTTAGCCCTTTTGACCGGCCTTTGACCTGTGATAGCCGGTCAAAGGGTTATGGTGAACACAAACAACAAGTTCGATGGTATATTGAGTACAAAAAAAAAGGAAAGGGACCAAATGAGAACAAACGCAACAGTTGGTTACCCTCCTGATTCATTTTCCCTTTACTTATTTACAACAAATCCCACATCATCTCCTACTGATATTAATGATTTTATGAGATTCATTCTTGCTTCTCTTCAAAACATAACTCACGAAAGGACATTATTCATGCATGTACAATTTTGTAATGCACTTGAATATTTATTAGGGGAATCTTGACTAAGCAGGCGCATTTCATGACTACATTTACATTTGTAATCAAATGATTTATCGTATCATGGATTCTAGACAAGTCTACAAACGAGTGGAATCACAAGTACTGTGATTTTTGAGTTTACTTAGCTTTAAGATCGAACTAATGGGATAAGATACAACATCAATATGTACAATATCATGTTGCTTTTGTAGACACATCACCATAATATTGTACACATTGATGTTGTATTTTATCCCATGAGTTCGATCTTAAAGCTAAGTAAACTCAAAAATCATAGCACTTGTGATTCCACTCGTTTGTAGACTTGTCTAGAATCCATGATACGATAAATCATTTGATTGGAAATGTAAATATAGTCATGAAATGCGCCTGCTTAGTCAAGATTCCCCTAATAAATATTCAAGTGCATTGCAAAGTTGTACATGTATGAATAATGTTCTTTCGTAGGTTATATTTTGAAGAGAAACCAGAATGAATCTCATAAAGTCATTAATATCAGTAGGAGATGATGTGGGATTTTTTGTAAATGAGTAAAGGGAAAATGAATCAAGAGGGTAACCAACTGTTGCGTTTGTTCTCATTTGGTCCCTTTCCTTTTTTTGTACTCAATATACCATCGAACTTGTTGTTTGTGTTCACCATAACCCTTTGACCGGCTATCACAGGTCAAAAGTCGGTCAAAAGGGCTATGGTAAACACCAACAACAAGTTCGATGGTATATTGAATACAAAAAAAGGGACCAAATAAGTACAAACGCAAAAGTTAATTACCCTCAAAAGTCATTTCCCCAAAAAATAAAAATTAAAAATAATGCGACAAAGTATCGTACTGCGGTGGCCTTACCGCAGTCCCAACCATCGGTTGCTATTGTGTTCACCGGACCACCGCAATATGTGACATAGAGGCACACATACCAGTGTGGTTAGGAGCGATAATGTAGCGTTGCTTGCAAATGCAAAGAGAAAACTTATTTTTATCAAAATAATAGATCGCCTCAGAAAAATTGTTTTAAAGGGAAATATTTTTTTATATATAAAAAAGAGATTCATAAATATAAAGTATAATTTTAAATTAATTTGTGATAAGTAACTTGTTCGATATTGGGCGTGTTCGGCACAGAGCGTTTTAGAGAGTTTGAAAGCTTCTACCTTCTAGCGTTTGACAAAACGCTATGTTTAAAACAAAAAGTCTTGTTTGGCATTACAAGCTTCTAGCGTTTAGTTTAATCAAAACGTTCCAAATCCAAATGTTACTTCATGTAGCGTTTAACAAAACGTTTCAAGCTACAAGCTACCCGCTACCAGTTAGTTTTGCCGAACACGCCAATTACCGCTAGGCGTGTCAAAAAAACCTAAAACCCGTTCTACCCACCCGACCCGTTCCGAATTCGGATAGAATGGTCGGGTAGAACGGGTAACAAGTATAAACATTCGGGTAATAGGTTAACCCGATAATAATATAGGTCGGGTTTTTGGTATAAATATTTATTTTTGGGTATACCCGAATACCCGAATTTATATTTTAAATAATACCAAATATACAATGTAGTCACGTACGCACACTTCAAATAACACAAAACCCTTCGTTTCCTTCTTATGAATGATGGCTCGACAGTCGACGCAAACTTGCAAAGGGAATACGACGTTGAAGCTGAAGTCCTGAACCGTCATCACAATTCTCAGTTTCTCACTATCGCACGGAATGGAATTAAAAAATACATAACATATTATAATGATTTGTATTGTTATTATATATGTACTTGTTAATTGTATGAAATATTTTCCTACCCAATTCTTTATTAAACCAACCAACATGTAAAAATAAAAAAAAAAATTATCAATAAGTGTCATTTAAAAAAATTTCGGGTATACCCGATAATTACCCGACCCAACCTCAAACCCGAATACCCGAAACCCGAAAACCCAAATTACAATATAGGTCGAGTATCGGGTATTATTTTCTTAAGGTAATACTCGTTCTACCCGACCCGTTCTATCCGAAACCCGAAAATTTTACCCGTTCGACACCCCTAATTACCGCATTAGCACCTCTAACTATACGTTACATAAAAGCTCGTTTTAATTAAAAATAGTTTGATTAAAATTGATTTGATAAGGGACATTTTATGTACGTGTAAAATGCCCCTTCAGGTAAATAAAACTGAAACGACATAGAAAAACTAACATGATCTTTTTGCAAAAATAAGACATAAATCGAAAAATGGTCCATAAATCATGTGTAAAATTTTATCCAATCTTTTTATTTAGTAAATTCTCCTGATAATTCACCCATATTCTATTGTTATCTTCTGGAATGAAAAATTAAATACTACGGCCAATATCTATATAGTGAACGGTATCTTGGGACCTTATCGTATGGAAAATAACATCACAAAATTTAATGTGGCCAAAAGGTTGCCTAATAATCCAAGAAATGTCACATGAATTTAAACCCCATTAATCATATTTCACTGTCATCTTTCTATTACACCAATCAATTTGTTGATTCTACAACTCATCTTATTCTGGTATAATAATAAAAAATTGACTAAGAAAATTTGTCTCCATCTTTGTCATGTTGATAAAAAAAAAACAAAAATATGAACACATTATATATTATATATAATGTACATTATTTATAAGAGTGTCCATGATTGTTAATCTTTTTTTAAAACTTACGTATTTTGTTAAATAAAAATATATTTAAAAAAAAAACTCTTTTAGTTGAAATGTTTTATAAAGCATCTTTATTTTACTAATATTTATATTTTATCCACTTTGTCAAATATATTCATCTTTTGGATTAGCCGTTCCAAAGATAGTTAGAAACTTCAAAGGACCAAACATATCGTAATAATGACCACGTCAAAAGATTTTCGTTTGATTCGGATTGAGATTATGTTTATCCGACAAAATAATAAAATTCATAATCGAGTTTAAGGAAACACAATCCAACTCCTACTTCCTCCCAATGAGTCTTCAGACCATCTTTGCAACCACACAATTAAGAGAGATGATCAACATTTGTGACATCCCCAAAATCTCGGCCAGAAAAGACCGATATCATTTATGCTTTTTAAAACATTTTCAGAGTAAATCCGTTTGATTTTAAAAGAGATGCGGAATTTGTTCCCAAAAACAAAACATGATAAAATAGATATTTATCAAAACATTTCATATAGAAATATGATTTCATTTCATAATCAAAAGTCGGGATGTCATGTTCCGATATAGATCATAAAGCATAAACGATAACATTACAAGTCGTTCAACAAATATATACATATACAGACTTGTAAACAAAAACAACTTGATGATTCGCCCATCTTAAGCTCTTGCGCCACTTCCTGTAATACAAATCAACTGAGTGGGTCAGGCTTGGGAGCCTGGTGAGCATATAGGGTTTTCAAACCCACAATAATTATAATTAATTACAACAATCAACAATAAACCCGATTACCCATTCCCGTTATCCCCACCTTACGTTCCTAAAAATAACGTCTATTATAAGGAACTTATTTCAGGATTTTCATCGGGACGGACATTACTGCAGAGGGGCTTCCTCAATAATAAGTGTCCTAAAGGCAACCATGTGGGGCATAGAGTACACCGGTGAACACGTCGTTCACAACACCTACAGGTAATGAGCCTACTAGTGTTCCACAGGACAGTCTAGAATAGTCCGTGGTCGCCATCCATACTCTGCTGAATGACTAGAATAACACCAATAACACCGAGGCCTCTCATCTGTTTATTTCACACCAATTATCTACCCATGTTCTACCCAACATATTAGTAGATAAAAAAATATACATTTTTATACATTGTTTATAAAAAAAACTGTATAACATGATTTAATCAATACATATTCCACATAACAGATGAGGCATACACACAAATCACGTATTTCGTAGAGAATATACATTCACACATATAACCACAAGATATATACACGTAGCACGTATTTTATATTAAATACTTCATGATATTGCGTATTGAAAAGGGACTATACACTCACTTGATCAGAAGATGATCCGACAGCACTACGGCTTATAGAAGTAGTATACTTCGATAGATCTGGAAGATCTTCACCAAAATCGAACTCCTCGCGAGCAAAGCTTCGGCTCGGGAATAACACTCCTCGGGATCCTCGGGGCTTCGGATCTTGCTTCGGGGCTCGGGAATGATACCGGGGCTTCGGGAAATGATTGGCACGCAAATCGAGGCAAAACTTAGAGAGAGGGAAGAGTTTGAACAAGAGAAAATGGCTGATTTCGAGTTCTATTTATAGGCTGAGGGTCTGGGATTACGCGGGGCGTAATCTCAAATTACGCAGGGCGTACTCGGTTACGCGGGGCGTACTTTGACGTCACTGCATGCGTCGATCTGTGGCACTCGAGTATTGGTCAGACAAGTTGCATCCGACTGAGTACGCGGGGCGTAATTGACTCGTCGAACTTCTAAATTGCGTAACTTTCGCATACGAGCTCCGTTTTCGACGTTCTTTATATCCACGCGAAGGTCGGACCATACTCTACAATTTTCATTTAGACTCCGTCGGCTAATTTTGACTTTTATTTTTATTATTTATTTTTAGAAGGCCGGGACAGAAAAACTTCGTTATAAATTCATAACTTCTTCGTTTGACGTCCGTTCTCGCCTAACTTTTCATCGTTTCGCTACTAACAATGAGATCTTCGATTCTCATTTCGATTGTTTCGGCTAAAAACCGCTCGATCTAAAATCGAGTATTCGGGCTGCATACTGCTAAGTCGAAACTTAGAAAAATCATAACTTCCTCATACGAAGTCAGATTTGGCGTTCCTTTTGTGCACGCTCTCGGTTTAACGAAATCTACGACTTTCGTTTAGATCGCTAAGGCTAAATATCGCTCTATCTTAAATTCATATTTTTACGTCACTCGACGTCGTGCCAGTTTTGTCACGAAACTTCGACAGGTCATAACTTCTTCGTTATAACTCAGATTTTGGCATTCCTTATATCTCCGGAATCCTTGTTTCAACCACTACAACTTTATGCAAAGATATCGGGCTTATCTCACACTTAAATTTTTGACGCTTATTTTATTCTTAATTCATTAAATAAGAAAATAAACACATAAATCACATAATTCACAAATAATACATTTTATTATTTCAAATTGGGGTTACAATGGTTAACCTAGACTATTACATTGCTAAAATGGCAAGCCTAAAAACACGGGCGTTACAATTCTCTCCACCTTAGAATGATTCCGTCCCCGGAATCATACACCAGCAAACAAATGCGGATAGCGACTCATCATGTCACTCTCCGTTTCCCAGGTGAGATTCGGCCCATTCGTGTGTTTCCATCGGACAAGCACTAACTCAACCATCTTACGTCGCAACTTCTTAGTCTTTCGGTCAACGATTGCCTCCGGTTCCTCAATCAACCTTTTGTTCTCATCGATCCTCAACTCCGAAAGTGGAATTATGTCGGGAACTTCTCCCATGAACTTCCTCAAGTAACACACATGAAAAGTGTTATGAATTCCATTCAGTTCTTCTGGTAGTTCGAGCTTGTAAGCTTGGTTCCCAATCCTCTGAAGAACTTTAAACGGTCCAATAAACCTTGGACTTAACTTTCCCCTTTTACCAAATCTTATAAGTCCCTTCCACGGCGAGACTTTAAGTAAAACCGAATCTCCAACTTCAAAAGTCATCGGTCTTCGCTTTTTGTCAGCATAGCTCTTTTGACGGTCCTGAGCTGCTAACATTCTTTCCCTAATTATTTTCAACTTTTCTGCAGTTTGATGGACTATCTCCGGCCCCATAAACTGCTTTTCCCCAGCCTCAAGCCAACAAGACGGCGTACGACACTTCTGTCCATACAATGCTTGATAAGGTGCCATCTTTATGCTCGAGTGAAAACTATTATTATAGGAAAATTCTACCAAAGGCAAATGTTCATCCCAATTACCTAGGAATTCCAAGGTACACGCTCTCAGCATATCTTCCAGTGTTTGTATCGTCCGTTCGCTCTGACCATCAATCTGCGGATGGTAAGCTGTACTTAAACACAACTTGGTACCCAATTCCTCTTGTAGACTTTTCCAAAATCGTGAGGTGAAACGACTGTCACGATCCGACACAATCGTTAACGGAACACCGTGAAGCCTCACAATTTCCTTCACGTAAGAATTCGCAAGCTTTTCCATAGACCATTTCTCGTTGGCTGCTATGAAATGCGCACTCTTAGTGAATCGATCAACGACCACCCAAATCATGTCGTGACCACTTTTTGTTCTGGGCAGTTTAGTGACAAAATCCATAGCAATGTCTTCCCACTTACCCATAGGCACAGGTAATGGTTCTAAACTCCCGTATGGTTTCTGATGTTGTGCCTTGACTCTTGCACAGGTCACACACTCGGCCACATACTTTGCAATGTCGAGCTTCATCGTCGGCCACCAATAATAGGGTTTCAGGTCCCTATACATTTTTGTGCTACCGGGATGAATCGAGTACATGGTTTTGTGAGCTTCTTCCATCAGAAGATCTCTGACTCCTCCTGTCTTAGGTATCCAAATCCGATCTTGGAACACCTTCAGTCCGTGACTGTTTACACCGAACACCAACGTTTTGCCCAAACGTTCCTCCTTTCGGTCATTTTTCTCAGAAGCTTCGCTTTGAGCTTTCTTTATACTTTCCAAAATAGTCGAGACAACTTCAATTCTCAACGCTCTTGGCATTTTATTTTCAAGATTGACCTTCCGACTGAGAGCATCAGCAACAATATTGGCCTTACCGGGGTGGTAAAGTATCTCACAGTCGTAGTCCTTAAGTAATTCCAGCCAACGTTGTTGCCTCATATTCAATTCTTTCTGACTAAAGAGATATTGGAGACTCTTATGATCAGTGAAAAGTTTGCACTTCGTGCCATAGAGGTAATGCCTCCATATTTTCAGTGCGAAAACTACCGCTGCCAACTCCAAATCATGAGTCGGGTAGTTCTTTTCGCGCTCTTTCAGCTGTCGAGATGCATATGCGATCACCTTATCCCTTTGGGTCAAAACGCAACCCAATCCAACCCCAGACGCATCGCTATAAACAGCGAAGTCTTCAACCCCATCGGGTAGAGAAAGTATCGGTGCCTCGCATAGTTTCTTCTTTATTCTCTCGAATGCTTCTTTATGCTTATCACTCCAAGCATAAGTAGCTCCTTTGTGGGTCAAAGCTGTTAATGGACTAGCGATCGAAGAAAAGCCTTGGATAAACCTTCGGTAATATCCAGCTAATCCCAAAAAGCTTCGGATCTCCGTGGGACTTTTCGGTTGTTCCCACTTCATCACAGCTTCGATCTTTGCTGGATCAACCATTATCCCTTCTTGGTTGACCACGTGACCCAAAAATTGGACTTCACGAATCCAGAAATCACATTTGGAGAATTTCGCATACAACTTCTCCTTCTTCAAGACTTCTAACACTTCTCGCAAGTGTCTGCCATGCTCCTCTTGGCTTTTTGAATAAATCAGAATGTCATCAATGAACACTATCACAAATTTATCAAGGAACGGATTACAAACCCTGTTCATCAAATCCATGAATGCTGCTGGAGCATTGGTTAGTCCAAACGACATAACCAAAAACTCATAGTGTCCATATCGCGTTCTAAATGCAGTCTTCTCTATATCCTGCTCTCTTACCTTTAACTGATGATATCCTGACCTCAAGTCGATCTTTGAGAAATAACTTGAACCTTGTAGTTGATCGAATAGGTCATCAATCCTCGGCAACGGATATCTATTCTTTATTGTTGCCTTATTCAGCTCTCGGTAATCAATGCACATCCTCATGCTTCCATCTTTCTTCTTTACGAATAACACCGGAGCTCCCCAGGGTGATGAACTAGGTCTAATGAAACCTTTGTCCAATAACTCCTAAAGTTGCATCATTAGCTCCTTCATCTCCGTCGGTGCTAATCGATAAGGTGCTTTTGCAATTGGCGTTGTTTCGGGCAACAAGTCGATACGAAATTCTACTTGTCGATCGGGCGGTAATCCAGGAAGATCTTCGGGAAATACTTCCGGATAATCACACACAACAGGAATATTTTGCATCACCTTCTTTTCCTTCTTAGCGTCGATCACGAATGCTAAGTATGATGTACACCCCTTGGTCAAACATTTTCTGGATTTCATTAGAGAAATGATCCCAGAATTTACTCTGCGTTTATCTCCATACACCATAAACGATTCCTTCCCAGGCGGGTTCACTTTCACTATTTTCTTCTTGCATAAAATTTCGGCATCGTTGGCGCTAAGCCAATCCATTCCCAAAACGATGTCGAAACCGTTAAGTTCGATAGGCAATAATTCCTCGTGGAACTTATTTCCATTCAGATCAATTAAGATGTTTTTCATACGATGGCTAACAGGTACAAACTTGCCACTAGCAACTTCGACTAATAAAACATTATCTAGTCTATCAACAGGCAAAGCTAGTTTTCTACCAAATTCATGCGATATAAAGGAGTAGTTGGCTCCAGAATCAAATAAAATTTGGGCAGGCAATTTGTTAACGAGAAAGGTACCTGAAGCGACATCAGCTTCATCTTTAGCAGCTTCCAGTGTCATCTGGAATGCTCTCGCCTTTGGCTTTGGCGGAATGTTGGGTCTTGCTACTTCCTTCTTTTTCGGACAATCCCTTGAGATGTGCCCCTCCTCACCACAACCATAACAAACATTCTTGGTGAAGGTGCAATCATTGGCATAATGCCCTAGCTTTCCACATTTGAAGCATGTGGTTTCCCCGCCACACTTCCCATGATGCTTCTTCTTGCACTTGTCGCACCATTTCGCCTCTACCTTTCCTCCACTTCCTCTCGAACTAGACTTCGAGAATTTACTTTTCTTGCTGGACCCTGAAAATCCATCGATTTTCCTTTTCTCGCCAACCTCTGACCTTTCCAGACCTTTTTCCCTGATCTGGGTCTCAACATTTCTAGCAGCCCAGATGGCGGCTTTCAATGTGGTTGCTTGCTTAACCATTGGACCATAGTCCGCTGGTAGTCCAAGGGCAAACTTGTTGACCTTAGAGAGTTCTGTAGGCACCAAATATGGGATAAACTTCATCTTTTCTGTGAAACTTGCAGCGTATTCAGTAACGCTCAATTTCCCTTTCTTCAGATTCTGAAACTCATTACTGATTTCCAGAAGGTCCTGCTCGGAGCAGTATTGCAGTTTTAGTTGTTCCACAAAGTCTTCCCAAGACATTTTGCTTGCTTCTCCCTTGGGCATAGAGTCAGCTAACAGCTTCCACCAACTCAACACCCCAGATTTTAGCAGAGGGATCGCAAGAGCGGTCTTCTGCCTGTTGCTGCATTCGCAACTTTCAAACATAGTCTCCATTTCGGAGACCCAGTCCATAACTTGCACTGGCGTCGGGCTTCCGGATAGACATGGTGGTTTGGATGCCATGAAATCCTTATACTTACACCCACGACCATCATTTCCTCCATACTGGTTATTGCGTCTAACCACTGGTTGTTCGTCTTGACCAATGATCCCACTAAAGTTTTCTCCTTCAGACTGCCCTCCATTCTCCTCGGGCTCTTCCTCTTGAATTGACGGTTCTTCACGATTCTGCCTAAGCAGGCGTCTTGTTTCTTCCATCTGACGATCCAACATCATTTGAATCATCATTTGTACACCAGCCATTGTTATCGGCTCAGGTGCATCAGCTACGACAGGTACTTGTTGAATTACAGGCGGTTGATTCCTGTTTTCATCAGCATTTCCAACTCCGCTTCTTGTTCTCACCATTTTTGATTTACACACCGAATAATTTCACCTTATTACTCCAAACGATTACATGCTAGTTCTAATATCGTATACATACGCTTAGAACCCTAAACACATAAACCTTCAGATCCGGTTGGCAACAAACCGTAGATCCGAACAAACAATATCATATATGGCAACATATAACATTTAGCACATAAAAGCATTTTAGGCAACTTTCCTAAAATAAACTAGTGCTCGTGTCTAAAATTTATCAGACACACATCTCACAATCTCCAATTAGCATACCAAGTTTAAGTCTAGAAATCCTACAAATTCCTAGTTCGCTTAAACTAATGCTCTGATACCAACTGTGACATCCCCAAAATCTCGGTCAGAAAAGACCGATTTCATTTATGCTTTTTAAAACATTTTCAGAGTAAATCCGTTTGATTTTAAAAGAGATGCGGAATTTGTTCCCAAAAACAAAACATGATAAAATGGATATTTATCAAAACATTTCATATAGAAATATGATTTCATTTCATAATCAAAAGTCGGGATGTCATGTTCCGATATAGATCATAAAGCATAAACGATAACATTACAAGTCGTTCAACAAATATATACATATACAGACTTGTAAACAAAAACAACTTGATGATTCGCCCATCTTAAGCTCTTGCGCCACTTCCTGTAATACAAATCAACTGAGTGGGTCAGGCTTGGGAGCCTGGTGAGCATATAGGGTTTTCAAACCCACAATAATTATAATTAATTACAACAATCAACAATAAACCCGATTACCCATTCCCGTTATCCCCACCTTACGTTCCTAAAAATAACGTCTATTATAAGGAACTTATTTCAGGATTTTCATCGGGACGGACATTACTGCAGAGGGGCTTCCTCAATAATAAGTGTCCTAAAGGCAACCATGTGGGGGATAGAGTACACCGGTGAACACGTCGTTCACAACACCTACAGGTAATGAGCCTACTAGTGTTCCACATGACAGTCTAGAATAGTCCGTGGTCGTCATCCATACTCTGCTGAATGACTAGAATAACACCAATAACACCGAGGCCTCTCATCTGTTTATTTCACACCAATTATCTACCCATGTTCTACCCAACATATTAGTAGATAAAAAAATATACATTTTTATACATTGTTTATAAAAAAACTGTATAACATGATTTAATCAATACATATTCCACATAACAGATGAGGCATACACACAAATCACGTATTTCGTAGAGAATATACATTCACACATATAACCACAAGATATATACACGTAGCACGTATTTTATATTAAATACTTCATAATATTGCGTATTGAAAAGGGACTATACACTCACTTGATCAGAAGATGATCCGACAGCACTACGGCTTATAGAAGTAGTATACTTCGATAGATTTGGAAGATCTTCACCAAAATCGAACTCCTCGCGGGCAGAGCTTCGGCTCGGGAATAACACTCCTCGGGATCCTCGGGGCTTCGGATCTTGCTTCGGGGCTCGGGAATGATACCGGGGCTTCGGGATATGATTGGCATGCAAATCGAGGCAAAACTTAGAGAGAGGGAAGAGTTTGAACAAGAGAAAATGGCTGATTTCGAGTTCTATTTATAGGCTGAGGGTCTGGGATTACGCGGGGCGTAATCTCAAATTACGCAGGGCGTACTCAGTACGCGGGGCGTACTCGGTTTCGCGGGGCGTACTTTGACGTCACTACATGCGTCGATCTGTGGCACTCGAGTATTGGTCAGACAAGTTGCATCCGACTGAGTACGCGGGGCGTAATTGACTCGTCGAACTTCTAAATTGCGTAACTTTCGCATACGAGCTCCGTTTTCGACGTTCTTTATATCCACGCGAAGGTCGGACCATACTCTACAATTTTCATTTAGACTCCGTCGGCTAATTTTGACTTTTATTTTTATTATTTATTTTTAGAAGGCCGGGACAGAAAAACTTCGTTATAAATTCATAACTTCTTCGTTTGACGTTCGTTCTCGCCTAACTTTTCATCGTTTCGCTACTAACAACGAGATCTTCGATTCTCATTTAGATTGTTTCGGCTAAAAACCGCTCGATCTAAAATCGAGTATTCGGGCTGCATACTGCTAAGTCGAAACTTAGAAAAATCATAACTTCCTCATACGAAGTCAGATTTGGGCGTTCCTTTTGTGCACGCTCTCGGTTTAACGAAATCTACGACTTTCGTTTAGATCGCTAAGGCTAAATATCGCTCTATCTTAAATTCATATTTTTACGTCACTCGACGTCGTGCCGGTTTTGTCACGAAACTTCGACAGGTCATAACTTCTTCGTTATAACTCGGATTTTGGCATTCCTTATATCTCCGGAATCCTTGTTTCAACCACTACAACTTTATGCAAAGATATCGGGCTTATCTCACACTTAAATTTTTGACGCTTATTTTATTCTTAATTCATTAAATAAGAAAATAAACACATAAATCACATAATTCACATAATTCACAAATAATACATTTTATTATTTCAAATTGGGGTTACAATGGTTAACCTAGACTATTACATTGCTAAAATGGCAAGCCTAGAAACACGGGCGTTACAACATTCACAAGGGAAGACAAGTTAGACTCGACATCAATTCCATTTTTCATCATGTTTAGATGTGTTGGGAGACGAGTAAGACGTAACCTCCAAACAAGTACATTCACCTTTATCAGGATCAAAGAGTTCCAATGTGTGGGGCACGTGGAATCACCCAACAAAATAAAATCCAAGAAATATCTAGCTAAGGAAACTAAAAACATGCCATTAATATCCAAATCAAAGATCCACCGGTCATGATGATATGAAAAAAAGCAATCACTAAAGAACTTATGCAACTCCAACCATTGATTTTCCTCCTTACCTAGGAGGTCTTAGAAGACAAATCAAGTAAACACGCAAATAAGTTCATCTATAACTTGGATTGAATATTGTTAGGAAATCAAAAAAATATTTGTCAAGACTCAGAACAAATCTAATGTTAATTGTCAAGCTCTGATATCACTTGTTAGCAAGTAAAGCGGAAAACAAACAACACCAAAAGCACAAAAGACACAATATATATGTGGTTCGGTCAAGGTGACCTACGTCTACGGGTAGGAGGGGGTATTCTTTATTTCAAAATTCTCAAATAGAGGTTACAAGTAAAATTCATAGAGATTCGTCTATCACTCTAGAATATAAGACACGTCAAATGACTTAGCATGCATTCCTATTTATATTGGGATCATACCTTAAACTCTAATGGCCCATAGGCCCATGAATGGTGTCAGCCAATCACAATCTGTTATGTAGTAACTTTTGGAACATTCATCCATGACATACAATAGATGAGCATCAGCAACGCACATGATGGAGCACCATGAGCCATAGTGGAGCATCATGATGCACATGTAGCACATCATGAACACTAGTGACCCAACATTCACCATGGTGACAGATAGGGTTGTTATTCGGATCAACCTGATCGGGTTTCGGTTAAATCGGGCCGAGTTAGTCAGTTTTTTTAAAATTCACCTGAAACCTGACCTTATTAAGCTACTGGTTAATTGGGTTCGGGTTGATCGGGTTTCGAGTTAATCAGGTCAGGTTAATCGGGTTATATCTAAAATAAGTGTGACTTACAAATTAGTCAAAAAAAATTAGTAGAGTGAAGTCTAGTATGTTTTTGTAAATAAGGTTTATGTTTATGTAAGTATAATGTCATTAAGTAAATCAACACACATTGTTATCTGTCAAGATAGTCATTTTATATACTACGCAAACCATAGATTCAACTATACATGTACAATATCTATTTTCAAAGATAATATAATCATTATTTACACCTACGGGTGCAAAGGAGTCGAGCCGTGCTCGAGCCTAATAAATCTCGGCTTGGGCAGCGATCACTTCCATATTTATAAGGTTTAATGAACTTGTTAATCAGTTACTTTACTGAATTATTCCATAAATTCGTACATTAAATTAATGCCCTCACAAATGGACACGTTCAATCCCATCAAAACATGTAAAGAGGTGGACCAATCAGAATGACCAAAGACCACCCTCTTGATCACATGCATGTTACAAGTGAACGTTGTGGTTATTCCCCCCTACAAAATTGGATCCCGTGGCCATTAATAGGCGTGACCTTCCATGTTTGGTACATGCATTTATTTTCTTTTTCGAAATAATTATTCCCATTTCGAATCAAATGAAAGTATTTTTGCTGACACAAAGGGATAAATGGGTAGATCTAAACTTTGAAAAGATAAGGTTACCTAATTTTTAAATTTATGTCATTGATTTCGCAAAATAAAAACCTTGTCAAAATTGATAAAATGATTATTGTACGATCTCCTTTTGTATTACTCTTTTAAAAAAGTAGTCACGTATTTTAAAATGGTTAATGATTAATAAGAATAATAAATTTTGTTTGGTATTTATGTTTAATAATTCATATTTTTCTTTTTATATATAAGACCATTAAACTTGTTTATTCTATTCACAAAATATTATATGACAAAGTATTTTAGGTTAAGCCGGTTTCCAACATCCTTGGTAGCTCCTACAAGACTTTAGTAATCTTCTCCATCCAATCATTATTTTGCCAACAATCTAAATTCTTGAAGCTGTAGGATACACATTTTCCAAAATTCTTTGTACTTTCTAAATCTATTTCTTCTCTTATTTCTCTTCACGTACACATATATACCATATTTTCATAATTTGATATTCATTTAAATACACGTACACACATAGATGAACAAACCCTAGAACTCGTGTTCATCCCCTTTAGAATCTGGTGAACAAGCTTTCAATTCATGGTTATTGTTGATTTTAGTTATGCATGTGTTCATGCGGTGCAAACCCAAAATATTGATTGTGGAATCAATTTCTAAAATTGAAAAAGATTTATAGAACAAACCCAAAAACCCAAAACCTACAAAAAAAAGTTAAATTCAAAAACTTCAACTCAAAAAACCCTTCAGATCTACCATGGTTCTAACAAATACTGAATTAACTCGCATGAATTGATGGGGTTAAACTGATGAATGTGGGTTTTGTTCATCATGATTTCTATGGCTTTATTCATCATAATTTCATATTTGTTCTTCGGATCGAGCTTTGAGCACCCCCATACAGACTGAGCTTCATTTTTGTATGAAATTGTTCAAATTGACTTTTAGGTTTGTTTTAGAGAAGAGAGAAAATATAATAAAATAGAGAAAGGAGAAAAGAGAAATATGGAAAATGTATACTTCATAAACTTAGATCGTTGGAAAAATCATGTTTGGTTGCACAAGTTAATCAAAATCCTGTTAGAATTATCAAGGACGTCGCAAACCGAATAAACCTACAATAGACGATCATAATTATATTTTATGAACAAACTAAATAAGTTTAATGCTCAGATGTGTATACCAAATTAATAAAGCATTGATTCTTATTGTATGTGTACCTTAATTTCGAGGTTTTTTTAGATTTTTTATATTTTTACTTTAAAAAAATCTCAAATTACATAAAAAGTTTCATTAAGTAGTATGAGTTTAATGTTTTCCTTTTATTTTTAAATAAAAAAAAATCATAATCCAAAAGTTATTTCAACTGGTTTTTGAAAACTTTTAAAGTTTTTAACATTTAGCTTTTGGGTATTTTGACAAAACTAATCGGTAACTTGAAGTTAAAACTTAATGAGGGATAACTTAAGCTAGAATTTGGAAGTTGTGTATTTTATTTGTGTAGACGTATTTGACAAATTAGTTATAAGTTTTTGAAATGTACAACTTAATATAAAATATAAAAGATATAAAAAAAGCTTTTAAACGCTACTTGGAGTCAGTTTTAAATTAATAGTTTTTTTTATTTAAAATAGAAGTTTTAAGATCGTACTTACGCACAAAGCTTTTTTTTCTTTTAATTTGAGCATTTTTCAAAATCTAAAAGTTAAAAACTCCTTAATGTTTCTAAAAGTTGTTGTCCAAGACATTATTTATGTTTTATCTCATTTTACACATTTCATAATTGAGATGTTGTCAAGAAAATGTAGGGTTTTTAAGCATCACATCAATTATATGGTGCACATGCAACCTTAAACTTTGGATCTAGGTTTTCTCTAATTGTACATGCAATAATCATCCAAAACTATAAACCATAATCTAGCATGCATAAATCGAAATTTATATCTAAAACAAAGTTAGAATCTTACTTTTCAATTGTAGCTAGCTTGATCTTCAACATTTGAGAACTTAGCACCTCAAATGTGATGCCTCTAATAGATCACGAACACCACAAGCAATGGAAGAATATTAGAGAGAGGGGAAGAGGCACAAAATCGGATAATGATCTTTCTAGGGGTTCAAGTGACCGGTTTTAGGAGTGCCATAGGGTCATTATATAGTTGAGCAACTACGGTTTCAGTCAAAACCCTAATCCGGTTGCTTAGTCCTTAAGCAACCCATAAGATCCTTCCAGAAGGCCCCTTAGATGAATTCTATGTCGACTCCCACATAAATTTCGTCCATCCCTTCCTTATGAACCATAAGCTCAACTTTGTAACTATGTTATAATTACTGTATCAGCCCCCTTAATTAAATTAATCTCTTTGGACCACTAAATTAATTCTAAATGAATTCTTGACCAATATTAATTAAATAATATGATTTCTCTTTTAATATATTATTCCTATAATATATTAATAAATCATAATTAACCTCTTTCTCCATAATTCGTCTAGTCAAGTTGCTATGGTGAAGGCAACCCAAAGGACCATGCTACTATCGTGTCAAGTACATACCAAATATAGTTATGGGCTTAGACACCTAATCTAACAGTCTCTCACTTGGATAAGTCTAATAACTATAAATGCAAGTACGAATTCAAAATCCTATTAGCAATCGTAGCTCTCAAAAGTCGTTGTCGAACTCTGACGCGTCCTAAAGATAAGGGATCATGTAGTCCTCCGTTCTTAAGATATCATGTGGACAAATACATGGAACATAGTCATACTTATTGTCCAGCAGTTTGTTTCCCGATTTCTGATGTGTCTGACATACAACTTAGTCCTGACCGGGCCCGACACATAAGTCAACACAAAATCATCGAGGGGGCCAAGATATCACTTTTAACCTCTTAGAATAAAAGGAACAGATAAACTTTGACTTATATGTTCGTACTATATACTCATTAAATCGTACACAACAATACATTTTATAACATCAAGTTACTGATGTGTTTACGCATTATCAATGCACAACCAACTCGTAAACAACAACTCATATATCTCAGTTTAAAGACTATACTATATTATTGTCTCACAATCACTCGTGATTAATTCCATGAAGTGATTATTGTGAGTGCGAGTTTAATCCAATACTCAAATCTTATTTCAGGAGCACTCATGAATGTTGCAACAAACCTTTGCTATGTCTAAACACTTAGACAATCTACAAGCCAATTCATGTCAGTCTTTCCTCAATACCTACATCCAAAGTATGATCGAATGTGGATAGTTTGAATAATCATATTATTCTAGAAGTCAAAACATACAAAATGAAACAACAGTAAGCAATTGACAAAAGACAGTAACATTACTCATAAATAAAACTTCTTTATTTAATCATCAAATGTCAATTACATTTTATCTATTACAAGTTTCTAAACAGCTATGTAATCACTAAAACTAATATCGTCCTTCAGCCCAATACTCCTAGCATGCTGCAATTGCTTAACCCTACTCAGTCCCTTCGTAAGGGGATCTGTTTGGTTCTCTTCTGACGATTCTCTCTTCACTATGAGGAGTCCCTCTTTTACTCGATGTCTGATGAAGTGGTATTTTCCGTCGATGTGCCTGGATCTACCATGATCCCTCGGTTCCTTGGTTAAGGCGACCGCACCCTCGTTGTCCCAGAAAATTTCCATAGGCTCCTTTATGGCTGGTACAACTCCAAAGTCTCCAATGAAGTTCTTCAGCCATATTGCCTCCTTCGACGCTTCACTTGCTGCTATGTATTCTGATTTGCACGTTGAATCGGCTACGGTCTCCTGCTTTAAACTTTTCCAAGTCACTGCTCCTCCATTCAGGGTAAATACCCAGACCGACTGAGAACGAAACTTATCTCGGTCGGTCTGAAAACCGGCGTCACTATACCCTCGTACTCTCAAGACATCACTCCCACCGAGGATAAGGAACCAGTCCTTAGTCCTTCGTAGATACTTAAGAATGTTTTTTACCGTAGTCCAATGAGCCTTACTAGGATTCCCTTGATATCTGCTAACCATTCTCAAAGCGAAGCCCACATCAGGGCGAGTACACGTCATAACATACATGATCGATCCAACAACGGAAGCATAAGGTACTCAACTCATTTCTGCTATCTCAGCTTCGGTACTCGGACTTTGAGTCTTACTCAACTTGGTATTGCTTTGGATTGGTAATTCCCCTTTCTTGAATTCTCCATGCTGAAACGTTTCAACACTTTATCTAAGTAAGTACTTTGACTAAGCCCTATTAGTCTTTTACTCTTATTTCTCAATATCCTTATCCCCAAAATATAAGAAGCTTCTCTGAGGTCCTTCATAGCGAAGCACTTCCCAAGCCAGGACTTAACCTCCTGCAAGGTTGGGACTTCTTTTCCTATGAGCAGTATGTCATCCATATACAAAACGAGAAAGCTAAGTATACTCCCACTGGCTTTGACATATACACAGGACTCAACCTCGCTTCTCGAAAAACCAAACTCTTTGACTTTCTCATTGAAACAAAGATTCCATCTGCGAGACGCTTCTTTTAATCCATAGATGGATTTCTCAATCTTACACACTCTATTAGGGTACTTGGCATTGAAAAAACCCTATGGCTGACTCATGTAAACATCTTCAGCCAACTTCCCATTTAGGAAAGCAGTTTTGACATCCATCTGCCATATTTCATAATCATGAAACATAGCTATGGCTAGCATAACCCTTATAGATTTAATCTTCGCTACTGGTGAGAAGGTCTCATCATAATCAACTCCAGGAGTTTGAGTAAAGCCCTTCGCATCCAATCGAGCCTTATATGTGTGTACTTTCCCACCCATATCGGTCTTCTTCTTGAAGATCCATTTGCACCCGACTGTCTTACGACCTAACACATTTCAACCAAGTTCCAAACTTGATTGTCATACATGGACTAAATTGAAGGGTTTTGATCATTCTAACACTCCTAAGGTGTGCATGCAACCTTAGAAACCTTGGATCTATGTTTTCTCTATTATACATGCAAACTTTCATTAACTTAGTGCCTCAAGTGTTGCACCTCAAATGGAATCACACAACACCACCAACAATGGAGGAACTTGAGAGGAGGTTACTTGCACTCATAAAATCTGCTTGTCCTTTTGTAAGCTTCCTTAGGTTTGATTTCATGAACTTGAGGGGTTCTTATATAGTGTGGCTTAATTAGGGTTACACCATGAAAACCCTAATATGCATTACCTTCCATATTCCTCATGCTCCATGGGTTCAAACCTCCATGGATCATCCATGGTTCACCACATGGGTTTAGCCCAACACAAAGAACTATGGATCATAAGCCCACATTATAAGAATGAATGATTTACATAATCAATCCCCATATATTTAATTAGTCTCTTTTGATCACAAAATTAATTCCAAATTAATTCTTGATCAATACTAATTAAATAATATGATTTCATATTAATATATTAGAACTTATAATATATTAATAAACCATAAATAACCTCTTCTCAATTATCCATCCTTCAGATTGTTCCGTTGCCATGCAACCCAAATGGACCATGCTACTCTCGGGTCAAGTACATACCAATTATAGTTATGGACTTAGACACCAATCCAACATAAATCTCGCTGTCCATAGCCTCTTTCCATTTTGCAGACTCCGGGCCTGCCATGGCTTCCTTGTAGTTGTTAGGTTCATCCATATTTATTAGTGTACTGTTACTAATAAACATATCACCCTCAGCAGTTATATGGAAACCATATGATACGGGTGTAACACTAACTCTACTGGAACGTCTAAGAGGTAATGACTCGTCAATCGGTTCAACAGGAGTTTCCTCCTAGGGTTGAGCGCCAGTGTTAGAGGTTCCTTCATCACTTGACTCTTGAAGCTCTTCAAGATCAATTTGCCTCCCATTGTCCTCTTGGCATATGATTTCCCTCTCTCGGAAAACCCATCTCCTAGCAACGAAGACAACATTGTCACTCGGTCTATAGAAGAGATATCCAAAGGACTTCTGCGGGTAGCCGATGAAAATACATTGCTCACTACGAGGTTCGATTTTTTCGTGAGTCTCTCGTATTACGAAAGTCGCGCATCCCTAAACCTTGATACATGCTAACGAGGGAACCTTCCATGTCCACATTTCGCAAGGTTTTTTGGCAACCTTCTTAGTTGGGACTAGAATAAGGATATGAGCGGCAGTCTCCAAGGCATACCCCTAGAATGAGATAGGTAATGAAGCTCGACTCATCATGGAACGAACCATGTCCAACAAGGTTCGATTGCACCTCTCAACCATACCATTCAACTAAGGTGTCCTAGGCATCGTAAATTGCGAAATAATTCCACATTCCTTGAGATATTTGTGGAAATCGATACTAAGATGCTCACCACCTCAATCTGATCGGAGCATCTTTATCTTCCTACCCAACTGATTCTCCACTTCTTGCTTAAACTCCTTGAACTTTTGAAAGGTTTATGACTTGTGCTTGATTAAGTAGATATACCCATATCTACTATAATCATCGGTAAAAGTCACATAGAAGCGGTTTGCATCCCTTGTGGTGGATTTAAAGGGCCCACATACATCCGTATATATGAGATCCAATAAACCCTCACCCCTTTCACAAGTACCAGTGAAGGGTGACTTGGTCATCTTTCCAACAAACAAGATTCGCACGTGTCATCAGACCTAAGGTCAAACGACTCCAAGACTCCATCCTTTTGGAGTTGGGCTATGCGCTTCTCATTGACATGTCCAAGACGACAATGCCATGAGCATGCTTTGTCCAAACCATTGGACGAATCGATATGCAACACATTATTTCCTAAGTTGTCTACAACCATCACAGTTTCATATATACCATTACAAGGCAATGTGTAACGACCAAAAATTTTGAGCCAATTTAAAACATTTTATTTCATTCAAAAACCATTAAGTTCATACATCTTATTTTCAAAATAGTTTAAACATCAGAGTATCCCCTAGAACCATATCACATGAATCATAAAACATGAGGAGCGGTACAATCACGCCTTTGCTTTGCCACAATCTCCTGAAGTACCTGAAACAATACACTGAACTGTAAGCCCGAAAGCTTAGTAAGTTACCCCCAAAATACCAACCACATACAACCATAATCATAACATATTGTATCACAATAGAGAACAACCATGCCTCTCAAGTCTGCAGCGTTATTGGTCCGCCCTTAACAGGCCTTCAGTTCACCTGGTCCACTCTCTGAGTCTACAGTATGACTGGACCGCCCGCACCGGGCCTTCAGTCTATCTGGATCTATCCGAGCCTTTGGTATGACTGGACCGCCATACGGGCCTACAATCTATCTGGACCGCTCGTAGGGTATGTTGGCCTTCAGCACAAAGCAGGACCGCCTCAACCCAAACATCAAGCAAATAACCATGTGTACATATAACAGGAAATCACATAACCGTCCATAGGCAAACAAATCGATCTAGTAGATCATAAAGCATAGCATCATCCTTACAAGGATATCGACCTAACCAGTCACTAACATAGCATCATCCTATATACCAGGATACCGAGCTAAACTAGGTCACTAACATAGCATCATCCTATATACCACGATACCGACCTAAACCAGGTCACTGACATAACATCATCCTATATACCAAGATACCGACCTAAACCAGGTACTGACATAATACTGTCCCAATTACCAGGACGCCGACCTAACAGATCAATAAGCACATCAACAGTATGAGTACAGATATCAGATATAACTGTAACGCCCGCAAATCTGGGCTAGTCAAATTAGAGGCAATAGGGGTCGAAAACGACTTTTCGACAAAAGATTATTTAGAATAAATAATCTTAATCAAGTTGTAGATTATGTTACAAGGTTTTCGTACATATAAAGAACGCCGAAAACCGAGTTATAACGAAGAAGTTATGACCCGTTGAAGTTTCGCGACGGAACCGGCACGATACCGGGAAGCGTAAATAGTGAATTTACGATAGAGCGAGATTTAGCCTTAGCGATCTAAACGAAAGTTGTAGAATATGTTAAACTAAGAACATCGATAAAAAGAACGCCCAAATCTGACTTCGTATGAGGAAGTTATGATTTTTCTAAGATTTAGCATAGTAGTGCACAGCCCGAAATCTGAATTTTAGATCGGTCGATTTTTAGCCGACGGGATCTAAATGAAAGTTGTAGTACTCGTAAATAGCAACGCGTGGATATAAAGAACGTCGATAATAGAGCTCGTATGCAAAAGTTATGGACGAAGCTTAGTCCCTACTTTTCGAGCGCGACGAATTCGATACAGTTTTGTAAATCCGAGATAGAATGAGAATTAGCCAACGAGGTCTAAATGAGAGTTGAAGATCTCATTAATATGAACTCAACGGCAAAAAGACAGATAAAAATGGAACTCGTATGCGAAAGTTATGGACGAAGCTTAGTCTCTACTTTTCGAGCGCGGCGAATTCGATACAGTTTTGTAAATCCGAGATAGAATGAGAATTAGCTAACGAGGTCTAAATGAGAGTTGAAGATCTCATTAATAGGAACTCAACGGTAAAAAGACAGACAAAAACGGAACTCGTATGCGAAAGTTATGGACGAAGCTTAGTCCCTACTTTTCGAGCGCGGCGAATTCGATACAGTTTTGTAAATCCGAGATAGAATGAGAATTAGCCAACGAGGTCTAAATGAAAGTTGAAGATCTCATTAATAGGAACTCAACAGTAAAAAGACAGACAAAAACGGAGCTCGTATGCAAAAGTTACGGACGAAGCTTGGAGACTACTTTACTATACACTTCTTATAAATATAAGGGTAAACTCCTCATATTTTCTTCACACCATAAGCCTCTCTTTCTCTCTCTAACTTCTCTCTAGCCTCCCTAAACCCCTCCCAAGTCTACGGAACCTCCCTAGCACGAGAAGAAAGCCCCGGAGCGCCCGACGGCTCCGAGAAGAAAAGCTTTCGGCTCGGAAACGCTGCTCCAGCGAAGCCCGGTTTTGCGAAAAACCCGCTGTTTTCTCGAAGGAAATTGTTTTGAGAGTATCGAAGCGCTGTTCGAGTGTTGAGTCACCACCTACTCAGGTGAGTGCATGGTCCCTTTCATCTTACACATAGATATGAAGTATTTTAATATAAATTACGTGCTATGTGTGCATATTGTTTGAATACTTGTTGTCTATGCTGGATGAATGATTTATACATGTTTTAAATGATTTAAACTGTATATTTATTTTATATCTACAAATATGTTGGGATAAAACATGGGTAGATGAAATAGTTGGTGAGTGATGAAATAAAATAATGAGAGATAGGTGATGATAGGAAGATGATGATAATTAGGTGAGGATAGATAAGTGATTATGAATCGGTGATGTAGGATACTACAACCTTGTCCGACAATTTGGAGATGTAGTCATCTACTAGACTATAGATGGCGACCACGGACTATTATAGACAACCCCGTGGAAACACCAGCAGGCTAGTAACCTGTAGGTGATGAATTACGAGTTCAGGCGATGTTGTAACTACGTATTCATGCGATGATAGTCTAACCCTTATTATGAAGTACGAGTCCAGGCGATGTTGTGGCTACGTATTCGTGCGATGATAGACTAACCCTTATCATGATTTACAAGTCCAGGTGATGTTGTGGCTGCGTAATCATGCGATGATACCCTAACTCTTGCTAGACACATATTGAGGGAGTAATCCTCGGATTAGTATTGTCTATGCAATGTGGGCGATGATCCTTAGGTAAAGTTCGTAGGAACACTCAAATAAGGAAATACGACGTAAGGAGATGAGAAGTAAATATGATATAGGAGATGACCCTTGAGATAATATCCTTAGGGAAGACTAAAAGAAGATAATGGGGATGGGTAATTGGGTTGATTGTTTGATTGTTTAAACATAATAACTATATTATTGTGGGTTGAAAACCCTATGTACTCACCAGGTTTCCCAACCTGACCCACTCAGTTTATTTACATCACAGGTGACGATATGAAGTGACATTACACTGAGAGATTTAAAGAGATGTAGAACACTAGTGTAAATAATTGTAAGTTCTGTTTATGCTTATGTTTCTGTATTAACAATGACATCCCAAACGTTTTAAAATGAAATAAATACGTTTCTTCGAAAATGTTTTAATAACGTATTTATCGTGTTTTTCTGGGAACAAATTCCGCAACATTTTTATGAAAAGAAATACTCTGATTTTTATAAAGCATAAACAAAATCGGTCTTTTCTGGCCGTGATTTTGGGGATGTCACAGTTGGTATCAGAGCATTAGTTTAAGCGAACTAGGAATATGGATTTATTTCTAGATTTAAACTTAGAATGCTAAGCGATGATTGTGAGGTGTGAGCACTAGCTTATTTTAGGAATGATGCCTAAATTGCTTTTATGTGCTAAATACTTGTGCCTGATATGCTGTTAGTTGTTCGGATCTATGGTCTGTTGCCGACCGGATCTGGAAACCTTATGTGTTTAGGATTCTAAACGTACGAATACGATATTAGAACTAGCATGTAAACGTTTCGGAGTGATAAGGATGATTTAAACGTCAATCCTAAGTAAAGGTCTAGATTCACCTCATTAGGTGTATAGATCAAGATGGTAAGAACACGTAGCGGAAACATGAATGCAAATGGGAACCGAGATCAGCCCCCAGTGATTGAGCAAATACCGGTGATGGAAGCCACTGCTGAGCTAGTCACAATGGCCGGAGTGCAAGCGATGATCCAAGCGATGTTGGATCGTCAAATGGAGGAAACCAGGCATTTGCTCCAGCAAAATCGAGAGGAAGCGGCCATTCAGATCGAACGGCCCGAGTTGAACGAGGGGCAGACTGAGGAGGGAAACTACAGTGGGACTGTTGGTCAAGCCAACCCACCGATAGTTAGGCAAAACCACCAGGATGGAGGAAATGATGGACGTGGATGCAAATACAAGGATTTCATGGCGTCCAAACCACCGAGTCTATCTGGAAGCCCGACACCGGTGGAAGTCATAAACTGGATCTCCGAGATCGAGACGATGTTTGAGAGTTGTGAGTGTAGCAACAGGCAAAAGACCGCTCTCGCGGTTCCTCTGTTGAAATCTGGAGTACTAAGCTGGTGGAAGCTACTAGCTGATTCGATGCCCAAAGGAGAAGCGAGCAAGATGTCATGGGAGGATTTTCTGGTGCAGCTAAAAATGCAGTACTGCTCTGAACAGGATCTTCTGGAAATCAACAACGAGTTTCAGAATCTAAAGAAGGGAAAGATGAGTGTCATCGAGTATGCTGCAAGTTTTACGGAGAAAATGAAGCTTGTTCCTTATCTAGTTCCAACTGAACTCTCCAAGGTCAATAAGTTTGCCCATGGATTACCAGCAGACTTTGGTCCAATGGTCAAACAAGCAACCACTTTGAAAGCCGCCATCTGGGCAGCCAAGAATGTTGAGACCCAAATAAGGGAAAAGGGTCTGGAGAAAGTTGAAGTTGGTGAGAAGAGGAAGTCGGAAGGATCCTCAAGACCTGATAATAAGGGAAAGTTCTCGAAGTCTAACCTGGACGACCGAAGGAATGAAGCCAAGTGGTGTGAGAAGTGCAAGAAGAAACACTTCGGAAGATGCGATGGTGAAGTGACGTGCTATAAGTGTGGTAGGACCGGTCACTATTCCAGAGATTGTACATTCAACAACAAGAAGTGCTACGAATGTGGAGATGATGGGCATATTTCTAAGAACTGTCCAAAGAAAAACGAAGCTGCAAGACCAAATGCTCCGCCGAAACCAAGGGCATTTCACATGATCCTTGACGAAGCAGAGAACCATGCGAGGAATCAAGGATGAGGACTTCATATCCGAAGATCAAGTTATGCAGTAGCCATAGTATTATATGATGTAGCCTATTAGAGGCATAGCCTAGGGTGAACTTGAACACCTATGTAATCATTTCAAGAAATAATATAAAACCTTTGTTTTGTTATCTGATGAGTTAAGTTGTTGTGTGATTCGCTGCATGGTGACTTGGGAAACTGCGAGACAATACTTGGGACGAGTATGAGTAGGTGTGAATGGTAGTAGAGGCCTATACTACCGGAAGCACAGGACTCACACTTGGATCAGGGAAAGTCACAAGGTTACCAAGAAGCTAGTAATTGATTTCATTTTATTCAAGTGTGTTGTTACCATCGTTTCGGTAATGACTAAGAAGATTGTTGATATTCCGACCCTAGTGGTCATATCGAATCGAGTCCGACTACGATGAGTATGTTGTGTGGTTCAGAGAACCAAGTTTGATGTAGCGTCCGACTTAAACCAAACGGTTGAAATCAAAGCGATCAATAGAAGTATCACACTCGTTGTTAAAGAAGTTGGTGGCTAGAAATGCCTAATGTTAAAGTGTGATTATATCACATTAGAACATGAAGGAAGGCATAGTCTGTTTTAGAATTTAACTCTAAGAGACCTAAGTCTAAGTGTTGCAACATACGATGATAGGTCATTAGAATATGACACATCGATCTATAGTAGTAATAAAAGAACTTATCTCAAGTCCGTATCCAACAAGGATCGAGATTGTGACTTGAAGGTCATAATTTGGAGTCTAACCTGAGGTAGAGAGCAGGTGCACGATCGAGTACTCTTACAGTCAATGAGTTTAAGAGATAGAATCGAAGGAATGTAGAAGTTATAATTATTACCTAGGATGAAGAGATTACGTATGGAGTCATTATACGACCCTGTTTCGTTGATGATTCCGGGACGTAATCATCCTAAGGGGGAGATAATTGTAACGCCCGCAAATCTGGGCTAGTCAAATTAGAGGCAATAGGGGTCGAAAACGACTTTTCGACAAAAGATTATTTAGAATAAATAATCTTAATCAAGTTGTAGAGTATGTTACAAGGTTTTCGTACATATAAAGAACGCCGAAAACCGAGTTATAACGAAGAAGTTATGACCCGTTGAAGTTTCGCGACGGAACCGACACGATACCGGGAAGCGTAAATAGTGAATTTACGATAGAGCGAGATTTAGCTTTAGCAATCTAAACGAAAGTTGTAGAATATGTTAAACTAAGAACATCGATAAAAAGAACGCCCAAATCTGACTTCGTATGAGGAAGTAATGATTTTTCTAAGATTTAGCATAACAGTGCACAGCCCGAAATCTGAATTTTAGATCGGTCGATTTTTAGCCAACGGGATCTAAATGAAAGTTGTAGTACTCGTAAATACCAACACGTGGATATAAAGAACGTCGATAATAGAGCTCGTATGCAAAAGTTATAGACGAAGCTTAGTCCCTACTTTTCGAGCGCGGCGAATTCGATACAGTTTTGTAAATCCGAGATAGAATGAGAATTAGCCAACGAGGTCTAAATGAGAGTTGAAGATCTCATTAATATGAACTCAACGGCAAAAAGACAGATAAAAACGGAACTCGTATGCGAAAGTTATGGACGAAGCTTAGTCTCTACTTTTCGAGCGCGGCGAATTCGATACAGTTTTGTAAATCCGAGATAGAATGAGAATTAGCTAACGAGGTCTAAATGAGAGTTGAAGATCTCATTAATAGGAACTCAACGGTAAAAAGACAGACAAAAACGGAACTCGTATGCGAAAGTTATGGACGAAGCTTAGTCCCTACTTTTCGAGCGCGGCGAATTCGATACAGTTTTGTAAATCCGAGATAGAATGAGAATTAGCCAACGAGGTCTAAATGAAAGTTGAAGATCTCATTAATAGGAACTCAACAGTAAAAAGACAGACAAAAACGGAGCTCGTATGCAAAAGTTACGGACGAAGCTTGGAGACTACTTTACTATACACTTCTTATAAATATAAGGGTAAACTCCTCATATTTTCTTCACACCATAAGCCTCTCTTTCTCTCTCTAACTTCTCTCTAGCCTCCCTAAACCCCTCCCAAGTCTACGGAACCTCCCTAGCACGAGAAGAAAGCCCCGGAGCGCCCGACGGCTCCGAGAAGAAAAGCTTTCGGCTCGGAAACGCTGCTCCAGCGAAGCCCGGTTTTGCGAAAAACCCGCTGTTTTCTCGAAGGAAATTGTTTTGAGAGTATCGAAGCGCTGTTCGAGTGTTGAGTCACCACCTACTCAGGTGAGTGCATGGTCCCTTTCATCTTACACATAGATATGAAGTATTTTAATATAAATTACGTGCTATGTGTGCATATTGTTTGAATACTTGTTGTCTATGCTGGATGAATGATTTATACATGTTTTAAATGATTTAAACTGTATATTTATTTTATATCTACAAATATGTTGGGATAAAACATGGGTAGATGAAATAGTTGGTGAGTGATGAAATAAAATAATGAGAGATAGGTGATGATAGGAAGATGATGATAATTAGGTGAGGATAGATAAGTGATTATGAATCGGTGATGTAGGATACTACAACCTTGTCCGACAATTTGGAGATGTAGTCATCTACTAGACTATAGATGGCGACCACGGACTATTATAGACAACCCCGTGGAAACACCAGCAGGCTAGTAACCTGTAGGTGATGAATTACGAGTTCAGGCGATGTTGTAACTACGTATTCATGCGATGATAGTCTAACCCTTATTATGAAGTACGAGTCCAGGCGATGTTGTGGCTACGTATTCGTGCGATGATAGACTAACCCTTATCATGATTTACAAGTCCAGGTGATGTTGTGGCTGCGTAATCATGCGATGATACCCTAACTCTTGCTAGACACATATTGAGGGAGTAATCCTCGGATTAGTATTGTCTATGCAATGTGGGCGATGATCCTTAGGTAAAGTTCGTAGGAACACTCAAATAAGGAAATACGACGTAAGGAGATGAGAAGTAAATATGATATAGGAGATGACCCTTGAGATAATATCCTTAGGGAAGACTAAAAGAAGATAATGGGGATGGGTAATTGGGTTGATTGTTTGATTGTTTAAACATAATAACTATATTATTGTGGGTTGAAAACCCTATGTACTCACCAGGTTTCCCAACCTGACCCACTCAGTTTATTTACATCACAGGTGACGATATGAAGTGACATTACACTGAGAGATTTAAAGAGATGTAGAACACTAGTGTAAATAATTGTAAGTTCTGTTTATGCTTATGTTTCTGTATTAACAATGACATCCCAAACGTTTTAAAATGAAATAAATACGTTTCTTTGAAAATGTTTTAATAACGTATTTATCGTGTTTTTCTGGGAACAAATTCCGCAACATTTTTATGAAAAGAAATACTCTGATTTTTATAAAGCATAAACAAAATCGGTCTTTTCTGGCCGTGATTTTGGGGATGTCACAATAACTATCTCACAGATCATCGATCATAGCAATCTCTCATGACCAAGGCATAGGCCTAACCATGTCACTAACATACCAATCCTAACGGATCACATGAGCATAACAACATACTGTCTATTCTGATACCAATCTAACAGATCATAACCACATGTAGCATACTGTAACCAAGATAACAACTAAAAGGGCCAGCCTTGGTGCCTCAGACCCTATTGATATAGTGAGGATAACTCACCTGAAATTGCTGACTGAAGAGATAAGACCAAGCTGCTCCGACCTCCGATACGATCGCCGCCACTGAACACTACCAAAGTACCAATTCCATAAATACCAATATTACCAAAGTACCCTTGGAAGTCAAACTGGTCAACTCTTGGTCAAGGTCAAAATCCTCAGTTAAAGTCAACCTTCCTGGTTGACTCTACTTGTCGAGTCATCCCGTCGACTCGCCGAGTTCCCTTACCCAGCAAAATCTCATGACACAACTTAACTCGCCGAGTCGCCCCAAGACTCGCCGATTCCAATGATCTCCGAGTCCCATCCTGTCCAACTCACTGAGTCGCCAACCGACTCACTAATCCAAGGCTTTAACCAAAAGAGGTTGGGGTTCTACGATCTGACTCGCCGAGTCCAAGAACAGACTCGCCGAGTCCCAGGCAATCTTCAACAGACTCGCTGAGCTGTTCTTCCAACTCGTCGAGTCCATGCACGTGTTCATACAACTCATCGAGTACACCCATGTGACTCGCCTAGTCTCTCTAGTTCTCAATCCATTCAGAGGCTTTTCGAGCCATGCTGAGGCTCTAATCCGTAGATCCACCCTTCTACAATCTATCCCTCACATAAAGTTGCAAAATTTACGTGAAACCAAAGAGATATAGGCGCAAAACAAACTAAGGCTTGGGTGTTAGACAAAAGGGATTCACCAACAATTCAATAACTGATGCTTTATGACTTTCTGGACCAATACAAGTCTAGATCTGAAGTAGCAACCTCAGATCTGGACTCCAAACCCGAAGTGGATCTCAATCATACCAAAATGGCCCCAAATCTCATTCAAGAATAAATCTAAAAGCAACAAAGGAAAGGTAACATCTCATTACCTCCAACACATGCCCAAAACTGCAGTAGATTCTGGATCTACACTACTTTCTTGATGCAAACCCTTTTTATCTTCAAGTTTCTTCCACTAGAACACCTCTCAAAGCTTCAATCTCCCTCCAATGGCCTTATACACACGAGCTAGGGTTTACTGGATCTCAAAGGGGGCTAAGGGAGTTGAGGGGAGGACATTAAGTCCTTTAAATAGGGTGCAAACCCTAAGATTAGGGTTTTTCTCATCCCAGTACCAACTCGTCGAGTCCAACTTCTGACTCGGCAAGTTGGTCACTTAATTCGCGACCCAAACCCGCTCCGACTCGGCGAGTAAGCGTACCTACTCGTTGAGTCCCTTCTTCGAAATTACACTTTAAACTCTTAAATCGTACTTCTGAAATTTGGGGTGTTACACAATGCTTCAAAATAGAAAGTACCATTCACGAAAGAATTAATAGAACCAATTTCATTGTTAAACGATAATCTAAAACCTTGTTTATTCAAACCATGAAAAGAAATAAATTTTCGTGTCATTTCTGACAAGTAGCAACAATTATTTGACTCTAAACCCAACCCACTACTAAGCACTAAAGAATAAATTCCAATCTTGGTGACAGGCGACATTTTCCTATTCCCCATGATCAAGTTCATCTTCCCATGCTCCACATCCCTACTTCTTCTTAGACCCTACAAATCAGAACAAATGTGAGAACCACATCCTATATTAAGGAGCCAGGAAATAACATGTGATGAATTATTAGATTGAATAGTATAAATACCTGGGAAGGTGGGCTTTATCTTTCCATCCTTGATGTCTTGCAGATACTTCAGACAACTTCGTTTCCAATGCCCTTTGTCGTGACAGTAGAAGCAGAACCACCTTTGGTTCCACTAGAATATGATCCATCATCGGACTTTCCCTTGTGGCTCATAGAAGGAGCCTTCCTCTTCTTCCCTTTCCCTTGTCTAATTGCCAAGACAGGGGCAACAACAGTAGGACTAGATGTAACAGATTTGCCTTTCAAACTACTCTCAGCAGTTCGCAGAAGGCCTTAGAGCTTGCTTAGAGTGACCTCCTCCTTGTTCATATGATAGGTCATACGAAACTGATCATAACAAGGATGAAAGGAGTGTAGAATAATATCTATGGCCAACTCTTCGTCGAAGTTGACATTCAACTTCAGCAAGTGGTCCACGAATCTTTGCATCTTTTGTAAGTGGCCGGTGATGGACTCTCCATCCTTCATGTTCGTAGTAATCATGGAGGCGATGATCTCATACCTTTCCTGCCTCGCACTTTGATGGTACCTTTACATCAAATCTTCTTTCATCTCATAAGGATAGTAGTCCTCGTAGGACTTCTGGAGTTCGGCAGTCATGGTCACGAGCATGATACACGACACCTTTGTCGTGTCCCTCTCATGATCATCATATTGAGCTATTTGCTCGGGAGTAGCAGTGTTGTGGTCAATCTCCTTCAACTCCCTGTCGAGAGAATACTCCTAGTCCTCGTAGCGGGTGACCATGTGTATGTTGCGAATCCAATCCTTAAAATTAGGAGCATCAAAGATTACCCTCCTACATAAGTTCATGAGGGAGAAAGGGCCAGAAGGGTTGGAGTTTGCAGTGTTGTTTGAAGTTGACATTTGAAAAAGAAAAGAGACAAAGTTTAGATTAGATAAGAATTCCCAATTTAACACCCAAATAAAAAATTGGGGCTAGGACCCAACATAATTATTTACAATTCAGAAAAGGGATGTCGTAATCGAATTGCAAATAGTTTGAAGGTAGGTAAATGATGATTTACCAATTTCCACCATGAAAAACGAAAAAGAATAATAAGTTTTAAATGAATTGAAATTCCTAGATTATTTTGAGATTCATTGAACATTTCAATGCCCATTAATGTGCTTGGTACTCTCGATGTCATTTATCACCTAATCGATGTGTCAGTTAACCCCACACGCTCCATTGATCTATGATAAACATCAAGATACCCTTTCCCACCCTTGCCAGTCCCAAATTAGTGTGTCGGTTAACCACACACACTCCCCTAACGACTTGGCAAGGTGCAAAGTGCAATTTCATGGAATAGCATCATTTTCACATTTTTCCTAAAGTAAATAAGATTGGGAATTTATGAAAACATTTAGTTACTTTATAGATCGACTTTGTGAATGAGGCCTACTAACAGTAATACTGAATTGTCTTATACATACATACATATATATATATATATATATATATATATATATATATATATATATATATATATATAATTATCAATCTTTTTATATTATAATAGTATAAGGGTAGAATTTTAAACTTTTAAAACTCTAGCGTTTAGAATCTAAATATTTCAAAATTAAAACCTTTTAATCAAAATTTAAATTCCAAAACTCGAGGGCAAGTTTTGAAACTTTTCAAAACCTTTCAGATCAACTTGAATATAATTTAATTACTCATATAATTTGTCATTATCTAAATTTGACCTAATTCAATTTATGGCAAGATAATTCACATCAAATAATACAAATAATTAGCTTTATCATATAAGTTAATAATTATCTTATACTTTGATAATTATCTTCTAATTGAATGAGGATATTCATTACCATATAATAAAAATCGAATTTTATCTATTTAAAACGTTTTTGGTAATTATACCAATTAATTCTGGTCAAAATCCCGAAAAATCTGCCAACTGACGAGCTAACTCACCGAGTCAAACTTTGGACTCGTCGAGTAGCCCTGAGTCGTCGGGTTCATCAGAGGACTCGACAAGTTCATCAGCAGATTGCAAGATTTCGACTTTTCCAACTATGAACAATTAAGCAATGCATAAAATACAATAGAAAGACGGCCTAGGCTCTAATACCAATGTAGGGTTTTGAGCATTACATCAATCCTATGGTGCACATGCAATCCTAAAGCTTTGGATCTAGGTTTTCTCTAATTGTACATGCAATAATCATCCAAAGCTATAAACCCTAATCTAGCATGCATAAATCAAAATTTATATCTAAAACAAAGTTTGAATCTTACCTTTCAATTGTAGCTAGCTTGATCTTCAACCTTTAAGAACTTAGCACCTCAAATGTGATGTATCTAATAGATCACAAACACCACAAGCAATGGAAGAATATTAAAGAGAGGGGAAGAGGCACAAAATCGACTAATGATCCTTCTAGGGTTTCAAGTGGCCTATTTCAGGAGTGTCATAGGGTCCTTATATGGTTGAGCAACTAGGGTTTCAATCAAAACCCTAATTTAGTTGCTTAGTCCTTATGCAACCCATATGATCCTTCCAAAAGGCCCCTTGGACGAATTCTATGTGGAATCCCACATAAATTTCGTCCATCCCTTCCTTATGAACCCTAAGCCCAACTCTGTAACTATCTTATAATTACAGGATCAGTCCCCTTAATTCAAATAATCTCTTTTGACCACAAAATTAATTTTTAATTAATTCTTGACCAATATTAATTAAATAATATGATTTCTCCTTTTATATATTATTCTTATAATATATTAATAAATCATAATTAACCTCTTTCTCCATAATTCATCCAGTCAAGTTGCTATGGTGAAGGCAATCCAAAAGGATCATGCTACTATCGGGTCAAGTACATATCAAATATAGTTATGAGCTTAGACACCTAATCCAACATAAATTCTTAAATTTTGCAACTTTTTAATGGTTTTACCCTTTTTTTGCATGATTTTACTGTTTATCATCGTTTATCTTTCTTGTCTCACTCTTTTACTTTTTATCACCAAGTTCGGGTTTCCTAAAAATGAATCTTGATAGAAAATTCGTAAGTTTGAAAATAAAAATATGATTTTACTCTAAGTATATTTCTTTTTTTTTTTTCAATTTTACCTTATAATTTTTATGAAACTTGTTAATTTTACATGTTTATCTTTTTCTTGATTCTTGTTGATTGGTAAATTTTTATTAATGTGGCATGCCATTTCAACATCTAATATAAAGAAATGAAAATAATGTTAATAAATAGACACGGACGTTAGATATTTTGCATGTATGAGTACGCCTTACCAATAAAAAATTGCACATTTTTGTAATTAAGGGTACTTCAATTCCAAAAATATATAACTAAGGTTACACTAATTACATATTGTACTTAGTGCAATGTATATATTTAATATAATGTATATAAGTTCGAATATATATATATATATATATATATATATATATATATATATATATATATATATATATATATATATATATATATGTATAGGGTTAGGTTATTTTGTTTTTACTAACTATTGTGTGCCAGAATGCACAGATCTAGACCATCGGATGGAATATAATCAAAGGTCATGATTTGAGGGTTTATGATAGTAGAATAGGATAGCATGTACCATATAATCACACAAATTTCAGCATTAGGGCATTTTAGTCAATTAACCTATATTAAAAAAGGAAATTTTCGGATTTTTATGGATAGTCAATTCCTTTCTTTTTTAAAAATATGAATATTTTAAATTAATTCAAATTTAAAAATCCAATTTATTCTGTCAGAATGATAGAATGCCAACCATAAACTAGTAAATATATTTTTCGATTTTATTCTGTCAGAATGACAGAATGCCAACCATAAACTAGTAAATACATTCTGAAAGAATACACAAAATCAATTCTTGAACTAATAATATAACAAATAATTATATTGTATGATTGTGATTCATTGAATAATAACAACATTCTGAAAGAAATGATTTTTAAGCAACACTTTATACATTGTAGCATAACACATTCTGGTATAATACACTCTCGTTCTATATGTTTTCTTCCTTCTCCACATCAATGTTAGCCTCTTCAAAACCTAATCCACAAAGAAAACACAATCAAGTTTCAAAAATTAAACAATTTAATGCATTCTAATAGAATAAAAACTATAAATTCTGTCAGAATGTATTAAAGACTAAAGTTTGACAGAATATAGTAGAAAAATAAAAACTATAAAGTCTGACAGAATGTAGTAGAGACTATAAAGTCAACCATAAAGTATTCATTACCAATTAAACAAATATACTTGTTGTGAGATTGACATTTTGTGTATGTTTGACCTCTAAGCCACTTCAAAATATGTTAGCATTCTATGAGATTGACATTTTGTGCGATTGGCATTCTGTCAGAATTGTATTGCATGAGAATGATTTTATACAAGGAGCTGCAAAAAGGATATAAACATGAGCATGCTTTTATACAACATACATTAGAATAAGTAGAATAATTTGAAGTGAACATTTTATCAAACCAACATATTAGATTTCATTCTAACAAAATTGGAATTCGTGATTCCATTCTGGCAGAATTACCCTCATCATATTAGATACTAAGACGATTTTGCTACTGCTACTAATTGAAGATTATTCCTTTGGTGCTTGATATTCATGAGGAAGATAAGAAATAAATTTTTCACCAATGTCTTTTTCAAATATCAAATTTTACAAGATAGAATACAAACATGATAAAGTAATTGTTTATAGGTTATCTGGAACTATTCTAAAATTCTATGTGCCTGAAGTCGAATGACTTAACCATCTGATTTTTTGATGTATTGGTAAAATTCAGGTTGAGCAAGTGAATCATTGACTGAAGACTTCACTATCTTTATATGATGGATCTCAAAAAATCAAGAATATAGTATCAAATGGGTAAATAAAATTAGGAAAAATCAAACACTTACATATAGTGTTAGAACAACTTCCATGAAAAGCCCCTGAATGCAGCTCCAATGGGTTCACCGGTGGTTGAACAGATCGCAAGGAAGGGAGATCTAATCTCCGGCAGGCTTTCCTTGGTTCACTATCTCCGTTTCCGTCAGCCACCAATCGTGGAAAGGAATGGAATGGAGGCAGCAGTGTTGCCGTCAAGTGGCAGCGAGAACTGCTCCTTCTATCCGACAACAATCACGCAGGGAGGGAAAGACTTCGATCCTCAGTTGATCGGAGAAGAAAGAAACACACAAACATTCAGAAAATGGCCGATGACTCTTAATCGATCGCAAGGAAGGGCTGCAATCGGCGGTGGGAAGTCGCTGAATTTCTTCTTTGTAATGGTGATGTCCCAGGCAGGAAACGTAGGTGAAGGATTAGGTCAAATATATTTACTTTATTTCCATAATTGTAGGATTTCAATTAAATGGTTTCCTTAATTAAAAGTACAAAAGGTCTAAAATACCCTTTATTGATTTATTTAATTATTTATTATTTCTTGAATTCTCATTGGTGCATTTAGGCACACAATATTTGTTGAAAACATTTGAACCTAACTCTCTCTCTCTTTCTCTCTCTCTCTCTCTATATATATATATATATATATATATATATATATATATATATATATATATATATAGAGAGAGAGAGAGAGAGAGTTTTTTCGTCCTCATTTACCCCTTTAACTTATTAAATTGTACACATTCAGTCCTTATGACAGATTACTCTAGGTTAGTTTGGAAAAATGACTTAATATGGTAATATATTTCTCATTTTATATAAATTTAGTCCTTAATATTTTTGTAGACATTTAGTCATTGATATTTTTTTGTTTCAAAATTAGTTATTTTTGTTTTTGTACTTATTCGGTGCTTATTAATGATTTTTTTAGGTTTTTCTCATTACATCTTATGTGAGACAATCATTGATGAGGTGTTTGGGGATATTGATGCTTATGCCCACCGCGACGTCGACTGCTTGATAGCATACGTCTTGTGGTTTGGCTTAGGTATTGTTTTCTGAATGTCGTAACTTCTTCATACGATATCAAATTGTAACGATTTTTATATCCACGTGTTTATTTTTTGAGTCTATTACACCTTTCGTTAAGATTACTCCCGTTAAAATGTAATATATTTCTACTTATGTTTATTAAAAAAGTCCATACATGCATTCATAAAAAGATATAGATATAAAGATCATAAGTAAAAGTATTTTACTTTTTAACGGGAGTAATCTATACGAAAGTTGTAGTAGACCAAAATACGTACGCATGGATATAAAGATCGTTAAAATCTAAGATCGCATAAAGAAGTTATGACGTTCAGAAAACATGACCTAAGCAACTAATTCGTCGAGATCGCGATGAACATAAGCATCAGAAACCCCAAAACCTCATTAATGACTGTCCCACGTAAGATGTCGTGAGAAAAACATAAAAAAACCATTAATGAGTACTAAATGAGTACAAAAACAAAAATGACTTATTTTGCAACAAAAAATATTAAGGACTAAATGTGTACAAAAACATTAAAGACTAAATGCATACAAAGTGAGAAATATATTACCCTATTAAGCCATTTTTACCGGCTACCCTAGAGTAGTCGGTCATAAGGACTGAATGTGTACAATTTAACAAGTTGAAAGGTAAATGTGAATGAAAATAACTCAGTGACCAACTGTGTACATATCGAAAAGTATATTACCCTTTTAAGTCATTATCCAGGTTACTCTAATTACATTTTGTACTTAAATGCAATGTATATAGTTAATATAATGTATATATGTCCAAAAAACAATATATATATATATATATATATATATATATATATAGTTTTTTCAAATAAAAATATAATTCTAGCTTATAATTAGTTTTGCCAAAATATATTCATAGTCTTTATATATTAGTAAGGTTTTAAATAACGTTAGACGTGACTTGACGGCAATATTAAGTCTCAAGTTTTTTCGAGCCGTGTCGTTTGTAAGGTGTGAGTTAAGGTAGTAATTTTATATATAATTACTAATTTTATATATTTTTCTACTATTATTTATTTTTATATACATATATGACTGAAAACGAAATTTTGTTAAAGCTTAACAACAAATATAAACTTTGGAGTCATGACAAGCTTTTTAAAACCTTATATATTAGGTTGAACGGTGCCCAAAAAGGTTTTATTGATGTCACCTAGATTCTACAAATGAGTTAACGTTTGGGAAAATGACTCTTGAGGGTAATTAACTTTTACGTTTGTACTCATTTGGTCTCTTTCCTTTTTTTGTATTCAATATACCATTGAACTTGTTGTTTTTGTGTTCACCATAACCCTTTTGATCGGCTTTTGACCTGTGATAGCCGGTCAAAGGGTTATGGGGAACATAAACAACAATTTCGATGGTATATTGAGTACAAAAAAAGGAAAGAGACCAAATGAGAACAAACTCAATAATTGGTTACCCTCCTGAATCATTTTCCCTGAAAAGTTAAATGAAATTAAAGTTTCAAAATTATCAAAGACTGCAACCTTCTTTGACTATAACGTATATGAAGAGCGTTTCAGATGGGTAACTTCGTTAAAACATGGTCTATGTTATGCTTACTGTGGTTAGCTGTCAACAACTCTCTTCAAAAGGATATGATTGTGCATGAGATGTATATTTATCAGCATAAACATTTATCTCAAACTATATTATGGTGATGTGTCTGCAAAAGCAACATGATATTGTACATATTGATGTTGTATCTCATACCATGAATTCGATCTTAAAGCTAAGTAAACTCAAAAATCACAACACTTGTGATTTCAATCGTTTGTAGACTTGTTTAGAATCCATGATACGATAAATCATTCGATTGGAAATGTAAATGTAGTCATGAAATGCGCCTGCTTAGTCAAGATTCCCCTAATAAATATTCAAGTGCATTACAAAGTTGTACATGTATGAATAGTGTTCTTTCGTGGGTTATGTTTTGAAGAGAAGCAAGAATGAATATCATAAAGTCATTAATATCAGTAGGAGATGACGTAAGATTTGCTGTAAATGAGTAAATGGAAAATGAATCAGGAGGGTAACCAACTGTTGAGTTTGTTCTCATTTGGTCCCCTTTTTTTTGTACTCAATATACCATCGAACTTGTTGTTTGTGTTCACCATAACCCTTTGACCGGCTATCACAGGTCAAAAGCCGGTCAAAAGGGTTATGGTGAGCACAAACAACAAGTTCGATAGTATATTAAATACAAAAAAAAAGGAAAGAGACCAAATGAGTACAAACACAAAAGTTAATTACCCTCAACAGTCATTTTCCCTTAATGTTTTGTCTATGAAATTTTTGGGTACAAGGGTGTGGTGTTTAGGATTGTCACCGATAAAAAAGAAGTGAAATATATTATTTTCAATGGCAAAGGATGACAGATAGTAGTGAGTTTCCACCATCGGTATATTACCGCCGGCAATAATACCATTGGGGGAGAATGTTCACCGCCGATGAAACCCTCCACATATGCTGGTGATATCTTTATGACACCGTATAAAGATTAAGTTGACGTTTAATTAAAAAGCTAGTAGATTCATAATCATATTTTACTGGTTAAGCGTTTTTAATGTTATATATATATATATATATATATATATATATATATATATATATATATATATCTATATGTTCAGGTTCATTTGAGACTATTCTAATTTTGTGAGATCGTGAGACCAAATCTAAAAATAATTTTAAAATGCAAAATAAATGGAAAAATCCAAAAATTCTTTTTTTAAATATTATTTTCAGAACTTGAGTTAACTAAAAAAAATAAAATTAAAATAAAAAAATCCCGTTTTTTTTTTTTTTGAAAAATATGTACATATTCTAAAAAATAATTTTAAAATGCAAAATAAATGGAAAAATCTAAAAATTGTTTTTTTAAATATTATTTTTGTAACTTGAATTAACTAAAAAAAATAAAAAAAAAATAAAAAAAAATCCTGTTTTTTTGAAAAATACGTTTAATATTTTAATGGAATATGACACTGTACTTATTCTAAAAAATAATTTTAAAATGCAAAATAAATGAAAAAATCCAAAATTTCTTTTTTTATATATTATTTTCGGAACTTGAATTAACTAAAAAAAATAAAAAATAAATAAAAAAATACGTCTCACGGTCTCACAAAATATAGGTGGTTTCAAATAAAACTAACCCCATATATATATATATATATATATATATATATATATATATATATATATATATATATATATATATATATATATATATATATATATATATATTTCCGTTAAGTTTATTAGCTTCAGACCAATATATAAATATAACAATGCTAACAGTCATTTTCATCATTTTTGGATGCAAAGACGACATTGCATCAAATTCACAAATAAAAAGAGTAAGATAAATATAAAGTGATCTATTGTGTGAAATCGAATTCTCATCCCACTAGACAACAACATGCTTCCAACTTCTAACATCTAACAATTTGACATATTCGACCTAAAATTTAATGAATCATAAATATAAAAAAGTAAAATATTATTTGAACTATTTTATATATTATTGGCAATTCTTCAAACTTATAATGTTTAAAAAAAAATCCTATTTAAACAATTCCTTATTTAGTTATTTTAGACCTTTTGTTGTTATGTTTGGGTTTCTGGGCGCTAAAACGAAAATAGGAACAAAATATCGATACTATATATTTAGTAAACAAAGTATGATATAATATAATAATTAAAGGGAAAATGACTTAACATAATTTGTATTTTATACATATTTAGTTAATGATGCTTTTTTTAATGTACATTTGACTATTTAACGTGTTTTTTGTAGACATTCAATCCTTATAATCGTTTACTCAGGGTTAAACCGGAAAAAATGACTGAACTTGGTAAAATTGTTTTCAATTTATACATATTTAGTCTTTAATGTTTTTTTTGTTGCAAAATAAATCGTTGTTTTTGTATACATTCAATCCTTATAATCGATTATTCAGGTTTTGCTCATGACATCCTTCATGGAACAATCATTAATGCGGTGTTCTTATACGTGACTAATCTCTCACCTATATCAGTAACCTAATTCACGAATTGGTCAAATAATGTTGGTGCCCTAGTTTTTCTCCAAGTAGAAGATGTCTTCGACCTGACGGTCAGGTGTGACTCTCTTAAATGAGAGGTCATGGGTTCAAGTTTCACTAGAGACATAAGTGGTATTTAGGAGTATGTTAGTTTGTCGGTTAAAAAAAAGATGTTTTCGGCTTCAGTTTCATCTATTTTTAAAGTAGACAACGATATTATTTGTGATTGTTTCTTCGCAGCTTGAATTTTCACTTCCAAGATAAAATAACACACTAATAAAAAGTTTAGAATCTTTTTAATTCCTTGGTATGTCGATGTTGATCATTTTTCTACAAATAAATTCTTTGTTCTTTTTAAATTGACCTTTTTCTTACCTGCTTACATTTTATTTTTTGTTACTAAAGAAAATAGGTAAAGAGTGTATACTTTGGCAAAGGGTTGATGAATAGCATGTCATATGGAACCATGTGTGACAATCATTAATGAGATGTTCTCATCTGTGTCTCGTATAAAGACACATAATTAATGATTATCTCATATAAGATGTCGTGAGTAAAATTGGTCATAAGGACAAAATATGTATAAAAACAATAAGAACTTATTTGGAAACAAAAAATATTAAGAACTAAATGTGTACATAAGACTGACAAATATATACAACGAAAAACCAACAAACATGTTACCAACCGAACCAATATTGTTGGTAACCAGTATGTTTGGAAGCCAACTAGTTTGCTTGGTAGTACCGTAGCAATTGAGTAAATATGGTACAGTAATGATTCGGATTTTTAAATATCACGGTATTATCGTACCAGCCAATTCCATTTAGATATGTATATGTGTGTGTGTGTGTGTGTGTATATATATATATATATATATATATATATAGATCCAGTAAGAATTTTTTTTGGTATGAACGTAAGAAGTTTTTTTTTTTTCCAGCATAGTTTTTTGACAAACAAAACAAATGAATCAGTAAATGAACATTGACTTTCTGACCTAGTTAACTTTTGGGTAAATTGCTAGATTTAGAGTGTAGACTAAGGTTTGACCGTGTGTGTTTCGATAGGTGGATTGTAGCACCAGTTTAACGTCTATACAAGCTGTAGTATATCCGATTCAAGTATGGGGTGAGTTTTGATGGGTTTTGAGCATTCTAACACTCATATGGTGTGCATGCAACCCTAGAAACCTTGGATATATGTTTTCTCTATTATACATGTAAACTTTAATTTTTCCAAAGTTTCATTCTAACTAGCATATCATGGGGTATATTGTAACACCCATAAAATTCGAGCCAAATTAAAACATTTTAATTCATTCAAAAACCATTAAGTTCATACATTTGTTTTCAAAATAGTTTAAACATTAGAGTATTTCCCAAAACCATATCACATAAATCATAAAACATGAGGAGCGGTACGATCACGCCTTCGCCTCGCCACGTTCTCCTGAAGTACCTGAAACAAAACACTGAACTGTAAGCCCGAAAGCTTAGTGAGTTACCCCCAAAATACCAACCACACGCAAACATACTCATAACATATCACAAAAAAAACCATGCACATCAGGTCTACAGTGTGATTGGTCCGCCCGTACTGGGCCTTCAATCCACGTGGTCTACTCTCTGAGGCTACAGTATAACTGGTCCGCCCACACTGGGCCTTCAGTCGGCCTGGTCCACTCTTCGAGTTTCAGCACGTCTAGTCTGCCCTCTTGGGGCCTTCAGCCTGTCTAGACCGCTCGCTGGGCCTTCGGAATATCCGGTCCTCCCTGGGTATGTTGGCCTACAACACAAAGCATGATCCGCCTCAACCCAACCCTCGTCAAACAATCATATGCACAATAAACAATTAATCGAATAACAATCCTTAACCAGACAAACAGTCTAACAGATCACATAGCATATCAGTAAGATAGCAAGAGAAAAATAGAGTACAAGTTGAAGACTCCAAAAGATGATTACTCTAAATCTAGTACCAATCCCATATTTATAAGGATGAAAAAAGCGTACAAAGAATACATAAGGGTCTAAACAATACAGCTTCGACACTAACAATGCCCTTATGCAAAAACAACAAAAGAGTCTTCGACACTAAAACATGACCAGGAATGCTTCGACACCTCACAACCAATTTCGACCCCTACAATGGGGTGGGGGGATCTATTGAGAGCACTAGTTTTTTTTAGATCATTAGGATCAATATATCAACTACTAAGTTAAAAGGTTGTACCTTAGTAAATTGGACACACATGTACTAAACTATAACAAAAACCTACTTATTTTTTTTCCTTTTGCAATTTTTAAAGCTTATTTATTTTTGAAAAAAACCAAAATACCAAAATTCATAATTTTTTGTTCTCTATAAATAGACATCAATAATAATATATAATTTTATGTTAATGTTTTTATATGTCTATATTGGTGATGTGCACATTATGTACATTTGTGTTTGTACACATAAAATGTGCACAAATACACATTACTCGAAAAAAATGTTTAAAAAAAAAGAATTCAATGAATTACGTTCTATAACAATGTCTTAGCCTATTAATATGTTTTTTAAATCGAAAAAAGTTCATAGTTGTGCATATTTGTTATGTGCACATATGTACATTTATGTTTGTGCGCACACACATTTATGTTTATGCATACATGCATATTTTTGTTTGTGCATACATGTATTATTTATATGTAAAATATGCAAATGTGTATATTTATGTTTTTAACATGTCTATAATAGTGATGTACACATATGTATATTTGTGTTTGTACACATTAAATGTGCACATATACATCTCATTCGAAAAAAACATTTTTTTGAATTTGTTTCCAAGAAATCACATCTATAGCAATATCTTAGTATATTAAGACATTTTTTTAAATAAGGAAAAAAGTCCACAAATGTGCATGTGTATATTTGTGATGTGCACATATGCACGTTTCTGTTTGAGCACATATGCATGTTTCTGTTTCCACACATATTCATTATTTATATGTAAAGTGTGTGTATATGCACATTAGTCGGAACAAAATGAACAATATTTCAAAACATTGAATAGAGAAGACATAAAATATTCAAAAAATTTATATATGTTCATTGATGAACAAATGTACATTTGTGAACATTGTTCATAGATGAAACATGATGTAGATGTTGATCATATTTTCCTCATTATGAACCCTACATCAGAGAACCCTACTAACTTCTTCATCTTCTTCATCGCCACCATCATTACCATAGAGTACCAACCATCACACCATAGCCTCTTATAGAAAAACAAATACAAAGAAATTGATAAAATATTGGTGAACTAAATTAGAATTAAAACCATATGGCATATGTGTTGTAAGACATGAGATGCTAGTAAATGTTATAGTAAAATAAGATGATGAAAAAAGGAAAAGATTTAATGTTAACCATAACATGATGATAATAAGTAGTCTTGAGGAGGTCTTTAGTGTGTTCTTTAACTAACTTGAGCTGATCAAGGGTAATTGCAAAGCATTTTGTGGTAACTAAAACAACAAAATCACCTATGGACAAATGAAGTTTTGTTCATTTTTGTAATAAATCGACAATGAGAAGATGTAAAACATTTGTAATGAAAAGTATGAGTATGTAGGAACATGTATTGAGCACATAATCACATCGAGGCACAATGTATCACAAAATAACAATATCCATCTTGTTGGAATTTTTACAACCACCTTGTGTGCACATTAATTGGTCTTAGATTTCGCCATTGTTGAGATCTTTGCTTCATCAATTTGCACCTTGTGTTCCTGTAATAAGAACTAAGATCAAGTACAACGTATATCCACCGAATGATTGGTGCCTATCCAATTCAAGAACAACCTAGTAGACCATGCTAACTACTTATCTTCTTGGTCCATTGACAACTGTTGCAATTGGTTTGGTGTAGTTTGTGATAACTTCACCCACCACGTCAAGGAGTTTCACCTCCATGGACCTGATGATGATAAACGCGAAGAAGCAACAAAACAAATGTTAGAATGAATCATAAGAATACTTGATACGAGTCCAATTTACAAGAACACAATGTGCAAATTGTGTATAAGCGATATAAAAAAGGAACGATTGCACAATGAGATGAGAGAGATTAAGAGAGTGAAGAGTCATTAACAAAACTTGAGCTGGTGATCGTATTTCGTCTTAGGTTATGACATTATTGAGATCTTCGATCGTTGCAACAATATGTTCGTGTATAAAGTAAGGGACGAAAAGAATTACTTCCGAATTGAAGGAATGAACTGCATATTGATTCTAGCTTAATCAAATTCAGTTCTAATGAAGGCATCATTGAACACAGGATCAAAACGTCATAGCGAACAATTAGTTCCAATCTACTTGACAATAAGACGTGTGCTTTGGAGGTATTTGATTCGGTGTTTTGCATATATAATTTTAATGGTGTACCTTTCTAATTTAATGCCTCAAAATTTGATCATAAGATCTTAAAATAGTTCATGATCTCAATGAAACTTTATATATATATATATATATATATATATATATATATATATATATATATATATATATATATATATATAGGGTTAGGTTATTTTGTTTTCACTATCTATTGTGTGCATGTATGACTGATTCTGGACCAATCATTTTAGTTATTTTAAGAAAGTAATTAATGCATATTACATGTCGAAGATATAATGAATATTAATTACATCTTCAACATTTAATATGCATTAATTACTTTCTTAAAATAACTAAAATGATTGGTCCAGAATCACTCATACATGCACACAATAGATAGTGAAAACATTTGAACCTAACTATATATATATATATATATATATATATATATATATATATATATATATATATATATATATATAATAAATGTTGAAACACAAAATAAACTATTCATAACAAATTAATAAAAATAATAAATGTAGTTTTTCAGATTGCATGCAAGAAAATACGAAGATTTACAACGGAAATTAAAACATACAAAAAGTGTATTTGAATGACCTATAAACTATTTTATGTTATTTTACATGTTTTTAAAGTTTTGAAATTCGAATTTTAGCAAACTCGTTTTAGAGTACTTAATTTTTACGTAAAAACCTTAAAACCAACTTTTGGTTGTTGAAAAGACAACTATTTGCTCAACAGACAACAATGTTTCACATAATACAATATTATAGTGGCTGATTTGTGAATTATATGTCGGTGTTCGTGAACTCGACGTAAATGTTTATAAATTTCATTAAATATACAAATTATACGATGGAATTCACGAAAAATTCTTTTAAATATAGTACTTACGAAATTTGTCATGATATTATTACAATACATTATATCAAAAGCTATTTTGGATTTAAATCATTAATTGCATATGCTTGGAGATAGAATTTAATTCATGAATGAAAAAGAAAACATATATCTAGGGGGTGTCGAACGGGTAAAATTTTCGGGTTTCGGGTAGAACGGGTTGGGCAGAACGGGTATTTCCTTAAGAAAAAAAATAACCGATACCCGACCTATATTGTAATTCGGGTTTTCGGGTTTCGGGTATTCGGGTTTGAGGTCGGGTCGGATAATTATCGGGTATACCCGAAAAGTTCTTAAATGACACTTATTGATATTTTTTTTACATGTTGGTTGGTTTAATAAAGAATTGGGTAGGAAAATACTTTATATAATTAACAAGTACATATATAGTAACAATATAAATCATTATAATATCTTATGTACTTTTTTAATTCCATTCCAAATTTTGATAAAACAAAAAAAAACCATGAATATGATTAGCATGGAATAATAAGTCTAAACGCAACAAAAAAAGTCTAAATAATTAAATTCTAAACACAACAAAAAAAAAGTCTAAACACAACCCAACTAAACAATAAAAGTCTATACATAACAAAAGAGTAAAATTCATAAGTCATAACCCAACTCCAAACATAACAAAAAGAGTAAAATTCATAAGTCATAACCGAACTCAAAACATAAAAGTCTAAACATAACAAAACAAAGTCTTGCATCTTCACGTTGCCATATTCATTTCCCGTTGCAAGTTTGTGTCGACTGTCGAGCCGTCGTTCATAAGAAGGAAACGAAGAGTTTTGTTTTATTTGAAGTGTGCATACGTGACTGCATTGTATATTTGATATTATTTAAAAAACGAATTCGGGTATGCGGGTATACCCGAAAATAAATATTCATACCTAAAACCCGACCTATATTATTATCGGGTTAACTTATTCCCCGGATGTTCATACCCATTACCCGTTCTACCCGACCCATTCTACCCGAATTCGGAACGGGTCAGATGGGTAGAACGAGTTTTGAGTTTTTTCGACAGGCCTACATATATTGGTGTTAGTACATTTGTTTATCATTTTAGGCGTGCTATTTAAATTTAAAATATTTACAAAAATACATTATTCTATTGAAGTTTTCTATCATTTTAATGTGATTAACAAAGTTTTCTTCACCCATATTCTCTCACAATTTCTCTCTCTCTCTCTCTCTCTCTCTATATATATATATATATATATATATATATATATATATATATATATATATATATATATATATATATAAAAGTTTATTTGAGACAATGTTAATTTTGTGAGATATGAGAATGCGATCCTACTCACTCATCTTGGAGTTCAAAAAATAAAAAAAATAAATCAAAAACTCAAAATAAAAGGAAAAATAAAAAAAATATTTTTATAATTATTATTTCCATTATTTTATTCACTAAAAAAATAAAATAAAAATAAAATAAATTAAAAATTACCGTTTTTTAAATATATGTGAAATATTATAATAAAATATTAAACTGTAAATATTCAAATAGAATTAATAAATTGTTAGAATATTGTAGTATTTTACTAGAATTGTTAGATATATTAAAATATTCTATTATTCTATTAAATTGTTAGAATTTGTAGAATATTCTAATATTTTATTAAAATTGTTTGAATATTTGTAGTCTAACATTCTAGTAGAATATCTGAATATTTTAAATGTTTGGTTGTATATTTTATATTAGAATATTTCACAGATATTAAAAAAAATGGTATTTTTTTTTATTTTTTAGTTTTTATTTTTTTATTTTTTTTTATTTTTTTCAGAAAATATCAATAATGAAAATAATATTTAATTTTTTTTCGAAATCTTTCGATTATTTTGCATTTTAATTTTTCTTAATCTCCAAAATAAGTGGATATGATTGCATCTAAATGTCTCATAAAATATATTAGTCTGAAATAAACCTAACCCTTTATTTATTTATATATATATATATATATATATATATATATATATATATATATATATATATATATATATATATATATATATATATATATAAAAGATAATTTAAGACCATTTTAGACCTCTATATTCAACACCAATTTTATGTTAATGAAAAATAAATCAAAGAATTTGTTATTCATTATTAAAAATATAACAAAAGTTAGTTGGGTTAAATAAAAATTTAAATGATAAAGAATTTGTTATTCATTATTAAAATTGATTTTTTTTTTTTTTTTTTGTTTTTAGTGTAAAATTTTAATGTCGTGGAAGTGAGAACTTTAGGGTGCGTTTGGTACAAAGAAATTGAATTGATGCAGAGAATGGAAATGAAGAGAAAGAGAATTAAGCTGGAGAAAGAGAATTGACTCCCCTGTTTGGTAGAACTGAGAATCCATTAGAGAAAGTTTTTGAGAATCATTTCTCTTGTTTGGTTGTATTAATCAATGAAATGGAAATGAGTTTTTTTTACCTTGTTTATTTATTTTCAAACAAGATTTTTTTTATAAAAATGCATTATGATGTACATCTTAATTAGTCAAAATATGCACCTTTTATGTTTTTATTTTTTTATTTTAATATTAATTATTACTAAATAATTTATTTTCTAATCAATTAATATTATTTTTTATACATCTTGTGTTGGAAAACATATTTCTAATGTAAAAGAATAACTTACAAATAGATTTTAAAGAAATATGCAAATCATACTATTCAAAAGCTTTGTCCAATGTAGGATATATGCAAAAAGTATAATTCAATATTCCTAACAAATAAAAAAACATAACTATGTCTAATACTAAATGTGCAAAGAATCAACTTCAAAATTCCTAAAAAATAAAAAAATAAAAACATAACTAAAAATAACCTAATCATGATATTGAGCCATCCCCGATCATTTCCATGTAACAAATCTTTTCTTCTTCTGTCATCTTAAAAAACGCCCGGGCACGAAATTGATCTTTGCTAAACATGTCAATCGCCTTAATTCGCTGTTTGACATTGATATTTGGCATGCGTTGTATATCTTCGATAACTTTATCTATCATATCACATGCTTCTTTATTTTCTTGCCTTCCTATATTGTATATTGTTTCATTAAGTTTTTCACCAACCTCCTTGAAAGTCTCTTTCATTTCTTTCGCTGCTTCCTTATAAGAGCTTTTCGTGTCATCCGTTGGAGGCCTTTTGCGTTTATGTATGAACTTCAACATCGGCAGTAACACAATATTTATCTGTATCCCAGCCGAATCCACTTGTGTTTGTTCCATATACCATATCGTGCACGATGTTGAAATGGTTTTTCCATGTCTTCATCCTCGATTTAATATGAGGCTCTGCTTTCAAACCCGAGTTAGGAAGACTTACATCTAGTAATTGTTGCACTGCCTTTAAATAACCGGGTTTGAATCCGTTGTCAGCACCACCATACTTTCCGGATGCATGTAACTCCAACAACGCCTCAATTAATTTTGCATCCTCTTCAGTAGTCCATGTGTGTTTGTTTTGCCATGCCATGTCTACAAATTGTTTTTTACATAAAAGATGTTTCAAATATCATAATACAATCATAACTTCTGTTTGTGGCTGTATAACTCAACCAAAACTTCACCAATTAAACTGTTTTTTGATTCTAAAACGTAGACAATATAGAGGAGTACACTTTGAAAAAAAAATCGCAACATTCCGAGCTTGTATGAAGCTTTTATGATGGTTCAAAGTTGGACAAAATTTATAAAAAGTGCTGAAATATCATAAAACAATCATAACAGCTCATGTTTGTGGCTGTATAACTCAACCAACACTTAATCAATTAAGCTGTTTTTTGATTCTAAAACGTAGAAAATACAGAGGAGTATGGTTTGAAAAAAAAATCACATCATTCCGAGCTTGTATGAAGCTTTTATGATGGTTCAAAGTTGGACAAAATTTATAAAAAGTGTTGAAATATCATAAAACAATCATAACAGCTCCTGTTCGTGGCTGTATAACTCAACCAAATCTTAATCAATTAAGCTGTTTTTCGAGTCTAAAACGTAGACAATACAGAGGAGTATAGTTTGAAAAAAAAATCACATCATTCCGAGCTTGTATGAAGTTTTTATGATGGTTCAAAGTTGGACAAAATTTATAAAAAGTGCTGAAATATCATAAAACAATCATAACAGCTCCTGTTTGTGGCTGTATAACTCAACCAAATCTTAATCAATTAAGTTGTTTTTCGAGTCTAAAACGTAGCCAATACAGAGGAGTACAGTTTGAAAAAAAAAACCGTATCATTCCGAGCTTATATGAAGCTTTTATGATGGTTCAAAGTTTGACAAAATTTATAAAAAGTGCAGAAATATCATAAAACAATCATAACAGCTCATGTTTGTGGTTGTATAACTCAACCAAAACTTAACAAATTACGCTGATTTTTAACTCTAAAACATAGAAAATAAAGAGTAGTACAGTTTGAAAAATAAATCACATCATTCCAAGCTTGTATGATGCTTTTATGGTGGTTCAAAGTTGGGTAAAAGTTCAAAAAAAAAAAAAAAAATCTGCAATAGAAAAGCAATTTCCATTGTACTGTTAACAATGTTACCAAATTTTAACATCAAAAACATGATTCAAACATGTTTACAGAATCGATCTTGGCAATATTTTTAACACAATTCAATGAATTCTTTAATTGGAAGAATTGACATCAAGATTAACAATCACACCTTGAATTGGAAGAGGATAAAACAAAAATCGCCCAAGAAGAATGCGTGAATGGAGAAACAATCGTGACTTCGATCGTATACAGTCGTGACTTCGGTCCTATACTGCTGACTTTGATTATGTATCGACATATGTAGGGCAAAAAAATTTGGTTTTGATCACTTACGTGGGGCGATTGCATGAAAATCCGGTAGCCAATTTTGAAAAATCTTGATCGATTAGGGGTAATGAGGTTCGAATGGGGGGCAATTTGATTTCTCCGCTTTTTTTTATTTTGATTCTCGATCACGTCGTTCTATCTTTTCTTCTCTTTTCTCTTTTAAAAATAGAAAATGAATTTGATGGAAAGGGAATTGATTTATTTCTCAATTCCTAACTTTTTTTATTAACCAAACAAGAGAAAATGAATCAATTCCTTTTCCCTACATTTATTTCCCTGTACCAAACACCCCCTTAGTGTTCAAAAATTAGCATTTCGGCATTTTTATTGTTTTGTAATTAAAATTGGTGTAAAAAACCAAATATTGATAAAATATATGAGAAATAATTTAAATAGTGAAATCAAATTTATCAAAAAAGCGTTATTTATAGAGGTCAATTATTTTGTAACCATAATAGTCTACCGTTTTTAAACCTCTAAATATTGAGTTTTATTATTATTATTATTATTTTAACAGGCATAATTTTTTCTTATACTGTATTTCTTATCGTTTGTACTAAAAAACATAACAATTTATAAAAATTAATAAATACCATTATCTCAAATATTTTAGTAATAAAAGATTTTTATAGACACAAATTAATACAAAGATTATATTGGTCTAATATAGTTTTGTTTTCTGATATTTGATTTAATAATAATAATAATAATAACAATAATAATTGATTGGTCTAATATAGTTAAGTTATTAAACATTGTTAAAATAACAGAGCGCAAATTACACAAATATCCATCTTGCTGTTCTTCCTCCACGTTCTCCTTTCGCTCTCTCCATTTATAAGCAATTCATTTCGTGTACTTCCAGTAAACGCTTGACCCAATCCAATTTTGACCCTCCATCGCCATCTTCATCTCCTGCGCCTCCTCCGCCTTAAAACGGTGGTGCTACACCGCTGCACCTTTCTCACGATATACTCCACACCAAATTTCGGACAATGTCTCTTTCTAAACGAGTCTCATTAACTCCTCAATCACCGGCACAACCTCAACAAGATCTCAAGCACCGAGTGATCACTTGCCTCAACAAGCTCTCTGACCGTGATACGCTTGCCGTTGCTGCGACGGAGCTGGAGTCTATCGCTCTCAGCCTCAATCATGACTCTTTTGCGCCTTTCCTCACTTACCTCTCGGCTACGTCGTCTTCTGACAAGTCGCCTGTACGGAGGCAATGCGTCCGTATCTTGGGTGTTCTCTCAATAACTCACGGTGATGCTTTGTCACCACACGTTTCTAAAATGCTTGCCGCTGTAGTTCGCCGCCTCCGTGACCCTGATTCCGCTGTCCGGTCTGCCTGCGTTGGAGCTGTGTCGTCCATTGCATCGGAAATCTCTAAACCGTCCTTCTCTTCGTTGTCAAAGCCGTTAGTGGAAGCCGTTCTGACAGAACAGGATCAGAACTCTCAGATCGGCTCGGCGTTGTGTCTGTCGGCGGCGATAGAGGCGTCGCCGGATCCTGAACCGGCACAGTTGCAAAAGCTATTGCCTAGGGTTTTGAAATTGATTAAATCCGATGGGTTCAAAGCTAAACCTGCGCTGTTAACTGTTATCGGCAGCATTGCTGCAGCTGGTGGCGCCTCTTCTAACCGGAATTCACTTAATTCCTTGATTCCGTGCTTGGTTGACTTTCTGAGTAGTGATGATTGGGCGGCGAGGAAGGCGGCAGTTGAGGCGTTAGGAAGGTTGGCAGTGGTGGAGAAGGTTCACTTGACAGCTTTCAGATCATCATGTCTTGCGTCTTTAGAGAATAAGAGATTCGATAAGGTATCAACTATCAAATCATACTATTTCAATTTCAAATGAATCTTCTACATACGGTCTGTGTAAAATCATTTCAGGAATCGAGCAATTTCTTTTCCTAATGGATTCAATTTGATTAACAAATGTAACAGGTGAAGGTAGTTCGTGAATCGATGAATCAGACATTAGAGTTGTGGAAGGAGATTCCAGGGCATCTAGATGAAGTTCCCGTTTCACCTCAATTGAATGTCATTTCATCTTCTAAAGGTAAACCGTTTTTGTGATTGATTCGTAAAAGTCAAGCTTAGTCGGAAGAAATCTTCCTAAAACCTTCTTGACACATCAATTAGTTGTTGCTTATCTTTTGGTTAGGTATTCGTATTATTTTTCATTTTGTTCAATCATGGTGGTTGGTTTTCTGGTAAAAGTGTGTTAGGTGATCTAAACTAAAATTATTTCATACCTAATTTGATTCTTATGGATCCAGATAATGGTCCTCCTATTACCTCTTTACAGACTCCATTAAAGGAAACAATTCCCAGTAGCAGAAATTCTCCAATTCAACGATCATCTCCAACCACAACACAAAGTAGAAGTCCCCCAAAGAGTAACTACAGGAAACCAAATGCTTCAATTGCCAGAAAAGTTGATTTTGAGAAAGAAACTGATTCCATAGTTAACATTCCTGTATCCATGGATTGTAAAGAAAAGTTCATTAATAAAAAAATGGAGCCTTCTGAAAGAGTAGATACAGACAAAACCATCATCTTGGAAACCGAAAAACGAGTTACAGAACAGGTGATTTCCAACAAAACACGAGAGGGCAATTTCGGAAAACCTAATGGTTCAAGATTTGGTTCTCGTGTGGTTCCATTTATTGATGATTGTGAGTTTGACATAAATGGAAACACAATCGAATATGATTATGGAAACCAAAAAGAAGTTGAAGATTTGTCTCGGATCCAAAAACAACTTGTTCAGATCGAAAATCAACAGTCCAATCTCTTAAATCTTTTACAGGTGCTTTGACATTATTACATTAATACCCCTCTCAAATATTTCTTTTACTTATCAACAACTATTTGTTTAATTATTTATTTCAGAAATTCATGGGAAATTCTCGTAGTGGGATGAATTCTTTGGAGACACGAGTAAATGGTCTAGAAAGAGCACTTGATGAAATATCATATGATTTAGCAATATCAAGTGGGAGAGTTTCAACCACGGATTCTTGTTGCATGGGTACCGAGTTCTTGAGTCCTAAATATTGGTGGAGGACAGAAGGGCAATATGGTCCAAGATCACCTTTCCGTGGAACTCACCAATCACTTTCCGACAGGTGTCCCGACATTACTAAACTTGGTAGTCCTACTCATACAGCAAGTCCCGGAAGAAGCTTTGAGTCATTAATGAACGCACGAAAGAAGAAAGCTGCTCAGGTCCAAAATCGTAATTTTGACAGGTTTGATGGGGGCTCTTTGGGCAATTGCATACAACAGCGAATCTAAAACAAGGTATATTTGAACATCCTGAGTAATTACTATTTGTGTTGGTTCCTTTGTTTTTCCACATTTGCCCTTGGCCTGGGACCATTTTGAAAGATAAAAACTCTCCTTAAATAGAATATCCATCTTTATTTTAACAATCTTTTTTTCCTGTAATTTCAGATCTGTGTAGAAGCTGATATAAAGATTATCCCATTATTTACCACAAGTTATCACCACTCGAAAGGTATTGGAGAATTGAGATAGATATGTACAGAGAAAAGCCCTTTTGCTTTTTTTTAATTTTTTATTTCTTGGTATACATGGGTTTTGGGTATTGTGGACATGATTTATGTGTTCACAAAGTTGAAGCTTATATTGTTTCTGGGGTTGTGCTTTCACTGCCATTGAGACAAAATTTGCAAATGGAAAGTAAAAGTTTACCCCAATTGTTATGTGTGATTTACTTTCCTATTTGGGTAAGTTACGTGAATGAAATACGGATATTTACATTTTTTTATAAATACGATTTATACTCTTGCCATTAAAAACTTCACATTTTAGAATGAGAATGCTGTGAAATATAGATACACACACATGATGTACTATTTTTTCCGTAGCAAAAAATGACATCTAAACAACAATATGATCTTATCGACATGACTGCATTTTGGTGGTAATCAAAGATCATGGTCAGAAAGCCCCATTTGACATGGTTAAAATGAAGAGTTGGATCAAGTATTCACAAATGCAAAAAAATATGGTGGACTACACCACGACATACTGTGATTCGACGTTAAAATGTCATATTTTGCAACAAGTTGCAACCTATATTAGCGAATAAATGTGTCCTGTGAGATTTAAACATGGACCTGGTTTGTAAATAGATGACAAGATTTGTAGTTAAAGAAGAGTTGTTGTTCGATTTATTGTCAAGTAAGACGCAATATCCTTAGGTGATATGCTTTTAAAATGCGGGAATTAGCAAAAGTTAACACGCTAAAAAGATCTTCAAAATTGGAAAGTGGGATATCATGAACATGTGTCGTTTGGTCCCTAAATGCAACTTATTATTAAGAGCGAAGCTACCATATATCAATGTGGGTATTAGAAATTTTTTTAATTTTACTTGTTGATTGGTGGGGATTTTTTTTTCGCTTGCTTCCTATTGGCCCACATTTTTTTCCCTTTTTGGTTTTGTGGGTTTCTTTTTGATTTTTTTTCTTTTTCCCTTCTTCAAGATAGTGGTTTCCACCTGATGGCCCGAGCACACTACGTGTTATCTACTCAGACAACCCACCATCCTATAGACACTTTTTTCGATGTTCCCACCACTAAAAAGTCACATTAACAACAACTGGATACAATTGATTATTTATTAGAAATTTATTTTAATAAATATTCAATAAAATTCTTATAATTGAATTAGAAATTATTTATTTATAGGAAATAGTTAATTTTCATTAGCAAGTAATATAACATATATTATTTCATAATGTATGAACCAGTTGTGTACAACTTTTTGGATTAGTTCAGTTTTTTTTCTTTTAGGAAAAGACAAAGTTTATATCTTATAAACTCTGAGTTTATAAAATATAAACAAGCTCTTCTTTTTATATACAATTTCCAAAAAATTGAATAAAGATAAAGAGTTATGACTTTTCTATTAGTTTATTCAAAAAAATTCAAGCATGGGAGACATGTTTATGACATGAGGACATATGTGCTTAAAGTGTTAAGACCTAATGGTTAAGACATTCACTTTATACATATAAATAAGAGGCTTGCACTCTTGAATGGCTTGCACCATTTCTCCATCTCAAAACGTAACTTGCATGGTGCAAGTTACTCTCTCCCTTTTGTTCTTATTTTCTTCAAGAACACTTGCATCTTCAAGCTTTCTTTAAGTTCATATTGGTTATGAACTTAAAACTTAAGGGTTTAAGAGTTTTAGACTAGCATCTACATCAAGTTGAGTCATTGTTGGTGTCCTAAACGTTTCATATTTTTCATCAACTTCTAAGCCTCCTAAGAGGACCTAAAGAACTACAAAGGTTGTTATTTCTTCATCATTCTATGGTTGGTGTTTTAATCTTTCTATAACTTGCAAGAAGATCATTGTGGGTATAAAATGTTTATGTTATTTCAAAATTAAAGTCTTCTGTTGCCATATTTTTCTAGTTTATGAAACTATTTTTGAACTAAAACCCAACAATTGGTATTAGAGCCACGTTGCAAGTTTGGTTAGATTTTTTTTGGAAATCTTAGTTTTTGGAGAATATGGATAACTTGTTTTTGTATAAAAATAAATTCATACATATTTTCTATGACAATTTTTTTTGGTTACATTATGTGACAAAAGTTTTATGCATCTTTTGTCATTTAAAGTTGTCTTAGGAAAACAAAGGTTGTTTAATGTGTATATTGATGTATATGATATGCTTTAACTAACCAAGGACCAGTGTGTTGTTATGTTGTTGTGTTGGTTATTTTTGTTATAAAATGGTTGTAATAATTTATTTATTCATATGAAATGTAATAAATTAAATAGATTAGTTTTCTTGTTTATTTTTATAAAGTAATAAATTAGTTTTTAGAAATAATTTATTTATACAAAGATGTAACAAGAAATGAAGTTGAAGCCATTTTTTTGAAGACAAAAGGGAAAGTTTTGTGTTCAACATGTGTTGGGAAGAACATGAAACTTTCTAAAAAGTGTCATGAATGCTTTACATGTGTTGAACAAGTGCTGAACAAAAAAATGACACTTTCTGAGAGGTGTCATGAAAGCTGCAGTTTTTCCTTTAAAGAAGCCTTTCAAAACTTTTGCAAACAATGGGTGTTTACTCAAGTGGGAGCTTCTAATACAACATTACAAGAAGATTTTTTTGGTAATTTAAATGTCCCTTTAGGAATGAACTTGACAATTTTGTGTTGGCTCACAAAATTGTCATTAGTTGGTTATGTTTATGCACATATCTTTTTATGCATGTTTGTGTTGGTTATTTTATGCATTATTTTGTGTGGTTGATAAATTAATTTTTTCACATTCTAAAATAATTTTAGAAAAAATAAACATCACATAGGGTTTGAGTTTTCAAAATTAGACATAAGATGTAACAAATTATAAAACCCGGTTTTATAAAATCGTTAATAACCATGATTTTTGAAACACTCCATTATAAGTTTTTAAATGGTGATTTATGTAACTTATACAAACTCCAAATATATAAGTAATAAAATAAAGTTTTATTAAATATATAAAACATTCAAATGCACTCAAACTTAATACCGGTTATTAAAATTAAATTGCGTCAAATTATATAAAAACTAGCTTTTTTATATATAGAACCTTTAAAAGTAATTTTCTTTTGAAAATTGATACTATGGTTTATTATATGCATGTAATAAACATGATATCCTATGTTTTTAAAGTAGAATTATAAAACATCTAAAGATCATTTCTTTACAAACCTCAAATCTATGCAATCCTTTTGAAGAACACTCACAAATCTCTTGTATGCACTAGTGGGATAAATGATACCTAACCGCTTAGTGTTGTCTTTTGATGGCCGGGGTGTCTTCGCGATTTCTATAACCAAGTTGTAGGCCGATTACACAAGTTTTTCAAATTAGACGATTTGATCGGAAAACTTTTGTGATAAATGATACCTAAGTAAGAGAGTTTCGAGGCATAAATGGGATCAAACATGCCAAATTAAAATTTTTATTAGCGATCCCATAAATCTAGAAATTATATAGTAATATATAATTGAAAATCAATATCTAACAAGTTGAAATCAAATGGATGGGATAAAGGATACCTAACAATTTGTTTGTTTTGCAACTTGGATCCTAGACTTTGATAATTATTGTTTTTGGAAACTAAAAGGGTATTAATTATTAAAGATTAAATATTGAAAATACTAAATGAATTTTGTAAAAATTTTGTAGTTATATAATCCATTCTCATTATCATGAATTGTCATTTTCTTTAATGACTTAATGAAACAATAACATTCACTTAATACAACTTTAATGAATGAGTTCATGTCTTAAGAGGCAATCTCGTAAGAGATATGAAATTGTATACACTTAAAGGTCCTAGTCCTAAACTATTTGCTTTGAGCAATGAACCTGAACATGATACCTAGTAAAGGCATCACCGTGATGTTAAAGATGCTTCTAACATCAAGCTAGGAATAGTTATTCATGACTTCTAGGAAGTCTTGGATAATTTAAACATATATTTGATGATATGATAGATCAAGCAATATTCCAAGATATACAGTGACATTTTATTTAAAGTTAGTTTAAACATTGGAATAATGCAAGGCTAAAAGAATCACACTGTGTGATCCAGGAGGCCCATGTTTTATGGACTGAACACCTTTAAGCCCAAGAAATCTACTAAAGCCCACATAGATGGATCTTGTTTCTTTTGTGAAGAAACTGGACACTGGAAGAGGATTTACTCCTCTTATTTGGAAAGAAAGTCTGGAATAGACTAGTACTTCTTGTATCTACTAGACAGAGCTCATACTTTTAATATAACACTTAGGTACTTAATACTTAAATGTTAATCTAATATTTGTAAATGGCTTGAAAATATTTATTGAAGATTAACCAAGCTGGGCACAATCAAGTTGAAACTACACTCTAGGAGTTTAGTTTATTATTTATGCTTAGAACATAAATTACTTGTAATGTAAAACAATATTTGTTTTGGAACAATGTATGTTTTAGTTTAGCATGTCTAAATTATTTTATTCAAATGTTTGATCATTTACCTAATCATTTTTTGAAATGATTAACTTGTATTTATTATATTGGATCTCTTAATATAGTTGTGAAGTAAATATCAACATTTCATAAATTAAATTAAGTTCTATATGAAAACACTTTGGCTTAAACTTGTTTTAAATCAAACTCATCATTGACATTGTTATCTTTATCATATAAATGACATTAACATATTCCAACTTCAAGAAAGGGATATTTGAAGGCAAATAATGTAGTGTATTTGACATATGTGAACCTGATTTATATGTAAAGGATTCATAATGATATTTTCACTAAAGTGTAGAGAAAATAATTAAGGAACTATACACTTTGGTGTATGACTTCCTTTCTATGAATGTCTAAGATTAAGCACAAGATACTAAATCAACTTTGTTAACAACTATATTAGTTTTAATTGTATTTTTACGTGGTAAAGTATAATTGTGAAATCTTTGTTGAAGGTTTCAAAAGTTGAGATACAAACCAATAACAACCATCTAAGGCCTTAATGATAATAAATGATGAATTAAATCTTACTTGGTATGATTTACTTTCTAATCGGTAGAAATATCCTCCTTTAATATTTTTGGGATAATACTTCATTCACTATTAATTGTATCTTGAATACAAATACCAACCAACAAATAGATTAAACACTTTATAAGATCTAGTATGGAAAGGCTCCATCCTCATCTTACTTAATGTTTTATGGATTTGAAGCCGATGTTGGACTAAAGCTTCTAAACCCAAAATCTACTAAGTACATATTTGTATAATACTCTAAATGTGGATTAGATTATTTTATGAAAACCCACCATGAATAAGTTCTTTTTATTCTTGTGAAAGCTAAGTTAGTAGAAAACAAGCTTCTAATGACAAAGCGAGTGGGAGGTACATGGAACTTGAAACAGCTCAAGAACCATAACCTTATGTAGTAATAGTTGGCACTAATTTTAACAAGGATTGTTAAAATTGAATAATAGCTATTCTCAAACACAAATTGTTCGCATTAATGGTAGAATTCATCTATGAATTGAGAAATGTGGAATATCTTATTGATAATATTTTATTGATGGTTTCTGGAAAATCCATCAAATACCAAGATGTTATGTCATATCTCAAATATGATAAATGACTTAGAGTCATGAACATGAGATGTAATCCATGTATGATAATCAAGAAGGGGCTTGATTAAAATTTGTCCCTATAGCAAGGCTAGAAGGAGAAAATGATTCTTCTGGAAAGAATAAATTACATAGATAATCATACACATTTAAAGCAAGACTTGTTGTAAAATGTTTTTCTGATACTCATATCATTGACTATGATTCTCATCATACTCATGACATTGACTGTGATCAAACCTTTTTTTTTCCACAAGTAGCTATGATTAGATCAACAAGTATATTAGTTACTATAAATTCATATTCTTAATATGAGATATAGCATTTAAATTTCAAGAAAGACCGCTTTTCTTAATAGACATCTACTAGAAGATATCTATATATATATATATATATATATTAGACTGGAGGTTTTCTTAATCAAAGTTATCCTAACAAAATGTGTAGAGCTTGAGATCCACTTGTGGACATAAAGAAAACATCCCAATGTTACAATAATCATTTCATATAAAACCACAAGGTACGTTTTTATATCAAAATGAATAGAACATGTGTGTTTACTAAGAACTAGTGGGAGCATAGTGAAATTCCTAATCTTATATGAGTGAGACATACTTAATCATTTGAAATCACATTCGGACTAAGCAAGGTTGTTTTCACCTTGACTCGGAAAGTGTTTCTAAAATGAAAGACTTAGGAAGGAGAATATACATTCTTGGAATGTAAAATCTATAAGGGATAGATAAGATGAATGTTAAAAGTTTCATGTCCTTATACATATATTGGCAATATCTTGAAAGGGATCAAGATACAAGATTCCTTTGGATACTTCTTAGGATTGTCCTATGGCATCATTTTGAGCTAGAATAAAAAATACATAGCTCATAGGCTTGAACTAGATGAAATGATTTATATTTTATTTGCTTGACAATGAATTCATCATTTACGCCATATTATACATAAGACATGGTATTCGATCATGCTCTAAGCATGTCATAGGATACTTATTGAATACATGGTTAAGTCACTGGATGACTAAGAGAGCATTCTAAGAGTACTTTAGAAGAACTAACAAAATGTATGTGAGACAATCAGTTAAGACATGATCTTTATGGAAAGAGCTACACAAGATGTTAATTTCTAAACAGATACAAATAATTATGAATTATAATTGGATTTTGACTTCATTATGGAATGAAGGGCAAGTCTTGTTGGAATAAGGCTCAAGCAAAACATAATGACACAATCTACTACAAAATTAGAATACATTACTTTAGAAGTTGAATTCAAATATGATTGGATGAATAGAATCATTGAAAAACTATGTTGATTTCTTCTATTCAAGGATCACATAAAAATCTTTGTGACTTCGAGAGTATACTTAATCTAGCTAAAAGACTCTATGTCATGGAAGAACACCAATCATATTCTCCAAGATATTTAACTATGCCTAGAGTAAAGTTAAGTATGGAGATGATAGTATTCACAGAACTCACACAAATTAATTTTTTATAGATCCATTAATAAAGTCATTCTTTTGAGCTAAGTATGAACGGTCACACTTCAACTATAAGACTTTATTATTCTAGAAATGGATTTTTGATTTGGATTTAGTATTTGGATATTGGAACATTATAATGACAACTATTAGATAATGTTATGATATATTGGGATATAGTCTTCACATTAATACTTGTTGTGTTCTATATTAACTTGTTTAATCCATGAATAATGTTATTGGGATATAGTCATCACAATGACTCTCACTAGATGGAAGTAGGCAAGTGGTTGTAACCAGGTTTCATAGGTGCTTATCACATAACTAGTATTGAACTGACCCGCATCAAGATCATCTCATGGATCGCTATCATGAATAATACTTGATTAAAAGGTACTATCTTTGTATCCTTAACACCTGAGATACGTAGTGGGACTTAAGTATAGGGAGTACTATGTTTGATATGGTCAAATGTTGTTCCTTAACGGGCAGTTATAAAAGCCATTTTCAGGTATGGTGTGAACTATGAAAGAGGCTTATGTAGTCAAGATGGGATTTTTTCCCCTTATGTGTTGAGAGTTAGACATCTAAGGTGCATTACCAAAAGTTGAACAACTAAAGAGATTGATCACGATTTGAGTATCATGTTCAACATGATGTTTGTAGCAAAGGGATAACTAATAAACTTACCTTATACACCAATTGTAGCAAATTAAATTTATATTTAATGTCTCATAATAGCAAATAAAATATCATATACAAAAAATACAATCCATTACATAAAATTTAATGTCATACAAATAATCGTTCCATATATAGAAAAATAAAACAAATCAATAGAAGTTGTAACAGAAATTTACAAACTAATAGTTCTAATAACCTAATGTGTGCCTCACTGTAAACAAGATTTGTGCTGATTTTTTTAAATGTGTGCCTCAATTGTCTCCACTCTTCCTTAATAACACCACTTAAGGACTCTAAGCCTATGAACTTGCTCATAGTATCTATATTGCCTGCAAAAAAAAACATAACTACAAAATAAGTGTGAAGATGGATTATTACAGTGTAAGAGAAGTAAAGAACCTTGAGCTTCCTCCAATGGGACACATGGGTAGTTAGACAAAAGAACACGAGGTTCTTGGCGACACATCTGATCTGAGTCTCTGGAGTAACCGATCATTGTTCTTTGGCTTGCTGAAGGAATTGGTTATTGTATCAAGCAACATACACTGTCAAATTTATATACTTTTTTTAAAGTGTTTTGATGTTGTAATTTTCTCTGGACTTGGGGCAGTGTTTGTTGGTTTTCATGTGACCAAACTAACAAATCAAACCAAAAAATCATCACATCACAACATATGTAGACCATACTTGACGTTCACCACTGTCTATTTTAGTCTAATATGAGTCTTAAGCAAGTGGGAGATTGAAAGGTCTAGTATGCTCAAGAGCCATATTAAGGTGATTTACTACATAACATATGATACTAATGAGTCACACTAAGAACAACTTGATACAATTGATTATTTATTAGAAATCGATTTTAATAAATATTGAATAAAACTCTTATAATTGAATTGGAAATTATTTATTTCTAGGAAATTGTTAATTTTCATTAGCAAGTAATACAACATATATTATTTCATAATGTATGAATTAATATGTAACGTCCGAAAGATACGAGCCAAAAATTTCATTTTTTTTAAAACATATACTTAGCAAACATTAGAAATAAAACGTTCACCAATCATATCATTTCATAAAAGTTATCGCATGTCTTGAAAAATATTTTATAAAACATAATAATGTCAGAGTACAAATTCCTAGGAGGATCTCATAGTGCGGAATACAAGGCATGTGTGTGATGGGCCGCTACCGCGCCAGCTCCTTCCCCTTCGAAGAAGAGGTACCTGAAACCAAAACTGAAAACTGTAAGCACGAAGCTTAGTGAGTTCCCCCAACATACCACATACCATACAATCACATAACATACATATTTTGTCAGGCATATCTGGGTGCCCGACCTACCCCTTCGGTCCTCTCGACCGGATAATGTCTAGTATATCTGGGAGCTGGTCTCCCCCTTCGGTCCTTTCGACCGGATACTGACCAGTATATCTGGGAGCTGGTCTCCCCCTTCGGTCCTTTCGACCGGATACTGACCAGTATATCTGGGAGCTTGCCTCCCCTTCGGTCCTCTCGACCGGATATTGACTAGCATATCTGGGTGCTGGTCTCCCCTTCGGTCCTCTCGGCCGGATACCGGGGACTATTTCACCCCTACTACTACCACATAACACATATATCATATAATCTATCTAGCATAGCTGGGCATGACTGCCCCTTCGGCCCTATCGACCGGTATTCTGGGGGACTATCTCCCCCTACTTTCACTAGCACATAGCATCATATCATACTAGCACAATAACATATCACAGGTAGTAGCAACCCTAGATGAATATCACAGAGACAAACATCTATTATACAATTCCTACTGGTGGGTCGGCATTGTGGCCGTAGACCCACCGCTACTGGAAGGTAACTCACCTCAAAGTAGCTGCTGATCTGCGTGGGAACTGACTGTCTTCTGCTGCTGCTACCCCGGAAATCCTCCGACTATAATCCCCACAAAACACTCAGTCAAATACTGCTAATCAACCTTAGGGTAAAATTGTAACGCCCGCAGATCCGGGCTAGTCAATTTAGAGGCAATAGGGGTCGAAAACGACTTTTTGACAAAAATATTATTTAGAGTAAATAATGTTAACCAAGTTGTAGAATATGTCACAAGGTTTCCGTACATATAAAGAAAGTCAAAATCCGAGTTATAACGAAGAAGTTATGACCCGTCGAAGTTTCGCGTCGGAACCGGCAGGGCACCGGGAAGCGTAAATAGTAAATTTATGATAGAGCGAGATTTAGCCTTAGCGCTCTAAACAAAAGTCGTAGAATATGTTAAACTAAGAACATCGATAAAAGGAACGCCCAAATCTGACTTCGTATGAAGAAGTTATGATTTTTCGAAGTTTCGGATTAGCGGTGTACAGCCCGAAATTCGAATTTTAGATCGATTGATTTTTAGCCGACACAACCTAAATGAGAATCGAAGATCTCGTTATTAGTAGCGTAACGATAAAAAGACAGACAAAAATGGACATCGGATGAAGAAGTTATGAGATTTTAACGGACCAATCCTGTCCCGGCCTGTTAAAAAAAATATAACTTTAAATATAAAGTCAAAATTAGCCGACGGAATCTAAACGAAAGTTGTAGAGTACGTCTCCACCTACGCGTGGATATAAAGAACGTAAAAAACGGAGTTCGTATGAACGAGTTACAAATTATAATAGCATATTTACGTATTAAAATAAAGTATAAATCATGTATACGTACACATATATATATATATACATATGTATATATCATTAGAAAGGTATCGACGATGCGGTCATTATAAGACTAATGTTGAGTTCTTTCGACATTAGTTTAGTACAAATATCATTAAATCCATTTAAAATAGTATTATAGAGGGGTATTTAGTTGTTTATATAACTAAAAGGTCATTAAGTAATTATGGAGGGTAGTTTTTGAAAATTCAGTTAGTATAAATAAGAGCCTTGGGCTCTCATATTTCTTGCACAATTCTCTTGATTCAAGAGTCTTTCTCTCCTTATCCCCCGAGCATTTCGGTCCCTCGTGATTCGACTTCTCTTTCTGTAGTTTAGTATAGTAAGGTGAGCGCTGAAGCGTTGCACGAATCTTTCTTAGAAAGATTCTGCGACGAAGTCCTGTCCCTGCAGAGCCCGACCCCTAGCTAAAACCCCCTTGTAAGTAAGTTATGCTTACCTTATTTTAATATAGCTTATATTTAAAATTAGTATTGTTATTATGAACTTATAATAAATATTTGAGCTATTATTATAACTTATATAAGTGTCGTTATAATATTTTTTTAACTACTTGCGGTACGGGGAATCTGGTTTAAAGGGCCGCATAGGGTTGTTGGATTTCAGAAGTGCTATATGCCAAAATGGTCCTGCCCTCCGGTGTTTTATGTCTGGCCCCTGTCTGTACATAGTGGTAGGAAAATATTGTTTAACGCTTATATAATAATAATAATAATACTAAGACTAATAGTTGGTCACGGTAAATATTAGACTAAAATTTAGCGATAATAATGCTAGGTTTCGTCGAAGGAAAATAGAATCGTTAGAAGCAAGCGCTGCCCGATTTTGGAATCATCACTTTAACAAGTGAGTGCATAGTTACTTTCAACTTACACATAGATATGAAGTATTTTATATAAATTACGTGCTATGTGTGCATATTATCTAAATACTTGCTATCTATGCTGGATGAACGTTTTATACATGTTTTCAATGATTTAAACTGTATATGTATTTTATATCTACAAAATGTGTTGGGTAAAACATGGGTAGATGTAATAGTTGTTGTGTGACAAGATAAAACGATGAGAGGCCTCTTTATAGATGTTATTGATGATCTAGTCATCTAGCGGAGTATAGATGACGACCACGGACTATTCTAGACAGTCCAATGGAACACTAGCAGGCTCGCAACCTGTAGGTGTTTATTCGAACTGTGTATTTATTTGAACTGTGTGCTCACCAGATGTACTCCATCCCCCACATGGTTGCCTTAAGGACATTTATTACTGAGGAATCCCCTTAGCAGTAGTGTCTGTCCCAATGATAATACTTAGGATAGGTCCCTTATGATAGATGCTTAGAGACGTAATGTGAGGATAACGGGAACGGGTAATCGGGTTTGTTTAATTTAATGAAGTTAATAAACTTATTTATTGTGGGTTGAAAACCCTATGTGCTCACCAGGCTCCCAAGCCTGACCCACTCAGTTTTATGTATTACAGGTAGTGGCGCTTGAGCATAGTTATGATGTTTGGACGAGGGATTACGGATATAGGCCTGTAGGTATGAAATAATGTAGTAAGGCTTATATTGTACTGTTTATGCTTTTGATCTGTACGAACATGACATCCCAAGTCTTTTAATGAAATACATTTCTATGGAAATGCTTTTGATAAATCTTTATCATATTTTTGTTTTGGGACAAATTCCGCAACACTTTTATTTAAAATGTTACTCTGATTTTTTAACAAAGCATAAACAAACCGGTCTTTTCTGGCCGTGATTTTGGGGATGTCACAAAAATGACCATTTACCCCTAACCAAGCCAAGAGTCAAAGTCAAAGTCAACTTTCAGTTGACCCGACTCGCCGAGTTGGCCTGCCAACTCGCCGAGTCCCTATCCCTTTGTCTGACCATAATCCCGTCTCTACTCGTCGAGTTAGGAATTGACTCGACGAGTTTTCCTTCTAAACCAAAGTCCAATAGTCCTTCATCCTACTCGTCGAGTTGTATGAACAACCCGTCGAGTTCATCTTCATCCGAAGAACACTCCATGCTGAGACTCGCCGAGTTGTATGAACAACTCGCCGAGTCTGTTCTTGAGGCAAGAAGGTTGCCTTGGACTCGCCGAGTCAGGGCATTGACTCTCCGAGTTCCTTCATGGGTGAGTCTGGCTTCCGACTCACTAAGTCACACCCCATGACTCACTGCTCCACTCCGCAAACACGAAAATGGGGAAAACTCGGGGACTCGTGACTCGACTCGCCGAGCCCGATGAACGACTCGCCGAGTCTTTCACATGCAATTACTATATACTCGATTTTGCTCGAATCCAGCTCATGCCATACATAGATCTGGGTTTCTAGGGCTTGATTAACACGTAAAGTTGCCAACTTTATGTGTAAATAAACACCAATGAAGGTTTTAGGGCTCAAAATGCACTAAAAGAGTAGATCTAGGGCTTTCATGCAATATGGATCCATAAAGGCAGTAGATCCGAGCTCCTGGAGCTCAATCATGCCTAGATCTAAGGGTTAATCAACTTATTACAAACCCTAATTCAAAATCAAGCTTGGAAATGGCTCAAGAAGGACTTTAATGGAGCTATAAAGGACTATAAGCATGAAAACAGAGGGAAACTGAGTTATACCTCAAGGAAATCACTGAAATAACACCAAGATGTCTGGCCTCCTTCTTCTCTTCTTGATCCACTCTTCTTTCCACTCAAAATCTTCAAGAAAACACACCAAAGCACTTCAATCTCACAAGGAACAAGGGTTGGACGATATAGGGAGCTCTGAGGGTGAAGGGGGCGAGTTTGGGGCGCATAAGGTTGGTTTAAATAGGGTGCAAACCCTTGGAATTTAGGGTTTCATCAGACAGCGGGGACTCGCCGAGTCGCCAACTTAAATGTGTTCCATATCCCGTCTCTACTCGGCGAGTCGGGCCTACAACTCGCCGAGTCCAAGGCTAAAAATGCAAAACACTTGGATAAATTTCACATACCAGGAACCAGGTTAATAAGTTGTGTAGAACTTTTTGGACTAGTTAAGTTTTTTGTCTTTTAGGAAAAGACAAAGTTTATATCTTATAAACTTTGAGTTTATAAAATATAAACAAGCTCTTCTTTTTATATACAATTTCTAAAAAATTGAATAAAGATAATGTGTTAAGCATGGGAGATATTTTTATTCAAAAGAATTCAAGCATTGGAGACATGTTTATGACATGGGGACATATGTTCTTAAAGTGTTAAGACCTAATGGTTAATACCTTCACTTTATGCATATAAATAAGTGGCTTGAACTCTTGAATGGCTTGCACCATTTCTCCATCTCAAAACCGTAACTTGCATGGTGCAAGTTACTCTCTCCCTTTTGTTCTTTTTTTTTTCAAGAACACTTGTATCTTCAAGCCTTCTTTAAGTTCATATTGGTTATGAACTAAAGCTTGAGGGTTTAAGAGTTTTGGACTAGCATCTACATCAAGTTGAGTCATTTTTGGTGTCTCAAACGTTTCATATTCTTCATCAACTTCCAAGTCTCCCAAGAGGACCCAAAGAACTACAAAGATTGTTATTTCTTCATCCTTCTATGGTTGGTGTTTTAATCTTTCTATAACTTGCAAGAAGATCCTTGGTGGGTATAAAATGTTTATGTTATTTCAAAATTAATGTCTTCCATTATCATATTTTTCTCGTTTATGAAACTATTTTTGAACTAAAACCAACAACCACCTCCATTCTATCATCCACCGATCTACATTCTTCTCTACCTTAATGCTTTCTGATCCTTCCACCGTTCACTCCATCTTCCCTCCCCGCACCACCTACCGACTTCTTCTTCTTCTAATTTGATTTCCATCAGAACCGATCTCTCCCTAATACCTTCAATTACTATTCCGTTCTCCCTCTTCATCTCTACCGTTTCTCCATTCTTCTTTTTCGGTAACTGACAGTGATGCTTTTTCACCACACATTTCTAAAATGCTTGCCACCGTCGTTCGCCGCCTCCATGACCCTGACTCTGCTGTCCATTGCTACAGCTAGTGGTGCTTCTTTGAACCAGAATTCACTTAATTCCTTGATTCCGTGCTTGGTTGACTTTCTGAGTAATGATGGTTGGGCGGTGTAGGAAGGCGGCAATTGAGGCATTAGGAAGGTTGGCAGTGGTGGATAAGGATTACTTGACAGCTTTCAGGTCATCATGTCTTGCTTCTTTAGAGAATAAGAGATTCGATAAGGTATCAATTATCAAATCATACTATTTCAATTTCATATGAATATTCTATATACGGTCTGTGTAAAATTATTTCAAGAATTGGGCAATTCCTTTTCCTAATGGCTTTAATTGCATTAGCAAATGTAACTGGTGAAGGTAGTTCGTGAATCGATGGATCATACATTAGAGTTGTGGAAGGAGATTCCAAGGCATCTAGATGAAGTTCCTGTTTCACCTGAATTGAATGCCAATTCATCTTCTAAAGGTAAACTGTTTTTGTGATTGATTCGAAAAAGTCCAAGCTTTGTGGGAAGAAATCTTCCTAAAACCTTCTTGACACATTAATTAGTTGTTGCTTCTCTTTTGGTTAGGTATTCATATTATTTTTGATTTTGTTCAATCATGGTGGTTAGTTTTCTGGTATTAGTTGGTTTCTTATTAATATGTTTGATTTCAGTATTTTGGTTCATGTCGGGGCTAATTTCGGAAACTTTGTTGATATAGAAATTCTCTAACTTCAGGTGTCAGGTAAAATATGTCACTCTATTCTTCCTTTTTTTGTGTGCGTAATGGATAATGTAAGATGTCATCAGGTGTAGGAAAAGAAATATTCTTTGAAATCTGGATACTGGTCAATGGCAGTCACTAGGTTTTGAGCATTTCATTTGTTTTGTTTCTTTATAATTTTCTTTTGCTTTTGCTTCGTTTTTTTGTAAGCTTGTCAGTCGCTGTCATTAAATTTAGGGTTTCTTTTGGTGTTAATTAAGTTCAAATGAAGTTATGTGTTAGATTAAGGTCTCTTTTTGCATGTTACTATTGTAGTATTGTTCAAATCATATGCTTTAGACTGTACTTGGTAGTCATAGCTGTATAGTTATTAGATTAACTTCGTATTTTTTTTCTTGCTGATTAGTGGACACTTCCACCACGATGCCACTCATGCTTCCTTTACATTGTAATTCCAGGTATGTTCTTAAATGGTGATTTTTTTTTTTATTTTTTCCCGGTAATTAATGATATCCTTTGGTTTTTAAGAAATTTTGTTGTTTTTTCTAAAAGAGCCACTATTTTAAAAGCGCTTTTCTGAGACACACAATTGGGTTGGTCCTTACTATTGTTGTTGTGAATTGGTCTGAAGTTGCACAAGTGGCACAGGTTGAGAAACAATTCTCATGTTTGCCCTTTATGATCATAACAAATAACACTAATCATATTATTATTCTAAAATTGTTTCTTTGTATGTTTGTTTTTAGTTGGCTCTATTGTTTTTTTATCAAGGGTTATTATTGATAAACAACAATGGAGAAATAAGGCTTATACTTGAAGTAGAAGAAGAACCGGAATTGTCCATGATTGTCAAGTACACCAAGTAAGATGGTATCAGTATATATGATTTAATACATTACATTCATTTAGTAAGGTATTTCTATGTAATAGGTCAAATTTTTATTGACTTTTCAGTTTTTTCCATGCTTTAAAACACTGCGACCAACTCCCATCAATTGGCTTTTGGCTGCAAAAGCTTAAATTTCGTAGGCGATGGGCAGAGAGTTGTTAGATGACGCAAAGATGAATGGATGGAGATGGTGAACGTCTTAACGAACCCTAATTCAAGGTAATTTCTTTATACATTTTCATTTTTTTCCTGAATATTAAGGAATCAGAGTTCATTGTTTCCTATTTCTTTGTAGGTTATGTTACGGTTGTTTTGATCAACTCATCTGAAATTAAATTTCTAATATGCAAATAAGTATAAAATATAATTTGCATAAAAGACACAACATTTTGATCACTTAAAAAATGTTGTTTTTCATTCAATCAACGCTAAAAAGAAATATAGGCTTTAGTTAATTTCTAGAAAAAAAATTATGAGTTACCAAAAATCATGAAAAGTCAATAAATAAATTATGTCATTAAATATTACTTAAATATAAATGGGTTATATTCTAATTTTTCATTCCATAGCATGATTAAATGAAATAAATCACAAATAAAAATAACAAAATCCAAGAAATCACATCCTTCAGAGTTTAGAAACAGCACATTACATTCCATTCACGAAACAAATATTTCATTCTCAATTCCACCGGAATCAACCATTCCATTCCATTGCTTCCCCAATTCAATCATACAAAAAATTATTGATTTGTTTCCCAAATTACCCTTTGTTTTTCTCTTTCAGGTCAAAGCTCTTACAAAGAAAGAAAATCGTGACCAGCTTGCCCAAAAAGAACAAGTTGAAAGAAGCGTAATCATCTTTTTTATTCCATTAATTTCATAATTCAATAACCAAATATAATGCAGTTTATTACCCATTTATGCCATTAACCCCTTTTATTGAATTTTATAATTTCTTTACAGTTGCAATTACAGAGAATAACTGATAATCTTGATGTTGATATCAAAAGATGGTCAACTGGGAAAGAAGGAAACTTGCATGCATTACTTTCAACTCTGCAATATGTATAAAAAACTTATTTTATTATTTTTTTTCCTAAATATAAATATTTATATATTTTTTTGGCAAATTCTTGGACCTAAGAGTGGTTGACAATCTGTGTCACTGACAGAAATCATAACCACAAGTGCAGTTAAAAAAGCTTACAGAAAAGCCATTCTTTGAGTGAAAAATGGCCTTTTTCGGGTTTTACTAATTTTATAGATGTAATTTTCTTCCTTACTAATTTATTATGAATTGATAAATACTGAGCAAGAAATTGTTCGTGTTGTGGACTTAGATTTGAGAGCAAGAGAAGAACTTGGGAGCCTAAAATCAACGGTTTCATTTTAACAGACAAAAAAAATGGTCTCTGAAGCTTCACAATATGTTAGAAAATAAAGTTGCAGATGCGACGTATGCTCCATCTATACGAAACCGTTTGTTCTCTTTTTGAAAGTTCTATATAAAATTTCAGAGGTTTCATTTCACTTTATCTTATCTTCATGAGAAGCCAAAGAGATCAAAGAAAGATCTAGTATGCTCAAGAATCATATTAAAGTGATATTGTTAATTAACATATGATACTAATGGGTCACACTAACAACAACTTGGTATAATTGACTATTTATTAGAAATTTATTTTAATAAATTTTCAATAAAACTCTTACAATTAAATTGGAAATTATTAATTTCATGGAAATAATAATTTTCATTAGCAAGTAACATAGTATTCATATGGTATGAATTAATAAGTCATGTACAACTTTTTGGACTAAATAAATGTTTTTGTATTTTACCTAAAAGTTAGAGTTTATATTTTATAAACTTGTTTTATAAAATTTAAACTTTTCTTTCCCTCGTTTTCTCTTATGGCCGAAAATAGATTTGGCTAGATAAGGGATAGGCTTTTGATAATTTAAAAGAAAAGAAATACATGTCTTAAGGTGCATGGGAGACAAGTTTTTATTTGGGGACATGTTTGTTAAAGTGTTAAGACCTAATGGTCTATGAATTCACTTTATGCATATAAAAGATGAGTCTTGCACTCATCTTTTCTTTCCCTTGATGCAATTGCCGAATCCATTCCTCCCTCTCCATTTCTCTCTAGTTTTGGTTAGAAAACTTGTAGAACACTTGCATTTTCAATCTCTTTATGTTCTTATTTTGATAAGAACATAAAGCTTAAGAGTGAAGAGTTTTGGACTAGCATCTACATCAAGTTGATTCATTGTTAGTGTCTTAAAGGTTGCACATTGTTCATCAACATCCAAGCCCCCGAAGAGGACCCAAAGAACAATAGAGGTTGTTATTTCTTCATCCTTTCTATGGTTGGTATTTTAATCTTTCTATAACTGGCAAGATGATCCTTGGTGGGTATAAAATGTTATGTTATGTTCGAAATTTTAAGTCTTCCATTTGCCATATTTTGTAGTTTTTGAAACTATTTTTGAACTAAAACCCAACAGTTGGTATCAAGAGCCACCTTGCAAATTTGGTTAGATTTTTTGATTTTTGGAAATCTTAGTTTTTGGAGAATATGGATAACTTGTTTTTGTATAAAAATAAGTTCATGCATATTTTCTATGACAACTTTATAATTGTTATTTTTTTTATGTGACTAAAGTTTCATGCATCTTTTGTCATTTAAAGTTGTCTTAGAAAAACAAAGGTTGTTTTATGTGTATTTTGATATATATTATGTGCATAAACTAGCCAATGACCATTATGATTGTTGTGTTTGTTGTTTTTATTATAAAAATGGTTCTAATGATTTATTTATTCATATGACATGCAATAATTAAATACATTAGTTTTCTTGGTTATTTTTGTAAAATAATAGATTAGTTTTTAGATATAATTTATTTGTACAAAGATGTAACAAAAAATGAAGTTGGAGCCATTTTTTGAAGACAAAAAGGCAATTTTCAAGTTCATCATGTGCTGGGTAGAAAGATGATACGTTCTGAAAAGTGTCATGAATACTACACATATGTTGAACATGTGCTGAACAGAAAGATGACACTTTGTGAAAAGTGTCATGAATGCAGCAGATTGTTGCTTAAAGAAGTTCTTTAAACCTTTTGCAAGCAATGAGTGTTTACTCAAGTGAGAGCTTCTACAATAACATTAAAAGAAGATTTTTTTCCCCTTAAATGTCCCTTTAGGAATGGACTTGCATTTTATTGTATTGGCTCACACAAAAATGTCATTAGTTGGTTATGTTTATGAACATATATTTTTATGCATGTTTGTGTTGTTTATTTTATGCAATTATTATATGTGGTTGAAAAATTAGTTTTTCACATGCTAAAATAATTTTGGACAAAATAAAAATCACATGGAGTTTGGGTTTTCAAAATTGGACATAAGATGTAACAAGTTATTATTTTTAAAAACTCGATTTATAAAATCGTTAAAAAGAGAAAATTTTAAAATACTCAATTATAAGTTTTAAAATGGTGATTTTTGTAACTTATACAAACTCCAAATATATAAGTAATAAAATGAAGTTTTATTAAAGATATAAAAGGTTCAGATGCGCTCAAACTTATTATCGGTTATTAAAATTGAATTGCGTCAAATTATATAAAAACTAGCTTTTTATATAGAACCTTTAAAAGATGTTTTTCTTTTGAAAATTGATTCCATGGGTTATTATATGCATGTAATAACTATGATATCATATGTTTTTAAACTAGAATTATAAAACATATAAAGACCCTTTTTTTACAAACTTCAAATCTATGTAATCCTTTTGAAGAACACTCGCACATCTCTTATATGAAATAGTAGGATAAATGATGCCTAACCGCTTAGTGTTGTCTTTTGATTGTCGGGGTGTCTTCGCGATTTCCATAACCAAGTTGTAGGCCGATTACATAAGTTTTTCAAATTGGATGATTTGATTGGAAATCTGTTGTGATAAAGGATACCTAACCAAGAGAGTTTTGAGGCATAGATGAGATCAAACATGTCTAATTGTAAAGCCCCGTTTATTTATTAAATAAATAAATTAATTAATGAACGAATTGAAGCCCTAAAATAAATAATTATATAGAAAAGGATGGTCTCAAAGGGCTAATTGTCATAATTTTAGAAGTTAGGGGTTAAAAGTGTAAGTTCTAGATTTAATTTGAGAAGGAGTTGATAAGTTAGGGTGCGTTTGGTAATTAATGGACTTAGATTGAAAAGAACTTGTAAAGGAGGGGTTGTTTTAGTAAAATCTGGACTTCAATTGTAAAGGATTTGCATGGATGGGTTAAAAGGGTAACTTATAGACTTGATATGAAAAGAATTTTATGGAGAGGGACTGATCTTGACATTATGGCAATAATTTGAAGGGACGGGTATAAAACGTAGCATGTGCCGGTTCCACAAAGAAAAACCCTAACCCTAATACATGAGGCAGCTGTCATCCACCCTTATACCTCCTTCCAGCCGCCACCCCTCACCTCTTCAACCTCCGGTGCCGCACTCCACCACCTCCGTTGAGGTCGCCACCGCCGCAGTCAAAGCTGAAGACCACCAGGAGCGCCATCGTCATCTCACCGCTGACGAGGGGGGGGGGGAGTCGGCTTCCAGTCGTGATGCTCGGAGGTTACGTTTGCTGTGGTTGATGTTATCGCTTCCTCCGTGTTCTCCCGCAGCTACACACCAGTTTACGACTACCGGCGCCGTCACCAAGGGCTCTTCATGATTGGGATGCATCCGACCAGCTCTTGCCATCAGGAAGAAAAGGTCGTCACCGGTGAAGAACGTGAAGCGACGAAAGGAACGATGAGGACGCCGGGAGAACCTGGAAAGATCTGGAACATGGCTGTGACGTCGTGAAAGCTTCTTCTTCTCCGGTTCGTTGCTGCAACGCCGCCTTAAACCACCATTGTGGCTGTTGCCGCCACTCGTGAGTAGTCTACCGCCGCCGTACGCCGCTAGATCGATGGCTGGAGTGCACCTCGTGAATCAGAAGCATGTATGTGTGTGTAACTTGGCCGGAAAAAAAATGAAGGAAAGGACCCACCACCACCATCTACCACCGCCAACCACCTTAAGGTGGCTATGTGTGTTTGTATTAGTGTGTGTGTGTGTGTTATTGGGGGTTTAAGCATTGTAAAATGTAACCGGAAAGAAAAATAATGAAAAGAAACTCAAACCACCATCGTAGGGTGGTGGCTGCTGCCACCGGCTGCCGTGTCGGGTGGCGACGTGCCTTGCCAGATTGTGTTGACTCGTTTGGGGTGCTTGAAAACCTAAAGGGCCCAAAGAAGCCCTAATAGGCCCAATGAAGCCTAATGGGCTTAGTGAAAACCCTAATGAGCTTAATGATATTCTAGTGGGCCTAATAGGCCCAATAAAGCTCTAATTGACCTAAAATTCCAACAAATTAATAAATGGACTAGTATTTGGGTTGGAAACCCTAATGGCGATAAAACCTTAATTTTGAGAATTAATCGGGACAAGCACGGGAATTATTTAATAACTAGAGATATTAAATAATAATCATTGGCAAAGACTAATCTAAGCAATATGGGACTTAATGGATTAAGTCCTTAATGGATTAAGTGCTTAATGGGTTAAGTAGGAAACTTAACCCTAATCATCATTTTATGTGAAACCCTAATTTCATTGGGTTTATTGTTGGGCCTCTCTGTTGGGCTTTAATGATTGGGATATCAAATGGGCTATCCAAGATCAAGCAAATGGTCTAGAGTAATTTAATGGGCCTAGGGTAAGGCCCATGTAAGGGGCTTGGGCCCAATTTGGAAAATTGGGCCATAGATGGGCCATAGTTTGGGCCTTAATGAGTATATGATGTTGGGCCTTAGAATGAGACCATGTATAGGCCTAGGCCCAATTTGGAAAATTGGGCCATGTGTTGGGATTTGATTTCTAATTGACTCTGGGCCTATGGATTGGGCCTTGGGCTTGAATAAGCCAAGTTAGGGGTAATGTAGTAATTACCCAAAGAATATACTTATGGTTATGTACTGGGACCCAATTATTAATTGGGTGTTGTTTTGGTGTTGACAGTTCGGGAATCTGTCAGCCAGCAGCTGGGGTCGAGTCTGCGGGACTTCAGCAAGTGTGGGATTGTGTCTTCGAGACTTCAGCAGTGTGAGGTGAGTTACCTTCCAGTAGCGGTGGGTCTACGGCCACAATGCCGACCCACCAGTAGGAATTATATGATAGATGTTTGTCTCAGTGATATTCATCTAGGGTTGCTACTACCTGTGATATGTTATTGTGCTAGTATGATATGATGCTATGTGCTAGTGACAGTAGGGGGGAGATAGTCCCCCAGAATACCGGTCGATAGGGCCGAAGGGGCGGTCATGCCCAGCCATGCTAGATAGATTATGTGATATATGTGTTATGTGGTAGTAGTAGGGGTGAAATAGTCCCCAGTATCCGGTCGAGAGGACCGAAGGGGAGGCCAGCTCCCAGATATGCTAGTCAGTATCTGGTCAAGAGGACCGAAGGGGAGGCCAGCTCCCAGACATGCTAGTCAGTATCCGGTCGAGAGGACCGAAGGGGAGACCAACTCCCAGATATGCTAATCAGTATCCGGTCGAGAGGACCGAAGGGGAGGCCAGCTCCGAGATAGACTAGTCTGTATCCGGTCGAGAGGACCAAAGGGGTACGTCGGGCTCCCATATATGCCTGACAATATATGTATGTTATGTGATTGTATGGTATGTGGTATGTTGGGGGAACTCACTTAGCTTCGTGCTTACGGTTTTCAGTTTTGCTTTCAGGTACATCATTTTCAAAGGAAAGGAGCCGGCTTGATCGCAGCGCATCACACTATGGTTTTCGGCACATGAGATCTTTGGGATTACACTCTGATATTGTTTTATGATAACACGTTTGATTATTTCTACTTTGGTTTTGACATGACATGATATTACAGATGTTTTATTACACTGTTGGTTTTATAATGACGTATTTAAAAATGAAATTTTTAGCCTGTATTTTTGGGATGTTACACTAATTAAATTTGTTATTAGCGATCCCATAAATCTAGGAATTATATAGTGAGATATAATTGATAATCGATATCTACCGGGTTGAATTCAAATGGATGGGATAAAGGATACCTAACCATTTATTTGTTGTACAACTTGGATCCTAGACTTTGATAATTAATGTTTTTAGAAACTAAAAGGGTATTAATTATTGAAGATTAAATATTGAAAATACTAAATGAATTTTGTTAAAATTTTGTTGTTAAATAATCCATTCTCATTATCATGAATTGTCATTTTCTTTACTGACTTAATGAAACAATAACATTCAATAGATACAACTTCAATGAATGGGTTAATTTCATAAGAGGCAATTTCGTGAGAGATATGAAATTGTATGCACTTAAAGGTCCTAGTCCTAAACTATTTTCTTTAAGCAATAAACCTAAACATGATACCCAATAAAGGCATCACTGTGATGCAAAAGATGCTTCTAACATCAAGCTAGGAATAGCTTAAACATATATATGATGATATAACAGGTCAAACAATATTCCAATAAATACAATGATATTTTATTTAAAGCTAGTTTAAACATTGGAATAATACAGGGCTAAAAGAATCACCTTGTGTGATCCAGGAGGCCCATGCTTTATAGACTGAACACTTTTAAGCCCAAGAAATCTACTAAAGCCCACATAGATGAATCTTATTTCTTTTATGAAGAAACTGGACACTGGCAGATGATTTACTCCTCTTATTTGGAAAGAAAGTCTGGAAGAGACTAGTACTTCTAGTATCTACTAGATAGAACTCATACTTTTCATATAACACTTAGGTACTTGGTACTTAAATGTTAATCTAGTATTTGTAAATGGCTTGCAGATATTTATTGAAGAGTAACCAGCTGAGCACAATCAAGTTGGAACTACACTCTCAGAGTTTAGTTTATTATTTATGCTTATAACATAAAATACTTGTAATGTAAAACAATATTTGTTTTGGAACAATGTATGTTTTAATTTAGCATGTCTAAATTTATGTCTCAATTATTTTATTCAACTGTTTGATATTTACTTAATCGTTTTTTCATAACGATAATATTCATATTCTAAAATGATTAACTTCTACTAATGAGACTAGATCTCTTAATAGAATTATAAAGTAAATATCCACATTCTATAAATAAAATCAAGTTCTATATACAAGCACTTTTGGCTTAAACTTGTTTTAAATCAAACTCATCTTTGATATTGTTATCTTTATTATATAAATGACATTCACATATTCCAACTTCAAGAAAAGGAGATTTGAAGGCAAATAATGTTGTTTATTTGACATATGTGAACCTTATTTATATGTAAAGGATTCGTAATGATATTTTCACTAAAGTTTAGAGAAAATAAGTAAGGAACTATACACTTTGGTGTATGACTTCCTTTCTAATGAATGTTTGAGATTAAACACAAGATACCAAATCAACTATATTAACAACTATAGTAGTTTTAGTTATATTTTACGTGGTAAATCATAATTGTGAAATCTTTGTTGAAGGTTTCAAAAGTTGAGATACAAACTAGTAAGAAACGTCTAAGGCCTTAATGATAATAAAGGATGAATTAAATCTTACTTGGTATGATTTACTTTCTAATCGGTAGAAATATCCTCCTTTAATCTTTTTGGGATAATACTTCAATCACTATTAATTGTATCGTGAATACAAATACCAACTAATAAGTAGACTAAACACTTTATAAGATTTCGTATGGAAGGGATCCATCCTTATCTTACTTAATGTTGTATGGATTTGAAGCCGATATAGACTAAAGCTTCTAAATCCAAAATCTACAAAATACATATTTCTGTAATACTCTAAATGTGGCTTAGATTGTTATTGATGGGTTTTGAGCATTCTAACACTCCTATGGTGTACATGTAACCCTATAAACCTTGGATATATGTTTTCTCTATTATACAAGCAAATATTCAATATTCCAAGGTTTCATCTTAACTAGCATAATATGACGTATATGCAATACAAGAGTCTAGTAGAATGACATACCTTTTGATGGATTTTGAAGTCTTGAACCTTTAAGAGCTTAGTGCCCAAAGTGTTGCACCTCAAATGGTTCACACAACACCAAAAACCCTTGGAATAACTTGAGAAGAAGAATACTTAATTTCACTCTTATGAAATCGGATTTGCCCTCTTGTGTACTATACACTAGTGCACATTTCATGAATTAGAGACCTCTTTATATAGTGTGGAGGATTAGGGTTACATTCATGTAAACACTAATACCCATGACCTTTAAATTCTATAGGATCCATTGGTTAAACACTCCATGGACTATCCATGAATGCTTAGCCCAACCTAAATGAACTTATCCCATCCTATATATATATATATATATATATATATATATAATATATATATATATATATAAGAGTCCATATTTAATTAGTTCATTTTTGAGCACCAAATTTATTCTAAATTAATTCTTGATCAATACTAATTAAATAATATGATTCCATATTAATATATTAGAACTTATAATATATTAATATAAATCATAAGTATCATTTTTCTCATTTTGTCTATCCAATTGCTTCGATACCATGCAACCCAAATGGACCATGCCAAATCGGGTCAAGTACATACCAATTATAGTTATGGACTTAGACACTAATCCAATAGTCTCCCACTTGGATAAGTCTAAAACTATTATTGCGTATGACTCCAAAAGCCGACTAGCAATCATAGCTCTTAAAGTCGCCGTCGAACTCTGACCTAGTCAATGACTTGTCCATTAGATAAGGGATCATATATTCCTCTATTCTAGATATCATATGGACTAAGACATGGATTATAATCATTCTATCTGTCCATTTGTTGTTTCTAGATTTCTGATTTATGACAACTGACTAATTGAACAAATCAAATCAGTCCAGGCTTGGTCAAGCACTTAGGGGTATCATCACTAAATCATCAAGGGGCCCACATATATTGCTTTTATCCCTCCAAGGGTAAAAGGAATGGATAAACTTTGACTCATATGCTTGTTCTACTACTTGTTGAATCATACACAAAGGCACATTTTATAACATCGAGTTACCAATGCGTTTTCGTACAATCAATGTATAACCAACTCATAGTCAACAACTCATATCTCTAGGTTTGAAGAACATAAGATATTATTGTCTCATGATTCACTCGTGATAAATCCATGAAGTGATTCAAATGAGCGTCGCATGAATCCAATACTCAAATCTCATTCCAGGAGCACTCATGAACACTGCAGCCACTTTGTCCCTGACAAACTACAGACCCTTCATGACAGTCTTGCCTCAATACCTACTTCCAATGTATGATTGATTGTGGATAGTTTGAATAATCTAGTTATTCGGAGAGTCAAAACATGCAAAGTGAAACACAAGAATAATCGAATCCAATATGGTCTCAGAACTTATGAATATAAATAAAACACCTTTTATTTATCACCATATTGATTACACATTATTCATTGTATAATGTTTCAAATAATAAACTTAATACTTGAATTTAAAACAATAGTCATGCTATGCTCTAAGCATGCACACTATGTTTGTTCAAACAATAGTTATGCCATACACCAAGTATGCACACTGTGTTTGTTTATGATCCTTACTTTGTGGAATAGATCAATTGAAAATAATTCCAATGATTCTCATTTCATAATCCCAAAACCTTACCGTAAATGTAAGAATTCCAAATTCCTGCCATTTACCGAAATCTGTTAGATTCTAAACTTATAGGCACTGATCCGCTTGTAATGATTATGCACAAAGTCACAAAGACTTGTCAACAGACATTACAGAGTATTCCATTGGAGATCAATGCCATGGAAACGAAGTCTCATATTCAAAGTATATTCCTTTGAACATCTTTCTTGCATTAAGTTAATCTTACACAAATTGAATAACTTCCACCCATGGAGACATTTCCACATTCCCATTTTGACTATCACTGTTGAAAAAGAGTTGCCTCTTTTCAGAATATGCCAATATGGTCCTTCCCAAAAATCTACACCATACTTCCAACTGTCCATGAACAACCAATCTTTGGTAAACCTTAGATTGTCCTCGACAATTGCTTAATCAATTTTAGTCATATCCAATTCCAGACCTTTTCCCTTCTTAATTCCCTTGGCATTTGGAAAATTTAGAAAGGATAAATGTTATAGCACATGTAATCGATCCTATATCCGAAGCATATGGGACACGACTCATGATGTCTCACATAAAGACATGATCCTAGACAAGTCTTTTGCTACAATATTTTTCATTTTCCATGTTTTCATAATTTGACTATGAAGAGGGATGCCATAATCATAATCGAATTTTGAGAACGTAATATATATGGAATTTCCTTATGTTGAACCATTCCAACATAAACTTTATATATATATATATATATATATATATATATATATATATATATATATATATCCTTGACTAAAGATGATTAAAATCTGAATCTAAGCTTTTAGAATTGAAATGAAGTATAATATCCTCTCCTTTAATTATGGCAAAACAACTTTTCCCAATTGAAACTTTTGTTTTCTATAATTAACATTGCTAACTTCCAACACTTATCATAATTATCATGCTTCCACTAACATGATAATTGTTAACATAACACTTATGCTCCCACTAGCTTTGAGATGTATCCAAAAATCAGCTGGACTTCTAGAAATCAATACTTTATTGACTTTCTTACCAAAGTTCAAATTTCTAATACGAGATGCTTTGATAAAACTTTATCAAAATCATAGACCTTTCCTTAGATAGCTCACATGTGTGTCTAAACAATTTTAGAACTATGAAAAGGGATGTCGTAATCATAGTCTTAACTATTTAGACCTTTTCCATTTCTCACAAGTCCATATTAATGTGCCGGTTAACCACACGCGCTCCACTAACAACATTGAGAATGCAAATATCATAATTGCTATCTACTCAAAATCTACTCAGTGAAAGCGTTTCCTCACCATCATTTTCATGAATCGAAGAGAAACCTTATGACACTTAGATTTTATGGTGTATGTGTTCCTATCCATGTAAATTTGTCAAAACCCATGATCAGAAGACAAGGTTAGTAACAAATCCAAATTCATATGGACTGAACTTGTGCAATCTTAACTTCTTGCTACCTGGTAGCTCAAGGGCCTATTATTGCTTCCAAGTAGTTAAGCAAACAACTGAGAACTCATAGAACTCACATGCATAGTCAACTTTAACTGGAATGGACACAGAAATAAGAATATGTCAACACGATAAATTACAAACCTCAAGTCGTGTGCTAGTGATAACCAACAGGTTTTATTCTTGATTAGTTCTTGAAAGTTTTTCAAGATCTTTAAGACTCCCACTGACCTCTTGACATATAAGTTTCTCTTGTCAAGAACTATTCCTTGACAAAGCAAATATTCAAGAGTTAGTGCGGATTCTTATCAAGACAAACACTTCACACAATTGGCCTTAGTTGGTTTCTGTTTTATCCAAAACATCACAACTTACGAATTTCAAATGTACAAGAGTAGAACACATTTTACTCTTACATTTGACAAGTGTTATAAACCTTCTTTAAGATATGTCACTCAAGTTACAATCTTGGAGTATGACTCTAAGAATTGTTTCAGAATGAAGTATGACTCATCTTCTTGATTTAACCACTTCAACAATTCATGACTCCTCTTCTTAGCCATAAGAATGCACTAAGATGTCCTTAGAGGATGAATTGTGATATGGTTTCATAATCATTAAGATGATCATAAAACATGATACTAAAGTACTCTCCCATCTTTTCAAATTCGAGAAACTTTTATCTTTCTGCCTAATTTGATTCTTCTCATTCGTTATGCCATACACTGAAACTTCTCCAATGTTTTAGAATTACACTTAAACTTGTAAGTGTAACCATATTTACTAATTTTTAGTGTATCATGATGAATAGCCTTATCGATCTTTGTGGTGGACCTGACCAGCGCACAACCAAGTGTACATGATCCCTTTGTCCTTCACTCGACTCACATATACATGTGAACAAGGAATTAGTCTTAATTTTCCAAAGATGAAAATTCTTATTCATCATACAATATAGCTTGCATGATTCCAAGTTTTCGGTCCAATTGAAACTTGGGTGATGAGAATCTTTCCTTATTTGGTAAATTATGACACTACCACAAATGAAAGAATCAAATCCATTTCCCAATATTGCTATCAATGGAATCATATAAACAACAATTTTTTACAAATGCCATTGTAAGGAAATTTAAAATAAATAAAATCAAAACTTTTCTTTTATTTTAAAACTTGCGGAAAAAGTTATCCTTACAATGCAAATGCATATGAGCAATAGGTTGTTATCTATTCCTAAGCAATATATCATAATTCTTAAGCAGTAGCTTAAAATTCTGATCATCGACCATACGATCGAAATCCATCTTCTCGATCAGAACCAGATTACTCTTCTTTTAAGCTTCCTCTCCTTTATTTGATTCTAAAAAACATCAAAATGCAATCTAGTCACATCATGTATTAAGAATCCCCAAATAGGAACTTAATAGAGTTAGATAGTGGACTTACCTGAAGCAGAGTCAAACTTTTTGACTTGACCATCCTTATGATCTTTCAGATAAATAAGGAAGCTTCGCAACCAATGCCTTAGCCTTTCTCTTTACCATTTGGTCAACCGAGTTGACTATGGCCAATCCCTTTCCATTGGGAAGAGAAAGCTTTTCTGGATTTCCAATTTAACCATTGTCAATGTCCATCGAAGTTTGGGAAGTGCTCCAAATCATTGCTGATTCAGCAGCATCAAGAAAATAGGTGAGATCATTAAGGGTCATGTCATGATCTGACATATAGTAGTCCTAAAGGAACTCACTATATGACTTAGAAAGTGATTGAAGAACCTAGTCAACAACCAACATCCTTAAGACTTTAACACCCAACTCTCCCGGCTTGTCAATATGTGACTTCATCTCTAAGATGTGAGCACACATAGACTTTGCTTGCCAGTAAGGCTTGAGTGACCTTGAACTATTCAAGAACTTGTGGGTTAGGGAGAATAATTCAAGGAGGTGGAGGAATTCAAGTATGATTTCCATGATCCAACCACGAGACATCATCTTCATTAGGAAAGCTTGTTCCAAGGGATTTGAGATGATCATAGTTGTCTAAATAGACATCTAATATGGGAGATATTCAAGTTAGTTGATTTAAGTCCTTAATATAACACCCAATATGAAATATTAAGGATAGGCCGTAATCCAAGCTATAAAATATTTGAAGGTAGGCGAATGACGATTCACCAATTTCCACCATGAAAAACGAAATAGGTATTAGGTTTTAATTGGTTTGAAACTCCTAGATCTTTTGAGATTCATTGAACTTTTCAATGACATGTTTAAATCTCGATTGTGCCCTCTCAAGTTTGTGATTGGGATGCCGAGGAGCACAAACAAGGTATGAATAACCATACAAATATACTTGGCACTCTTAATTTTTATCACCTAATCGATGTGCCAGTTAACCACACACGCTCCACTGATTTATGATAAACCTTAAGCCACCCTTTTCCAACCTTGTTATATCCAAGTTAGTGTGCCGGTTAACCACACACGCTCGACTAACGAATTAAGCAAGATGCAAAGTGTAATTTCATGGGTTAGCACCAAATTCACGTTTTCTTAAGTAACTAAGATTGGGAATTTATAAGTGTTTAGTTACTTAGTATTTATCATTATATTTTTAAAGAAAGGAGAATTAGAGTCCTGTCAAACCCGTTCAGCTAACAACCCTCCACCAGTCAACGGAAGCGGTGGGTGAGAGTGGACACCCATTAAATTGCCATTTTATAGGCAGTAACCTTATGCCCCCTTATAGATCGACTTCGTGAATGAGGGTTGCTAATGGTAAATCTGACTTTGTTCTTATACATATATATAACTATTAACTATTAATATTATAATATTATAAGGGTTGATTTTTAACTTTTAAAATTCTAAGGGTTTAACTTGGAATTAAAGTATTCATGAGGGGAAACTTTACAAATTCCAAAACTTGAGGGTAAGTTTTGAACAATTCAAAAACTTTTCAATTCCATAACTTATGAGTTTAAAGTAGTTTTAATGAAAAACTCTTCAAGTTCCATAACTTGAGGACAAGTTATGGAAGAATTAAAGCATTTAAAAAAATGAGACTCTTCATTTTTATAAATTATTGAAATCTTATGAGTTTTAAAAATTATAAATGTGACTTTTCATATAACTTGAGGACAAGTTACAAAAACACATATTATGAACAACATTTAGATCAATTTGGATCGAAAACAGATTACCACAAAAATATTTTTATTAATATAAACTAACTCATAAGAAGAAGATAATTCAAATCAAACAGTTTTCATGAAATTAGCCTAACCATTAAGCTAATACAAAACATGAATCTATTGACAATTATCTTTGAAATTGGATTAGCATGAACATTACCACATCAAAAACATGTTTACAAGTTCAAAAAGAGCTTAAGGTAATGTTCCTAGTCCAATTCCAGCCAAAAAAACACGAATATATGCTGCCAGGGGTCCAACTCGTCGAGTGCATGAACCAACTCGATGAGTTGGATGAATTTGGATATGGAGTCGTCGAGTCCCCTGTCTAGACAGCAAAAAATTCAAATTTTCCAGCTTTTTTCAGCAAATTGCATCAAGTGTAATTGAAAACAAGCCTAGGCTCTGATACCACTATTGGGTTTTGAGCATTCTAAAACTCCTATGGTGTACATGAAACCCTATAAACCTTGGATCTATGTTTTCTCTATTATACATGAAAATATTCAATATTCCAAGGTTTCATCTTAACTAGCTTAATATGACGTATATGCAATACAAGAGTCTAGTAGAATGACATACCTTTTGATGGATTTTGAAGTCTTGAACCTTTAAGAGCTTAGTGCCCAAAGTGTTGCACCTCAAATGGTTCACACAACACCAAAAACCCTTGGAATAACTTGAGAAGAAGAATACTTAAGTTCACTCTTATGAAATCGGATTTGCCCTCTTGTGTACTATACACTAGTGCAAATTTCATGAATTAGAGACCTCTTTATATAGTGTGGAGGATTAGGGTTACATTCATGTAAACCCTAATACCCATGAACTTTCATTTCCATAGGTTACATGGGTTAAACACTCCATGGACTATCCATAAAAGCTTAGCCCAACCTAATTGAACTCGGCTCATCCTCTATATATAAGAGTCCATATTTAATTAGTTCATTTTTGAGCACCAAATTTATTCTAAATTAATTCTTGGTCAATACTAATTAAATAATATGATTCCATATTAATATATTAGAACTTATAATATATTAATATAAATCATAAGTATCATTTTTCTCGTTTTGTCTATCCAATTGTTTCGATGCCATGCAACCCAAATGGACCATGCCAAATGGGTCAAGTACATACCAATTATAGTTTTGGACTTAGACATTAATCCAACAGTTATATGCAAACCCCAAGAATAGATTTTTTTATTCTTGTGAAAGCTAAGTTAGTAGAAAGCAAGTGGGAGGTACATGGAACTTGAAGCAGCTCAAGAACCATAGCATTATATAGTAATTGTTGGCACTAGTTTTAACAAGGATTGTTAAACTTGAATAATAGATATTCACAAACACAAAATTGTTCGCAATAATGTGTAGAATTCATTTATGTCTTGAGAAATGTGGAATCTCTCATTGCTGAGCTTTTATTAATGGTTTATGGAAAATCCATCAAGTACCAAGATGTTGTGTCAGATCTCAAATCTTATAAATGACATAGTCATGAACATGAGATCTAATCCATGTATGAGAATCAAGTATGGGCTTGATTAAAATTTCTACCTATAGCAAGGCTAGACAAAGTAAATAATTCTTCTAGAAAGAATAAATTACATGGATAACCATACACATTTAAAGCAAGACTTATAGTAAAAGGATTTTCTCATACTCATGTCATTGACTATGGTCCTCATCATACTCATGACATTGACGGTGATCAAACCTTTTTCCAAAGTAGCTATGATTAGATGAATAAGGATATTATTTACTATAAATTCATATTCTTAATATGAGATATAGTAAATAGATTTAAAAAAAAGATCGCTTTTCTTAATAAACATCTACTAGAAGATATCTATTAATATATGTTCTAAGTGAGGAAAATTTGAGTGTTTTGCTTGAAAGGATTAACAATCGGGTTGATTTTGATGGATCGAGGAAGTTGCAGTGTAAGTCTGTTGGACTTTTGTTACTCAAGAGTAAAAGATCCCTCATTGTTGTAAGGTGTATGGATTGGTTAGAACGCGGGTGCAGGGGGAGATGCTGACAGGTTGATGTTTCAGTGTTGTGCGTTTGGGTCCTCACATCATAATTCTTTAGACCAAGATTTTATAGTAGTTGGTTATCCTCTCTGGGATAATAAAGTCAGAGTTCAAGGGTGCTTGTGTCTCTTGAGTTGGATGTCAGTTGATGATTGGTTAGATTTTTGAACCGATCGTTGCCATTAGTAGGGTAAGAACGATGGTGACATATAATCTAGGGTGTGGGTGATGCATTGCTCACATGGATTTGTTCAACTATTGTGTTTGTCAATAGAATTCAAATTGTATCTGCTGTCAAAGTTATGAGTGCGTTGATCGTTCGAAAAGTGAGTTGTCTGATTATTAACTCGTTCATTCTAATAAAAGGGTTTATTTGTCCTTTGTCATCAGTTGAAGTTACTCAATGATTTGAAAAGGTATCTAAGCTAGGGCACGGGTCGATGTGTTAGGCATAGACATCAACCCTATAATTGGGGGGGGGGGGGTGAAGGGGGTGGTACCTGCAGCTGACCCCACATCGATTAAGAAGGAGAACAAAGCATTCCATATAAGGGGTGTGGATACATTGCCTATCACAACGCGTTCTAAAGCCGTCGGGGCAGCAGCTCTATAAGAACTCTATAGTTAAGCATGCCTAAGTGAGAGCAATTTAGGGATGGGTGACCCCCTGGGAAGTTTTCGTGTCGAGAGCCCAAAGCGGACAATATTATGATACGTTCCAGAGGGGGATGTTACAACTAAACTACTTATAAAACTAATATGTTGGAGTCTAGAATTTGAAACATGTCCCAACCTCCTTTTCAAGATCTTTGTGTCAACCTTAACCACGGTTACCTGGATTCTTGCATCCACTTCTTCCTGATGTATATACTATTCTTACATCTCCCCATGCCAATCACCTTCCTTAAATGTAAGTCATGTACATAACAAAAATCCAAAAAGAATGTCAGGGAACAATTATTGTTCTTGGCAATTTTACTAACTGATAAGAGGTTGTATTTAAAGTTTGGTATGTAAAGGACATCATTGAATTTCAAGTCTCTTGTATTGTTCCACATATAGCCTAAGTATGGGGATGAATTCAATTCTGACAGAAGTTGCCCACGGTTTCGACTTTGCCTTCCTTTGCTCACTTTTTGGTTTCATTTGTCAATTCTCCCACCAATCAGGATACATAATTTTCTCAAAGCATCCTTCGATGACATGTCCAACTTTATTGCCGTGTTTGCACTTCAGATTTTTGTGACTGGTGCATTTATTAGAATGATTACCTTCAAGATTTTGTGATTGACGAATTTGGAATGCAGCAGCCTCAACTATTACAACAGGTTTTCTTGTGGCAGAAATATTTTTTTGTTGCTCATCCTCGACAACCAGGTGGTATACGGTGCCCAAATTCAACATACGCTTGGTTATAAGGATTTGAGTCTTTATTGTTCTGAATTTGTCATCAAGACCTATCAAGAACTCATATATGCGCTCCGTTTCCTTAGATTCTATGAGCCTCTTTCCCAAGTTGCAAGAACAGTTATCACATGTATACGTGGGTGAAGGTGAGGTTGATTCGATTTCATCCTATATGCCTCTCATCATTATGAAGTAGGATGGAACATAATGCTTTTCTTCTCGCATATTGGTTAGGATTCGTTTAAGTTCATATGCCCTTGGAACGCTCTCTTTTCTGAATCTTTCTTGAAGATATTCCCAAATTTGCCTAGTCGTCGTTGCATATTTCACACTGTTTCTGATCTCCATGTCTATGGTGGTGGTGATCCACCCTTTGATGATTGCATCAATGCATTGACATGCTCTATATTCGGGATGGTCTTCTATAGGTGTTGGGATGGTTCCATCGATGAAACCAACCTTATTTATGATAACGATAAAATCACGCATCTCCCGTGACCAATCTGCATAGTTATTGTCATTCAAGCTGTCATTCACGTGCATCTGGTGAGGATAATTAGTTGGATGGACGTAATATGGAGAACCAGGATTGGCGGATGGGTTTTGGGGTTTGTCTTTACCGCTGCCTCCAACGTCTTCAGGTCCGACCATTGTGGCTCTTGGATGATGAACTCAATAGATCAGAAGAATCACTCTGATACCATAAAGAAAACAGAAGTAAACATTCATCAGGGACAAATTTGGTTTCCTTTGTTTTTTTATTCCAATCGTTCAAAGTTGTGGGATGTCAAGTCCACTAAGAAAGTCACACCATTTGCTTGCAAATAAAATAAAATATAATGGTAAAAAGGGGTATCGATCATCCGGGAAATGGTTATATTCAATTACCAATGCAAATAAAACTAACTACAATTAAACTAAAAAAAAGTGTTGGGGGGGGGGGGGGGGGGTTGTGATTGTATGAAAACTAAAGTACTTGAAGAACTAAAATACTTGCAATTAAGCAAGATGGTGAGATGCTTAAATATTGGAGAGAGTTGGTCAATTAAGGCTATTCAACACAATGAACATTTGTGTGTTTATCATTGGGATTTAATAAGTAAGCTTATCATTGAACAACACAACAATCACAAAAGTATTCTAACATCAAGATATTAGCAATTACTAGAATAATGAGAAAAATGTAGATCAAGCTCTCAAAATTCGCCTCCAAGGTCCTCCAATGGTGGAAAAATCACAGTATGGCTGCCAAATCTAACCTCCAAGGAAAACGATGAGCCGGATGACAAAAATTCCCCTAATTGTGCAGTTGTGCGGATACCCTCGCAAACTTGTGCGGGTGAGACCCCACCCTCGCAAATGGTGGTGAAACACTATTGGCTATGTTTGTCCACTACTCCACCTCCCTACTCAAGATTCCTTTGGTCCCCTCCACACCTCACATGATTCAAATTTAACCAATCATCTTCAAGCTTCAAATGGACAGCCCATGCCCAATAACAAGAGTCCATGACCCATCTTCATAAGCTTACTTCATCCAAGTCTTCAACATTTGATGGATCCGTAAATCCCAATAACTCTTTGCAAGCCCACCAAGCCCAATAACAAGATAATCCGCAACTACAACAAGACTCCAATAACCTGCAAAACACTTTATGCAAAATAGAAAATACCCGAAACAATCCAAGATAAAACCTAATTGAATGTACAATGCAATAATAACAAAACTGGCTAAAAATGCTGAAATAAACTATAAAAATGAAGGAAATAAAATAAACTATCAGAAATATATTTATACATCAATTTGCATTAAAGACAAATAATCTTGGATAAAGACTTAGATAAGCTAGAAAACATAAATAGATAAGAGCTAACAATAAAGATAAGAACTTGACAACTATGTAATTTTTTTTCAGTTATTGGACAAAATAAAAAACAAATAAATAAAAGAAATTGTGGGAGATATATACTTAAATTTGCAAAAAAAATAATTAATGTTTATAAAAACTTATCCCACACCGAAGATAAAAAGAAAGAGATATAGAAATTTCAGGAAAAGAGAAAAAAAATGTTTGGGTTTCTTCTTTACTTATAATGCACGCACGCATGGGACATTCTCCAATGGCAATCGTTGACAGTAGAAACCATTACAACAACTATACTATTCATTAATCCATTCCAATTCCAGTTATCCACTATCACTATATATCATAGACACAATCAAAAGACTACAATCATTTTCTTTCTTCTCAAAACTATGAAGGAAAGGATTTCCAGAAGAAGATGTCATTCGTTTGATGAGAAATAAAAAGGAATATCGAAAATTCGAGTGGCTGAAGCTGAAACAGCTACTTTCGAAGTAACAGAAAGAAAAGCAACGACTGGAGTGGGAGAGTTAGAGTCGAAAAGAGGATTCCTCACTTCTTTCTCTCATTCAAAACCGTGCATGAGACTTTCATCTCACACGGCTCCTAAGTGAGCTTCAAACGACGATTTGACTTTACAGTCAGAGATTCAGAGTCAATCACTCAGACACTCATCAACAATATCAGTGGGAAGTGTAATTTTTTTCAGGGTTTGTTAATTGTTACTGATAAATGCTTAGTTTTCTTTTTTCTAATTTCTGATCACTTTTTCTTCTTCTTTGATATCAGTTTGGTAAATCAAAACTCAGAAGGAACAAAGAATTGTGGAAATCAATTTCTGAAGTTTGAAGATACAAACAAATAAATTTCTGCTGTTTCATTTTCTTTGTTTTTTATAAATTTATCTGATTTGTAAGAAATAAATTCTGATTACGCTTCTCATTTCAGATTTGTGATTTCGTTTCTGATTTCAGAATACTACACACATGTTCTCATCGGTGTTCAATTGATTTTTTAATGATTTGGATAGGAATACTCGTGAGGTAGCAAGCTTTATCAATTTTTTTCAATGATGACATGGAGTTTTGAGAATTCAGCTCACTACCACAAAAATGCCGACAACTACCAGCTTGTAGATATTAGATGACTACTTATAAACTAAGTTAACTAAGTTTTTATTTCGCCCAAAAAGAATTGTAAATGGAATCCATGTTGATTAGGATTTTTTGGATTCTTTATTCAATTTTGAAGTAAATAAAATGTGAACTTTACGATGGAAGGCATCTATATAGGCTCAAAGAGTTCACATGTGTAAAAGTCCATTCCTTTTAAGAACATACAGAGGTACATGCGTGTTTATGTTTAAATTTAGAATTTTTTTGCTTAAATTTTGAAATCTTTTAGATTTTAGGGCCCACTTTTCATTAAATTGCACGAGTCTTTAAAATCTCGGGGCCGGCCCTGTCCACAACAAGTATTTTTTTTATTGATTCTCTTAATTGACCAACCACATGCTTTTCTATTATAGATTCTTAGTGCTTTTCATATGGTTAATGTCATACAATACCTTCAAGTTTTCAAGGTTTTGTCGGTTTTTTTCAAAGTTGAAATTTATGTCCGTTTTACCAATATATTTTTGAAAAAATGTTCGGTTTTACCTTTTTACCGGTGATAACATGTTTTTCCAGGTTACTATTATATTAAATTTGCAAAAAAAACCCTTAAGTTTACCTTTTTTTATGCGTTTTTACCCTTATGTTTATAATTTTTTTTTTACACTTTTACCCTAAGTATATATATTTTTTCATAATATACAATTTATGCAGAAAAAATCGTATTTATATACGAAAAAATATTTAATTAAATATTGCATTTATATTTTTTTAATGTTATATATATATATATATATATATATATATATATATATATATATATATATATATATATATATATATATATATATATATGTTTGTTTGTTTGTGTGTATATATGTTTTTGCATGGTTATACCATTGAAAAAGATAAATCATATTTTTAGAATTATGAATATGTGTTTTATAGATATAGTTTTTAGAAGTATAAATACATATTTTTACATTTTTATATATGTATCTATACTTCTAAAAATATATTTATACTTTAAAAAATTATATATCAAAATACATATTTCCACTTCTAAAAATATATGTATATACTTATATAAACATGTTTATGAATGAACAAATTTTTTTATTGATATGTATATTTTTAAATACCTAAAAATACATATTTGTAGTTCTAAAAACATATTAATTTGTTTTTTTACATCTTAATTTATCCAAGAAAAAAAACTCATACACACACACACACACACACACACACACACATATATATATATATATATATATATATATATATATATATATATATATATATATATATATATATAAAGAATTAATTTTAAAAAATGTAAATACAATATTTAATTACATTTTTTTCGTTTATAAATATTATTTTTCTGCTTGAATACGTATAATATGAAAAAAAAAAATACATAGGGTAAAAGTGTTAAAAAATTATAAACTTAGGGGTAAAAACGTAAAAAAAACTGTAAACTTAAGGGTTTTTTGCAAAGTTAATAAAATGGTAACCTGTTATCACCGGTTAAAAGGGTAAAACCGAACATTTTTTACAAAATGTTAGAGTAAAAACGGACATAAAATTCAACTTTAGGCAAAACCGACAAAACTCTGAAAATTTGAGAGTTTTTATGACATTAGCCATTTTCATATTCATATATTTGCATAAAAGCTTATTAGATAAATTCAAATAGTTGACAAATGATCAAATATACTATTACTCTCAAATTATTTGGTTCTCGACATATCAGCCACACTTTATATGGAA